>NC_085858.1:37494383-37614383 GCF_034702125.1 Engraulis encrasicolus | reverse complement strand
CATTTGCACTGCCACTTAGGTTAGGTATTATAAGGTACGGTAATACTACATGTTGATGCATGATAGTTACGCTACAAATATGCAGCATATATTTTGTGCATTTACATACCATAATGACAATAATTGCCATAATGTACTATGAAATGTGGTTTTATAATACTAAAGTGAAGAATTCTTCTAGGGAGACAAAAGGCTGAACTGAGGCCCAAGGCACCCTTGGTATATGTGTGGGTACACAAAAATGCATGTTGTGAGTACGATGCACTATAGCTGTGGGCCCTACTTGTTATAACACCAGTAATTCTACTGTGAGTGGACACAATGAGTAAGTAGCCTACACTGTAAATATAGGCCCCTCAGAATAAAGTGTTACCAAATAAATTGTTTTAGCTCTGGAATGTATCCGCCAATGTGGTGTTCAAACACTTGTGTGTTCACATAGTTCTTCTTTCTTTATCTAAGCTATTTCTTCCCTTCACCTTCTACTTTCGTTTTCACCGTCCTCTTGTCTTCCTCCTCTTTTCTCCTCTTTTTTTCTCTCTTCTCCTCCACTTGTTCAATCTTCTTCTTCTCCTACGGTACATTACTTGCTCTGTTTTCCTCTTCTTTTGTTCCCTCTGTATAAATTCCCTCATTTCTTTCTCTCATCCTCCATGGGCACATTCTCTTCCTCCTGTAGCTCCCCATACCACCCCTCCCTCCCTACCTCCCTCCCTCCCTCATGTCTCTCTGTTCCTCATGATTCATCTATCACTCTCTTACTTTCTCTCTTCTTTCATTCTTTCATTACTTTTCCCTGTTTCATCACCTTGTCTCTCCTCCCCCATCTCTCTCTCTCTCTCTCTCTCTCTCTCTCTCTCTCTCTCTCTCTCTCTCTCTCTCTCTCTCTCTCTCTCTCTCTCTCTCTCTCTCTCTCTCTCTCTCTCTCTCTCTCCAATCCACAGAGGGTTTGCCCATGAGCTGGAATAATAAGCCCAGGTCACTGTTTAAGAGACTATTGATTTTGTGCTTGCTACAGTGTCAGAATACTACTGATGACATGGGGCGCATATGCCATGACACACACAGCAACAATCAAGCTCTGCTTAGTAACAAGAGTCACAGCAGTCACAACACCCAACACAACTATGCATACATGGTCGTTTTCTCTCACACACTCGCTCATAACACACGCGGGCGTGCGCGCACACACACACACACACACACACACACACACGTTATAACGTGTGAAACAACCATGGGATTTAAAGAACGTCTGTGCCAAGAAACTACTCGTTTTTAGAAATGGCACACATTACCTTTTGAAACCAAACAGTTCCAAACAATAGGCCTACATTATGTATATTAGGCCTATATGTGTCTGAAGAATTTATATGAATTTAAGAATAAAGAAGAAATTACCAGTATTCTGTCAATCTGACAGTAAATGAAAGCTCATCTGGCTGCATATAGGTCGAGTGCGTGTTTAATATGTTGTAATATGTATGGTTATAGTACTTTTTGTATTTGTGCATGTATGTGGCTGGACACCTTGGATTAAAAAAATAGCAACTCTACTCTACTTAAACATACAGTATGTGGCCTATATTTCGCTCAATCATCATGATCATTTAATACAAAATGTAAAAACATTGTTAGCCTTGATTAGATTTAGTCCTACTGTATATCTCAATTTCATATTATTAGCCTATTGGGGTTTTTTTTATCATTGGTCATTTCATATGAGGCAAAAATGCTACCTCAAGAACATGCCCTATGAAACTCTTCTGAGGGCCACATCTCACCACCGCCCGGTCCATCTGCACGGCAGCCTACGCCAGCCAGGTGCGTCCTAAAGAAACGACATGCCCTTCGACCTTGTGGAGGGAGACTTTCTACTCTCCAAATGTTACTCTGGGGCGCAGTACTATGTCGCCTCGTTTTTCTTCCGTGCGCTGCCATTGTGATGGAGATCAGCGGAGCACGCACATGCCCCTCGCAGCAGCGCGTGGGCCTGCGCTGCTCCCTTTCGTGTAGCTATGCAATGGAGCAAGCGCGCGACCATATTGTCGGGGATTCGGTTGCCTTTGTGCGCATGTCATGTTTCTACGATGACCGATGGGACGGTATTGTGCAGCTATTACAGGCGGAACGTTGGTGGTTTTCTAAAAGACTCAATTAATGAATAACCAATTCAACCACTTCAGAACAGAAGCATGTCTTCCTACAAGTGAAACTCAGTGGTGTTCACGCAGTTGGAATAGGCTTGGCATAGCGAAATCTGGGCTATAGGCTATTTCAGGGATGGCCATTGTCTTCTCTTCATGAGCAGGAAAGATATTTCTCTCGAAGACCCCATGTTTTACACATTTAAAAAAAATGGGTGTCAAGTAATTATAGTGCACCTGATTTGAATACATTGTAGGATATCGTGCAGAATTTTAAAAATAGCCTTTGTTTAAAGAGTCTTAATATTCTTAGAATTGCAAAAAGCCAGGGGAGAAAGTCTTCACATTTATCAAGTACAAGCATGATCACTAGGCACAGTTTGAAATGTAAAATGTATTCAGTGGACTGTATAGCCTCGTTGGCAGCAAATAAGGGGATCTAATGAAACCATAGATTTGCAATGAAATAAAATATATGCACTTAGCAGGCTTAGCCTATGGGCATCCAGTTTGACATAGGCCTATATAGGTGGTGACACAGTAGCCTACTTTGGTGCATGAAACAACTTCTGAAGTGCATGACATGCCTGACATCTGGGGCCCATCCCCATTTGCTGATCTGCTGGAGGGAAAGTAAAAGAAAACCAATTTTATCTCTTGAATGGAAAATTCCATGCACATTACAATTGCACCAAAGACATACTGTCTCAGACTAATCCAGTGGTTTTCAAAGTGGGGGCCGGTGACCCCTGGGGGGCCATGAAGGTGTGCTATAGGGATGGCCGCAGCAGGATGGCAGGAAAAGTATAGCACAAAAAATGACGCGACCCATGTAAGGGGGGCCTTGACTGGAATCTACCGGTATATGGGGGGCCTGTCATGGTAAAGTTTGGGAACCACTGGGCTAATCCATTCCACAAAGCAGGAATTTAAAACAGGGAATTGTCCATACAAAAACAGACAAAAAGACTTGGTTTTGGTCCAAAAACGTTGTTGCCTGTCTGACAAGACTTTTTTGAAACTACAACTGCAGTTCACACCCTTGAGTGGGTTTGACTGGCAGCTGGGTCTGCTTTATGATTGGCCAACAGTTGGCCGAGGGAGGGGTCGAGTCTGTTCAGTTACTGTACTGTATGCCTCACTACGTAGCCTATCACACACTGTGGTCAGATATCTGGAAATGATGAGGGAGAAAGTTGCCATTAATTATCATAATTTATGTGGGAACAACAAGTGGCAACAACTCCACAAATATTACAGCTCAGATCAATGAATCAACAAATATTTTTACAGATATAGTGCAACGCATAGGTCTACTGGTT
This sequence comes from Engraulis encrasicolus, assembly GCF_034702125.1. Taxonomy (NCBI): domain Eukaryota; kingdom Metazoa; phylum Chordata; class Actinopteri; order Clupeiformes; family Engraulidae; genus Engraulis; species Engraulis encrasicolus. Next base: position 37,610,914 of record NC_085858.1, on the reverse strand, counting down.
TATTCAGGTTGCTCTTAAAGGTGCACTGTGTAGGATGGTGGCCAGAGTAGGTATTGCAGCTATGCTGCTGATTGAAACTGTGCTGTCTACTGCCAAATTTGATCTTTTCGTGAATATTTACTAAATAATGAACTAATATTTACCAATATGACCAAAGTAACATATGTTTTGCAGTTGCAATGACTATTTCTGGAAATTCCAAATGGCGATCAATGGAGAAGATCCCCCTCCCAGTCATAATGAATAGGCCTACTTAGAATTTGATGGTGGTGGTAAGTATTCATGAAAAAGGTAACATATGTGAATGGGCAGCATGAATTCTGGAAATAAACTGCTAAAAATATTACACAGTGCACCTTTAAGTGCTTTGACAGTAAAAAAAAACCAAACACAAAACAGTCCGAGAGGAATCAACCTAGTTTGTGCTGTTTTATGGGAGTTGCATTATATAACTTGTTTTATATAAATCATTTAAAGACGAAACTTCAGGCAAAGCAGAGGACAGCAGGGGAGCCCATCTGCGTTTGCTGAAAGGTCAAATTCTGCTGGTTTGAAATCCAAGGGCCAACAGACATCTTTCCCAGGGCCTCTGCATGTAAGGACTTATTTCCAAAGATAATATTTTGTTCACTTCCAGCTGTCTCTTCAGTCTGACGCCCTACTGAGCTTCATGTACACCCACACAAATACACACGCACACGCACAAAGACACTCTCTCTCTCTCTCACACACACACACACACGCACACACACTCTCTCTCTCTCTCTATAATATATATAATATACACCTGTATATCTTTCTCAAACTCAAACACACACACACACACACACACACACACATACAAACTCTCTCTATATCTCTCTCAAACTCAAACACAAACACACACGCACACTCTATATCTCTCAAACACACACACACACACACACACACACACACACACACACACACACACACACACACACACACACACACACACACACACACACACACACACACACACACACACACACACACACACACACACACACACACATACACACACACACACAGCAGGGCAGTACCAGATGCAAGGGGAAATATAAGTCTGTAGGGGAAACATATGGACGTGCATGCAATTCATGTGGCCTGCCGACAGGTTCCTTCCTTCCTTGCTGATGTTACTGGAGGAGTTCTAGCTGGGTGGCGGCTGATCTGTGGAAGCATAGGCGTTGCGCCACTTATAATTTCTTAATGTCCATGATGTGTGTATGGAATAGTGCTGGAGTCAGGGCCGCTGACAGCTTTTGCCGGGCCCAGGACAAATTCATCTGAAGGGCGTCCTAATCCGATACATGCAATGTATTGAGGACCCAAATCTAGGGCCCCCATTTCCCTAGGCACTGGGGCAACTGACCTCTTTGCCCCAGAACTTCGTCTTGATGGATACATTACGAATGGGAGGGGGACTTTGCCTAGCCATTGTAGGCTGCAGCCTATTTAGAGTCATTAGTAATGCATCTACTGTGCCTTTCAAGGCTATTCGTGAAAAGTAGAGAATTGATTTCGCGAAAACATGAACTCTCAAACGCGGAAGTTAGACTATAACAAAATCCCTCCGATGCCATCCCGGGGGAGTGTCCGCACCGGTTCAAGTCGACCTGGTGTGTTCGGGAAGAAAACTGTGCCTGATCAAGACCAAAAGGAGCATACAAACAACTGCCGGAAGTCTGGGGGAATCGTTCTGGTGCGCAACCGACTTTAAAGGTTGCACACCCAAATGTCTGACCTGATCTACACAGACAAATAAAAATGTTTTTGGCTCCTAATTTTTCACCGTGATGTGTCAGGTTAAATCCCTTTGAATAAAAAAGTAGCTTTTTTTTACTATTACTATTTTAGCTACACTCTGTGACCTTTGACCTCCACTTATGCCATCTCATCTCATCTTATCTGGTCATCTTGCCTGCCAGTGTTTTACCATCAGACCTGTGACACATATTTATACAGTATAGTATGTTTTATGTGTGTGTATACAGTATACATGTATATATACAGTATACACACACACACACACACACACACACACACACACACACACACACACACACACACACACACACACACACACACACACACACACACACACACATTCTCAACAGCTATTCCCGCATGGTTGCCAACTTTTGTCTATGAGTGTCTGTTTGTCTATGTGTGTGAGAGATGGAGTTAGTGTCAGCTGTGTGTGTGCATGCATGCAGTTTGGGAGAGACAGAGAGAGAGAGAGAGAGAGAGAGAGAGAGAGACAGACAGACAGACAGAGAGAGAGAGAGAGAGAGAGAGAGAGACAGACAGACAGACAGAGAGAGACAGACAGAGGGAGAGAGACAGAGAGACAGAGAGAGATAGAGAGAGAGAGAGAGAGATAATCTCATGGGTGAAGTTCATCCTCTTTCATGTCATGTGAGGAAAATCTGGCCAACCAGTTTCATCCCACTTTCCATTTTGTGGCCTACCAAACAACATCCACCATTGCATCTGCTAAACAATGCTGACCATGTTTCCATGGTGATTTTATTTTTTTTATTGTGGTGGTCAGACCCGAAACGTTTGTCGCTTGTCTGTCGGTTTTATTTACTTTATTAGGGTTTGTTTAGTACAGTTTTGATTTCGCATTCAGCTCTTATGTGCGACTCCTTACTTCCTTTTTCGCCATACTGTTCTTGGAATTACGCACCGAGCGCAACGCTCAGAAAAAGTCACACAGAACAAGACCTCCCCCTTACGAGTGTGAGGCTACAGATATCAATAATATAAAGAGAATAGGACAACACTCCAAGTTGTGTACTTAAACTGCCCGTCAGACGTTTCAGTCTTAACCTTCTTCAATGTTGGGCAAACACAACTTGGAGTGCTGTCCTGATCTCTTCATTTTGTATAATTCTAAGGAATGAGCATCCAGTTGGTTTTTACTTTGGTTGAGTTGAGCGCATTACACCTCTTACAGATATCAATATCAAATATGCTGATTGTACTGTTAGCTGTGATGCAGCTCGCTAAAGCATCTATCCATAGGTTGCATGCTCATGGTGAACCAGGTTCAAGTCCAGCTTGGCTCAATTCCCGGACCTTTGCTTTCACTTCCTCCGCTCATTTCCTGTCCTCTCTCCCACTACTCTGACCATTAAAGATCTATCAAGCCTATAAAATATATATACTTCAAAAATATGCCATACCTCCAGCTTCATAGTACAAATCAGCAAATTAGGACATCTTGTCTAATAATTCACCTTAGGTACAGTAGCCTATAAAATGACACAACAAGCAAACAATTTTAACACATGTAACAAAGAGATTACAGGGCACAGTCACTGGAGCAATGAGGGGTATTTTAGCTATAGTGATGCGGATGACACCGGATACCAGGGCCGCTGACAGCTTTGGCTGGGCCCGGAACAAAGACATCTGAAAGGGCCCCAAACCCAAAATATACAATGTAATGAACCAATTCTGGGCCCCCTCTCTCCTTGGGCCTGGGACAAGTGCCCCGCATCCGGATCGACACCAAAATTGAATCACTTGTTCCTTTTGTCAGTTCCAACAACTCCACAAAATGTAATCAAAATCCGTTGATAAGTTTTGTGAGAGTTAGTTTGAGAGGCTTAGATGGTTTGAATATCCTTTTGAAAATGTTCTCTTCTGCAAATTCACTTATTTGGGTCTTTTGCTCAACCACTAGACAGCACACAGAGCAATACCTCCCCCTTGTGGTGGTGTTGACCAAGATGATTTCAGTCATGTGTGGCCTGCCCATCTCCAGGGGTGGAATCCAATATGCGGACTTCCGTCCTCCCTTGCTCATTCGCCTGCTTGTGACCTCATGATGATGTCACTGGTGACAGAAAATGAATTCTATATATTGCAAAAGCACAATTCTAATGTCATTTTCTCATTTGCAATTGGGATGGTGAATGAAAAACAGTCCCTTAAATGTTCTTGTGGCTAAGCTGACAGCTGGGAAACTTTACTGTTTTCTCCACGGGCAAGGAGGCGGGGTGAGGCCACAAGCACAAGTGGAGGCCAATAAATAAAGATAGGTAAAATATGATAATACAGTTTGAGTTTTACTATTCCATAGCGTTAACAACTAAAGACAAATCCTGCAAGAATGTAGAAGTCAGTGTGCCATTTCCATTCCATTCTATTCCATTCCATTACATTCAGGGCTCTAAATTAACACCAGCCAACTGCTCAAATGCTGGTGAAATTTCTATTTGGCAGGTAGAAATGACCAACTTACTAGCCTCTTTGACCCATTAGTGAGTGTGTGTTTGGCTAGTACCTGGAAGATTAACATCTATGAGCCATTTTGGCTGGTGATGTAAAAAGTTAATCTAGAGCCCTGATTACATTGCATTTAGCAGGCACCTTTGACCAAAGCGACAAACAAGGAGGCAATTCAAGCAAGTACAGAGAATATGGTCAGCGCAGAGTACAGCAAAATACAACTTAGCAAAATGAAGATAATAAAAAGACATCTTGCAGTGTACAGTTGAAACACCAATACAAAGCCAACACCAAGCTTGAATTTAACAGGATAGTTTTGATGTTTGCTATGTAGTTTATGGCTATAATGAACCTAGGCGTGGGCTACTAGCATGCAGTGCTACAGCAGACATTAATACTACCTGCAGTCGTCTTGTATCTCAGTCATATAAATAAAGGTACCTGTAAGGCAGAGGCATTCCAGGCCCAGAAAGCATCCGGTGTCATATCTGCTGCAGACAACTAACTGATCCCACCAATTCCCAGCTAATTACCTAATCACCTCATAAATGAGGACTCTCATGAGGGCTCTTCTTTTAGATTATTTACCTCTTAACGTAACCTGGTTTACTCCTAAACCAGTGTTGTAGTATAGGCCCTTGGTGGTACACACAGGAGTAAGTAATCCAAAAAATCCCCTACTGTCATTCCACCCCAGCTGAAGTCTACAAGTTCCTGCACTTGTTGGCCATGTTGGCAATACCTTCTGTTGTCTATTTTGGTTTAGAAAGACATTACAGATTACAAATATTTCTACTGTCCAACAGTGAGGGACAAAATGAGACTTTAAAAGCCCCCCTTTGGACCCTGCCTTGGCTCGAGCGGTGGGGCACTGCTCTGCCACACCAACGACCCGGGTTCGATTCCGGCCTCTGACCTTTGCCGACCCTACCCCGTCTCTCTCTCCCCACTCGCTTCCTGACGCTCAACTGTCCTATCAATAACGGCAAAAAGCCCAAATAAAAAAGCCCCCTTTGCCAAGTTGGACTGTGCAGTTTCTCTAGACTACTTGAAACTATGGCACAGCAGAGCAGGACACACTGTAAGGTTTGATAAGCATTTGTTTCAGCAATTTAACAGATAATTTGCCCGCACTGCATATAACAATTTGGGGTATTTCCAGACACTCACCATTCTGCTGTTAAGATTCCATATGCATTTCTCTGAAGGTGCGTTTCACTTGTTGTCTCTTCTCCAGTACGAAGATCTCTGATCCCTCTCCGTCAACACTGCTGTCAATGGTGCACAGAGAGGAGCTTACAGTACAAGACAGTCATAGGCTTGGGGTTAAGGAATCTGCTTATAGTAGCGTATGGGTCACAGCCTTCAGTCCTGACATTGACAGGTGTTTGGGGGAAATGACTGACTGAGCACAGCACCCTCCATCCTCCTCTCCTGTATCCTCCCCATTGACTGATGTGTGCTGCTGAGCATACGGTTCCAACTCACTGCTCCCTGGGTGCCACTGTCATGCCTGCCCCCCCCTTCACACACACACACACACACACACACACACACACACACACACACACACACACACACACACACACACACACACACACACACACACACACACACACACACACACACACACACACACACACACAAACATCTGCGATGAGTTAACGTGCAGAGGTTGAATTTCTTTGTGTGCAGGATTTGCAGAAGTGTGACGTGGGATCACAATGGAAACCCCTTATGGCTTACAAGTCCTCTGATCATATTGACACTTTTTGTATTATATGTTTTTAGGGGGCCGAGAGGATCACAAATCGTCCTTCCATTTTGTCATTAAAGAGACGCGCACTGCGCTGTTTGAATTCAGCTGCCAGTGTATGTCATGTCAGACAACTACAAATTTCCCTGATAGATTTCAGGTGGTGGCGGTGACTTAAAGATACTGTAAGATCAGTAAGTACACGCCCTGAGCGTTGGTGTGGGTCCATGGGGGTAATCTCTGTGGTGGCTACTGAGCTTTTTTTTTGTCTCGCTGCTGAAATTAAACAAAAACTGCTGCTTTTTTTTAAGCTGAACTTAAAATATGTCATACGGTAAGTTGCAATGACACACAGTTTCTCAGTGTTTATTAATTTCACTACAAGACGTCTTCAGACAGCCCTCCAGTTTCGTAGCGAGTCCTACAGTGCTCATAAATCCCCCTTTTTATGACTTTAGATTCATGACCCGTGTCGCCTGATAAATAAATCAGATTTACTCGGCACTATTGTGAAGAGAGAGGGCTAGCAGGACAAATGGGCAGCATCTCACACACAGCAACCCTCTGACACAGTGGTTCTCAAAGTGGGGTCCGGGAACAACTGGGGGTCCGTGGCAAATTACGCTACATTACACTTTGCGGACGCTTTTATCCAAAGTGACTTACAGTTACTGAAGCCTAAAGGCTGTTGGTTGCAGTCCCTGGAGCAAGGATGGTTTAGCCATAGATGTAGGTGTAGGGAGAGATGGGATTCGAACCTGCAACCCTTCGATCTCTCTCTTCTCTTAAGATCACTGCCCTAACCATTGAGTGGTATTTGGGTGCAGACCCCATGGAACCATTAGGTCACGGCAACCTCAAATGTCTGTGAAATGTTTTGTTCTAGTGCAATACATGGAAATGATAAAGTATCACGTAGCATTGTGACTGATACATAATTACACAGTAATTACATGGATTTTTTTTGGCTCTTTGGGCCTTCTTTTCTGATATGATACTAACAGGAACTGTGTGTGGAGAGAGAGATGGGGTAGGTTTGGGAAATGACCTAGGCCGGATGCAGACATGCACGCTCATACATTTGGGGCTTAGCTGCCCATTATGACAAAAGTAAACTGCATAGACCCCACTTTAGCATTAACATCACTATTTCAAACTATTTTCATAAAAATGGCAATATGAAACAATTGCTATAATTTAGCTATAATTTGAGGTGTGATTATAAGGGAGGACCTTACAAAAATGTTCTTATCCACACAGGCAAATCTTGTCACCAGGTGAGGCAAGCAGCCACTTTGGCCCCCTAGGCCACTAGATGGCAAAAAACAGCTCAACTTGAAAATAGAAATAGAAACTATAATAGCGGCAATTTGCTTCAAATGTTCATTCCTTTGAGGTTTTGCTTGGGGCCCTAACTGACACTAGAATCGCCTCTGCTGATCCATTAGAGTTCCCGACTCCAAAAAGGTTTGAGTGTGCATTCAATTATGCCTACTTCCGTTCACCCTTGCTCACTTGCCTGCTTGTGACCTCATGATGACGTCACCGACAATAGAACATTAATTGCAAAAAAGCACAATCATAATGTCATTTTCTCATTTGTAATCGTCATGGTGAATGGAAAACAGTCCCAGAAAAGTTGTTGTGGCTATGCAGACAGTCGGGAAACTTTATTGTTTTCTCCACGGAGGCGCGGGGCCAGGAGGTGGGACGAGGCCACAAGCACAAGTGGAAGACGGAAGGTCGCATATTGGAATACACCCACAGAAGACCTGTCTGGATTCATGTACCATTTTAGAGGAGCTCCAAGCATCTGCCTGGCCCTGCAAGCAATCTCATTAGGTGTTAGGTTCAAACCCTTAACATTTGTAAATATGAAAGACCTGAAATGAAAGACACAGAGAATCATTAATTAAGTTTCAAGCCGGCTTGGAGAGCGGATGGGGAGAACCGTCAGCTACAATTTTCCCCACTCGTTCTAAACGCTGTAATAGCTCCAAGCCATATTTATTGAAGGATTGTCCCTGATTACATTTGGTATCTCTACCCGCTACGGAGGGGGGCAATCACCCAGATAGAGATGAATTCATTCACACACACACACACACACAAACAAACAGGCCTTGGCCTGCCATGTGTAGATGCAACTGTGTTGTGTTTGGGCATTCCATCGTTCTGATACAGATAAAGTCCTCGCACAGTCCAGTAATCCTCCGCTCAGCCTTGAACAGCAATTCTTGAATGCGAAAAGGCACATTTGTACCCAGGCAACATGTTTGCTCTACTAAAGGATAAAATACAGTTCCAACATTAGGCCAAGTCTTTATAGTGCAGGCTCATTTGTACTCATTTGCCTGCCTTTGTGTGGCTGTGGGCAGGGGCGGATCTAGCCATTTTTGGGTCCTCGGCAAATATAAACAGTGTTTTGTCTCATATAGATCTTCAATTACTTTACGTTAGTGACAAGCCTGCTTTTTTGTTTGTTAACCGCGACTGGTGTGACAGTTGGGGCCCCTTTGTGACGACCGATTTGGTAGGGCCCCAAGGCAATTGCCTAGGTTTGCCTAATGGAAAGTCTGCCTCTGGCTGTGGATGTTGTAATGGTTTGCAGTTGCCAATCAAACAATCATGGCATAGATGGGGTGCTTTATGCTGCCAACATGGCTGGCGTACCTCAGGATCATTTAAACAGCATCTTCTGTTTCACAGACAATTGTAAGAACTGCTGCAGAGATTCACAGACAGCTTGTAATGTGTCTAGAAGATGGAATGGAGAGAGAGAGAGAGAGAGAGAGAGAGAGAGAGAGAGAGACAGAGACAGAGACAGAGACAGAGAGAAACATTGGCAGGTGGGAAAGGAGACAAGAGAAGAACACTTTCAAATGCCATTCAGCATTTTAATGATAAATCCATATGATTTATCCCAATCCATATTTTAATGATGGGATGGATTGCACCATTCTGTATTCCTTATCCACGCCTATATCCAATGCACACAGGAAATGAATAAAATGATGAAAAAGTGATTTCAATCAAATAGATCTCTTTCACAGAGAGCCAGAAAGCAACTGAAAAAAGAATGAAAAGAACTTTTCACACAGAGGGAGCTTACACAAAGTATTTCACTTTCCTAATTTTGGTTGTGTGAGAGAGAGACTGTTCGGATTTCATGGCACTACATCATTGGAGGTAGAAACTTTTTTTGTGTGCCTTTTTTCTTTTTCTTCTCCTCTTGAAGGGAGGGGTGAAAGGCTATTGGGGGGAGAGTGGGGCTGAGATTTGCAAATGATTTATGTAGCCCATAAGCCAGTGCGGCCTTGTTCAGACAGGCTGTTAAAATGATATAGACATACGCGGAGAGAGGAGAGGAAAAGACTTGACAGCTCTGGTCGCCCGAATAGGGAAGATGTGGAGTTCACCCCTGGCCAGAGGTATGCATGTTCCACCATAGTCAAAAGACCCTTTCATGCACAGAGAAGTTCCCTTCCTCTCACTCTCTTCTCCCTCTTACACCTCCTCCTCCCCCTCCCTCTCATTCCCTCCCTCTCTCAATCTCACACACTCACATGCACGCACACACACACGCACACCTTCTACACTAGGTTTGACAGGTTTAACGTACGCTCTAGCCTGCACTTTCTGAATACACATATTCATAAGAACAGCCACTTGCTGTCCCCATATCACACTTGGAGAGTGAGTATGTTATGTTGGCCCCTTGTTGGTCAAGGGGTCATTCTTCATCACAGTTAATCATCAAATCCCATTCCTCAAGCTCATAATTCATATGTTCCTATCAGTTGTACAGATTGCTTTAAATATATATAGGCCCTATATATATATATATATATATATGTAAATGTTTTTAATTTTATATATATATATATCTATATATATTGTAATTAAAATTAAAAACATTTTTTAAGATTAAGCTTTGAAATTCATTTGTTTGAAAACTTAAGGGTATACATACACCATGGAAACAGTTTATTCATTGAGAAGAATACTGATATTTTGAGATTTTGCTCGACATGAAATGTACCCCCAAATTATAGAACGACTCCCATATCATGTCGGCCTACTCATGTTGTTCTTAGAACATGAATTTACTTTTAATTTTGATATCTCTGTTCTTCCCTAAACAGCTTGTTCAGAGCAACAAAGTCAAGTGTTTGCATGCAGCTAGTTGATGTGACTGAATGAACGACATACAGTAAGATGGCCCAGACCAAGTGTGTAATTAGGGTGCTATGTGTTGAAACACTGCCCTCTATTGCCTCTATTGGATAGTGAGGGAGAGATGGCAAAAGGTGAATATTCTCTTGGACGAAAAGAAAAGAAAAGGTGACTGGGTGGGGTTGATTAGGCCTATTCACAAAAATATGTAACACGCAAATTATCATATGTAACAACTAGAGTACTAGACTATAGAAACCATGTCATCGATGCAAACAAGTGTTCAGTGTAAAATAGGTTTTATAAAATATGTACAACGTTGTTATTATGTATGTGCTATATGTATGTTATGTATGTTAAATGAATTATTTTGTTTAGAAGTAGGGTACACACATCCACAAGTAGTTGTCCAGGTGTCAGACAAAAGGTAGTAGGTAGTGTGATGAAGCGGTCTGCACACTGTATTAACTCCAAAAATACTTTATTTCATTTTAACATACGGCAACGTTTCGATCCAACAGAGGGATCTTCCTCAGGCAATGAATTATTTTGAAAACGTATGTTATCAAATGTTCAGTAGGCTTTGTATGCATGTGGGCTATTTATTTATTTATTCATTCATTCAACCATTCCAAGCACATTTTGAGGGCGGCCAGAACATATGCATTCTTCCCAGAGTTTATATTAGCAAAATCAAGTTGCCAATCGAAAGTGACAATAAAAGTGCAAACTTTTCCAGAACATCTTCAATTATAAATCGCATAAATAGCATTTTTTTTTCTTAAGGAACACCTGGGTGCCTCTACAACTGGCCCAAGCTTCCCAGGTGTAAAAAGCGACAAAGACTATTTGCCCCATGTGTGAATGCAAAATGTCCAACTGACCCCCTATGTTGACCTGGATGTAAATAGCATTTTTGACCAGAAACACGTGGAGTGAGACCTGGGTGTAATTTACACATGAGCCTTGTGAACTATTTGACTATTTGACCATGTGAGAATATACTGTAAATAATAATGTTCAATTGATCCCCTTGATTTAATATAGCAGTTCAAAGATGAGCGCGGATTCACACACTGAAAAAGACAGTAAGACCAAACACAAAGAGTGCAGAAGTTTTGGGGTTCTGCCTTCTGCCCACTTCTGCCCACTTGAATTTGCTCTCACCTTTGGACTGTTCTATTTGGGTCCATGCAAGTAAGAGTTTGTCTGAAGATACTAGAGGTGTCAAAAGAAGAAGATGAAGTAAAAGAAAAGTTAAAATCCTGGAACAGTTTTCTCCCAAGGTGACGTCACTGAGGACATTTTGAATTTAGGCTACCCGACTGTCTTGCAATTAGCTGATTCTGAGCTGGTTGGATCAAATTTGTGGAAGGGTTTTCACTCTGTGGCAACAATTTATTTTAAGGGGCAAAAGTAGGCTACCTCATTAGGTAGGCTACACAGTGCAGTAGCCCAATTGGTAGGTCTAACAATTAGGTCTAATATTGAAGTGATGTGTTGCCCACATCATGAATTCCACTTTTGGCACGTTACATACATGCCAGGAATTTGAAATAAGGGAGATCCATAGTGCACTCACAGCGCACCAGAATTTTTTTAAAGGTGCACTGTGTAGGATGTTGCCTGGAGTATCTATTGTAACTATGTTGCTCATTGAAACTATGCTGTCTTTTGCCAATTTTGGTCTTTTCATGAATATTAGCTAAATAATGAACCAATATTTACTAGTATGACCACAGTTTACAGTATGTTTTGCAGCTGAAAAGATTTCTGGAAATTCAAAATGGCGGACAATGGAGAAGATCCCCTTTTTCATGTATGAAAAATATTATTTTCTCTAAAAATAAGGGAGGTCCGGACCTCCCTTACCTCATATGTGGCTACGACCATGGTTACTAGGCTTACTTGTCTTGACAGTATCAGCCTATGCCAACAACAAAAAAACCGAAGACGTTCAAAAATACCACTGTCAATAAATCCTTTGCAGCAATGGACAGACACTATCATACCTAATGCAAAACCTCACCTGAAGATGGCTCTACTAGTGGCTGGGCCCATAGATGTGTATAGAAGTCTTCTATACACATCTATGGCTGGGCCTGTGGAGGTAAATGAAAAAGAGTGATTTTACTTCCTCTGATTAAGGGACCAATAGGCGTGGAGGACACTGCAACACAGAGAGGATTTCGATGTCCAATACACAAGCACCATACAACCCAGTCTCCTCTCGAATGCTTGGCGGTCCAATGAAACTCTCGAGGGTTCACAGACGTATGCCTGACGTCACCTGTCATATCCCATGAAACGCCTATGGATACACGAGGGCGTTTTGGCTCACCCAATCAACATCGAGGACGTGCGTTCTATGCTTATAAATGACAAGGTGACAACCTGCAAGTACACTCATTGACTGCAGCTGCAAACTCCTGCCTCTCGTCTTTGGGTCTGTTTGTACTGTATTTATAGGTAGGTAGACTTTGTCATTGAAAGTGATCGTTGTGTAATGATATTCTATATTTGACATGCTCTGTGTGCGAGTAATTGTAATTAACGTCTATGTATGTGGGCGGTCATTCAATGCCTGTTCAAGCTAGCTTGCTCATTGCAGTTAGCATTGATATCTTCAAATGAATGAATTGCCGAAATCAGATGCTGTTTATGTGCAGTGTTCTGCGTTAATAGGCCACTTGAAAATAGCAAAATACACCGTGTCTTTTCTGAGCCGAGTTAACGTTTGTTTTCGCAGCAGTTTAAAAACCTCTCTTGTCCTTACGTGTAGCTGCTAGCATACATGTATGTTGCTAAGTAGCCTGCTATCTGGTTGGCTACCGCGCTCTGAGAGACATATCTGCAAAATGTCTGACTTGTATGATTTTGGGCCTTACCAGACCGAACCAGACGCATTACCTCCAACCTCTGCCAACAAGAGCGTCGCTGATATAAACATATTTGGACACCACTATTTGTCACTTCTGCTTGCACGTCAGTGCAATCTGCACTGTCTCCCAACATTATGGGTTATAACGTGACCTTCACGTTGTAGGTTTGTTGGCAAGCGTTAGCAGTCTGAAGGAAACCAACCACTATGCTAAGGTAGATAAGCTATTGGTTTCGTGCAAATGTAGGTGGCAAGTCTGTTGGTTTTAAAATCAGTCACACATTTGTTACGACCTTGTGTCTTAACATTATCCGCCCTATTAAGCGTAAGTTTAACTTTAGTGTCCATGATATGCTTTTGATTGTAGAACTACACTATGCTGTGTTGGTCTGAGCAAGATTACCAGCTATCCAGTCCAGTGGTCTTCCCATGTTTAAGTTTTAAAGCCCAACATGCGTGCAAGTGTCAACGTTGAGCGGTGTCGTAAAATGGCATGTATGCTGTTACGAGGTCAGCTCGATATGTGTTAGTAATTCATTAGCGGCGAAGCTGTACAGCAGTGTTTTGTCTGTCATTGGGACTATCTATCTGTTAGCTAACGGGTCCACCTTCTGTAGAGGACGCGGACCCTGAGGACGAAGTCAGCTGTGACCGTGGATTGGTTTACACTCAAAAGTACTATAACTAATGCCACTACAACTAGATCTAGTTCTAGATGCCATAATGAAACCAAGAATTGGTATGCGGGGTAGCTGCAAGAATGTTAAAGACCTGACAGACCCACTAGCGCTACCACAGTCACGACCTAACGCGCAATGTCAAAGGATTTATACTGGGCAATGGGATCGCGGAGACCGAGATATTCAAACATGTATCAATACTGAAATCGACACAAATGCCAACTTCATCTTAGCACGAAGTGGTTTTCGCGATGTTTCAAGTTATCTTTCTTTGTAGTGTGATCTTGCTTTCCTTGCCTTTTTGTGATCAGATTTGGACACAGCCATAAAAGGTTGTGGTGATTCAGGTCGTTTGTGGTTTACCTTTATTTGCATGTTTTACAGCACAGACCTCAAACCTTCCAAGATATTGTAGTCATTTGGTGCATTCCCTGTTATCAATGTCAATGTTGAATCTGGTAAACCATTTTTCTTCATCTCTTGTGTGTGAATGTCATGAATAACTTGCAGATGCCCCCCCCCCCTGCTAACACACTGACAGTTATGTATACTATACTTTTAATTTCACCTTTGTGTGCCTCTCTTCACAGACATCCACCATGTACGCCTGTGCTAAGTTTGTCTCTTCACCTGCTGTGGTATGTATTCAGCTTGGCAGACAAATGCTTTGGAGTTCGGAGGTTGAATAGCTACTAGTCTACTAATTGAAATACAAGGAAAGTCTCCTACAAGTCGCAGTAGTAATGGTAAATTCAGCCTTGCCTTAAAAAACTGCTAACCTTGCCCAGTTTACACAGTACTGTCAAACACAGCAAATGTTCCATTGTTTTACTTAATCCTATATCATGTCTCCAGGAATCAGTTTATGGTCCATTGCATGAAGTCTTTATCCTCTGCTGCCTACCTTGGGCTGGTTTTAAATTGCGTAAAGCACTTCATACATGAGATATTACATTGAGTCAAATTTGGACTGAAACTAGAGGTAAAATGCTTGTAAGCTTTTTGTGCTGTAGTTCATTCAGTTAGATGCTGGGGCGGGGTTATAGGGAAGCCCTTGACGCTGACTGACTGTGTTTTTCCTCCATCAGCTGCGCAGTGGGTCCAGAGTGCTGGCCCGGCCAGTTTCTGTTTCCATCTTCAACAGACCCGAGACCAGGACCGAACAGGTTGGTTCAGTCTTTAACTCTGCTTCATATTTCTTAAGTTACTCAAGTTTTCAAACGGAGCAATTCGTGCCATTACATAACCCAATCCATTGCAGTCGATTGCTATAGTGTTTTAGATGGTTTTGATGAGTGTACAATGGGTAATAAGATTGCCTCTCTTCACAAGCCACTTCTTGCCCACAATTGTACAAGGGATAGGGGCACAGATCCCCTTTAATGAAGACTATTGGGTCAATAGCCTTGAGCAAGCACCTACCACTAGGCTCAGAAACCTGCATACTTTACCACTATTGACTGGAGTCATCTTGCTCTGCTGGTCTATTATCTTTGACTTGAAGTGCATGAATCTCTAGAGTGGAGGAGAGTGATTGCCAGGGAGCAATACTGTATGCCAAGTTGGCTAAATACAATAACTGTAATGTCTTTTCAGATATTACAGTAACTATAAACTTGGTCATTGGGCTATGCCAGATTATGTTACTCTGGACATTTAAACACAAGGGGGGTAGTGTGTGTTATTGTGTCCGAGTGACGTAAGTATCTATAAGTAGCTGGATAATGACCTCAACTAATACAATGCATATTGCTGTCTCCATTCGGACCTATTGCCAGTGATCAACTCTTTATCAGTGTTGAGATTAATGCAATGCAATGTAAACCCTCCAGCAAACCTTATTGCCAGGGAGCAACTGCTCTTTCATACAGCTCGTCAGTAATGCAATTTAACTAATTGAAATGTCTCCACCAGTAGTCCCTATTGGGAGTGGCTGACTCCTTCATTCTAATTAATATAATGTATTTATTTATATATGATGTGTTTTTCTGGATTCATTGTGATTTCAGAAGGCCCTGGTGCCCAGGGGCTGACTCCTTGCTAGTAAATCTCTAATGTAATCGTTTATTGTGATTTCAGCAGGCCCTCTTGCCAGTGGCTGACTCCTCCATGCTGAGCGTGGCCCGCAGCTTCCAGACCAGCGCCGTGTCCCGAGACATTGACACCGCCGCCAAGTTCATCGGAGCCGGGGCCGCCACCGTGGGAGTCGCCGGATCAGGAGCCGGAATCGGAACAGTGTTCGGCAGCCTCATCATCGGCTATGCCAGGTATGGTGTGAACTTCCAAACCCTCTGGCTTCTACATGGAAAGTCAACTTTTGAAGATTGGTGCACTGTGATGCAGTAGTCACAGCACCCTTGACCCTAGATAAGAGAAATGGGCAGGTGCACATGGAAATTTGACTTCAAATTTGTCCTCCTGGGGCATTTCAGGATCACTAACCTAGCTTTTCATTTTGTTATCAAAGGTAGGGAAGGCCAGAATGTTCCCTTTAAATAATACTATTGACCCAAAGTATATAGGACTCAGTGGTCTGTTCACTTCCTTCTGGCACCATATGAAAAATGCACATGTGGGCTGTAATCAGTTCATTGCTGTTTTTGATGTGGCCGTTTTTCTTTTCAGGCATGCTTTATCTAATTGTGTTTTATTACATTGTGTCTTATACAAAAATGGGCCACACCCACAGAAGTTTAAACGTGTCCCTAGAAGCCCTTCTCGTGTTCACCAAACGTCCTCCTTAGACATGGCAACTGTACATGCATGGGTATTAAGGGCATGAGCTGGACCTACATTTCCCTTTCGGGTTAATAAAGCAACTACTGTTGTCAGCTACCCCATTTCCTCACTTGTTTATTGGCCGCTTTGGCTATTCAGTATGTTGTACTCCAAAATGTGGTACACCTTTGGACGAAGTAGGGTTATCCCATTGACAAGATGTGTCCTTTTTGCCTGCTTCGTACTTGGACTGTGGTAAACTGTGTGCCTGACCAGTAACCCAAAGTTGACCTTGGTGTGAAATTGATGTGATTGATGATTTGACTGGTTCTCTTTTCTTTTCTCCCCACAGGAACCCATCTCTGAAACAGCAGCTTTTCTCCTATGCTATCCTGGGCTTTGCTCTGTCTGAGGCTATGGGGCTCTTCTGTCTCATGGTGGCATTCCTCATTCTGTTCGCCATGTAATAAAGCACTTATTCTTCTACAGCTTCCACCTCCTTTTCTTTCTTTTTTTTTTTCGTCCCTCTTGTCCCCCTGTCCCTGTCAACCACCTCTGGGATCGGAACTCTATTTTGACGAGCAGCTGTCAGTTGACATCAATGTTTTGGCAACGCCATTCCATCACACCTACAACTACGATAATCCTGTCTTTTTATGTTCCTTTTTTTCCAAAAGAGAAGTTTTATGTAAGATCTCAACTCTGGTTTGGACAGTGTCTGAATAAATGATTGGGATAAACTTGTGGTCTTCTGAATGTTCTTACTAATGCATGTAGTCTGAGGGGCGTGTGTTTTAAACCATCCTTTAGTTGGTATTAAGATTGGGTTCTGAGAGTCCAAACACGTGGGCTTTATGGCTGCTGGTAGAACTGGGCCCTCCATCTTCCCTCCCTCGTCCTTAACCTACTACGTCACTCTTAACCGCATAACCAGAGCTGTATAACGACACGCTATCTAGTGGCCAAAATGGGCATAACATTAGGCTTGCACAGAACTTGGAGCCATTCCTTGGTTCACCTCAAATTGCCTAATTGAAAGGGATTACTTGTCATGACTTTAATTCCCAATATTGATCCTGTCATTTTTTTTTCCAAGGATGGATGTATGTGCATTGACGAGTTATTGAGGATCTCTTCTTAAAACTATCACGTGCGTGGTGAAACGCTCCACCTGAGATCAAGTCTTGAGTTTCAAAGCCAAGCTTACCAAGTGGCTGAAAGAGGGGCAGTAGACATAAGAGGTTGGAGAAGAATGCTGCAAGAATTGTCATGTCAACCGTGCCCTTCCAATGGCCTACCAGCTGCAAATAGAATTGACTTCCATTTCCAATAGTAGCTCATGACAGCATTTCAATTTACATTTAACCCAACAATGTATGAACACTAATCAGTCATGACAATGGCACCCACGGAGCATATTCTGTAAACATTTGGACAGCAAAATCTGATCTGGGAGATGTTTGTGGTAGCTGGCTGCGAAACAAATGATTGCTGTAGGGTCAGAAATTAAGTTACAGGTGAATACCTTAAGAACCAAGAGGACAATGTGAAAATGGCCTAAAAGTGTATGACTTAGCAACAATTGCACTTATTTTTCTATTGTTAGCTTCACAGATGTTGCATTGAACTTACTCTGCACGTTTGGAAAATAATTTGTTAAAGTTAACCTTTCTGATCTTAACCTATAATTTCTTCTAATTTCTAACCTATAATTGCTACTAGGCACAAACTGTTAATCATCTATTTGTTTTAATAAGGCAGCCTGTACCTGAGTCCTAATGTTTGCAAAGCCCAGTTATGAGGGCAATCAGACATTTGCCTGATATTTATTACTTGAAATCACTGTATCAACAAAGTTTTTACTTAAACTCACTATCAACAATGAAGCTATGCAGTTTCCCTTAAAAACAAAGTCTTTGTTGTCCCTCTGAGTATCTTCCAAAAGTATTCCATAATCTCTGTAGGCCTACCTAGATAGGCTTACTTACTCTCTCTACTATGATAAATATTTGACCTATCATTCAAATTATTCACATTGTTAAATTAATCACTTTGTTTTATATAATTAGCTAAGCTCTAAAGTCTGGCCAAAAATGCTGTGTTCTAGTTCTATCTTCCAAAAGTATTCCATATTCTCTGTAGGCCTACCTAGATAGGCGTACTTACTCTATGATAAATATTTGACATATTATTCAAATTATTCACATTGTTAAATTAATCACTTTGTTTTATATCATTACCTAAGTTCTAAAGTCTGGCCAAAAATGCTGTGTTCTAGTGGTCATAGCACATCATGCACTCTCCTGTCAAAACAACAGAACACACGGATGGCTTGTCAGTCAGGAGCAGCTCGTGATGACTTTTATTTTATGAACGATGTGACAAAGTAAACACTAGATGGCGGCATGTTTGGCTACAGGAAGAGGAAGTACCAAAGAAAATTGGAAAACACCATGACAAACAGGCTGAATCCGCAATCTACGTCGTTGTGAGGCAGTTGGTAAGGTGTAGATATTTAATGCGTAGGTTTGATGCGTACTATCAAATGCCCAAAGGGAGCTCGATAAGGTGCTAGAGGTATCCAGTACACGTACCGTTTAAGAAACAAGATCATCTAGTTATAGAGGTGAAATCGAAAGGAAAGGACTATGCCGTAGCCGTAGGTAGGTGTAATTTATCATCGGTTGACTTCCTTTCCCCCCTCTGTTAGCCAACAATAGAAGGACAAACTGTAATGTAAAGTCTCCGAAGTACTCCTTGAAACACCACATTCAGGTCGATTGCGTTGCTAAGTTGACGTTTAACAACAATGGCGGATAGTGTTGGAGAGGGATCCAACGGTGCCATTGGTTCAGCCGTAGGAACAAGTCAGGGCAATGGAGCTCAGTTGTTGCCGAGTTTGGGTAATTCCCTGCCGGGGCACTCGGCGAGTGGTGCTAACCCGGCCTCGCCGCCTCCTGCTGCGGCCGCAGAAACTGGCCTAGCCGTAATGGATCCAGGTGTAGCGGACTCGATGAGCCCCATGGACACCGCATACGGCAGCGGAGTGGATGTTCTGACCACAGCCATGAACTCTGCCGTCTCACCCCCCTTTCCCGTGCATCCCGCTCTCCCTCCAAGCATCGGGCTGGGGGTCACCGGAGCCCCGAATCTGGCCGGAGCAGGCCTGCTGTCGCAAATACACGCCACATCTTGGGACCCCACACTCAGCACAGACTGGGACAACGAGAAAGCATCACAGCAGTGCATTCTCAGGATAAAAAGGTAACAGACACCATTCATACCCTTTCGGCTCTGCTGTTCCTGCCTTTGCGTCTTATCTGGCATAATGTTTACCCAATCAACTGACTGTAAGCTGTTGGCTCACTCATGTCCCTTGTGTGAAGCATATGGCTGGTCATTTCTGACCGAAACTGGGCATTAGTTTTTGGAAAGCATATTGCCTAAATTGTGCAGTCATCCATAGGCCGTTTTAATGGAATTAATCCCATGTTTTGAAGATAGTTGTTCACTTCATTATGTGACAGGGGGCCACCTACCTGTCACATTATCCTTATCTGGTTTGTTGTACCATGTTGTAGGGTTACACTGTAGACCAGGGCTATTCATTAGAATTTCATCTGGGCCACATTTCCAAACCAAGAACTGCAGTCGGGCCACACATTTTCAGACATCACGACCACTGAAATGACACTTAAAATCAGTAGTCCACAAACAAATGTTAAACATGTTCCTCTAACCTAAAACTTAACCACATTGAATATGAATATATAAGACAAGCAGAAGATTCACAAGCAATCATGTGTTGTACTGCAGTAACAAAACTGAAATGTATACTGCTTCAGTTGGGGGCCATGCCTGGGCCGCATGTGGACTGCATCTGGGCCGCATGTGGCCCTCGGGCCTCCAATTGAATAGCCCTGCTGTAGACTGTACCCCCAACTCAGCCTCCATAAACTTAACAGATTTATAACAAGTCTAACCCAAGTCGGACCAGGATGTCCTACTTTTGTATGAAACTAGAACATATAATATAGGTCCAGCACGTATGGAGGAGGACGTTTATATCCATCTGAAGCAAAGTAGGGAGCGCTTATATTTCTCACACTTTGTCCATGTAATTGGAATTGTTAAGCGGTGGAAAAACAGACATGTGAAGAACTGAAGTGAAGGGTTGTCACCTTTTTTAATAGGTAGCAGTTGGCGTCTTCGGGTGATGTTGCACATGTGTAGTAGAGTAGGCCTATACTTTTCCCATCCCAAGACAAACAACCAAGAAGTTTTTTTAAAAAGTGCAGACGTCACAAACACAGGCTACCTCTGGCACTGGTACACAGCTGAATACTGAGACTGGTGGCACTGCAACGTTGACATTGGCCAGGCTCCAGTTGTGTCAATCCAAGCTTCAGAAAGTATGTAATAAATCCTGACACAAGTTAGATTCAACTGGCAGGTGAATCATCTAGTAGGACCTTAGCCTAGCCGGGTAGATCACCTGTAGTAGAAGGAAAAAACTGCAGGGATTTTACTTCTACATCACATATACTATAAACTGAGCAATGCAGTAATACATGTGTATATGGATATCTCCTGTCTCCTCAGACTAATTTCCTTGCTCCGCTGTCCATGTGACTAAAAGCAGGGATTAAAGTTTTCCGTCGCTATGACGGATTTCCGTCAACTGGATTTTCGTTTGGACGGATTTCCGTCCTTATAATTCATGTCAATTAATTTACAATTTTTACTTTCCAACTGAACTCAAATCGAGAGCACTCCT
The DNA here is from genome assembly GCF_034702125.1 of Engraulis encrasicolus. Classification (NCBI taxonomy): domain Eukaryota; kingdom Metazoa; phylum Chordata; class Actinopteri; order Clupeiformes; family Engraulidae; genus Engraulis; species Engraulis encrasicolus. The sequence goes on along the minus strand of NC_085858.1, from coordinate 37,589,663 downwards.
GGTCATGAGAAGGGGAGGAAAGGTGTGTTTGGTGTACGGATTTAGTCATACCGGTACACGCCACCACCGCTGGTGTCATACAACAGATTCACTCAGTAGTTTTGAGCCATCGTCTTCCGTGTTCCCAAAAAAAAAAAAAAAAAAAAGTACACGAGCGGTCAACAATCAGTTGCGGCGCAGCGCGAGAGATTAAAAAAACAAATAGCCAACATTGTTGCTGATGGCAGAAAAGAAAATAAGTGTAATACTATGTCTTTAAAGTGCAATGACCATCATTAAACGAGTTGGACTGATATTCCAATATGGGCTAATAATAATGCATATGCATGGAATGCATAGCTGGAAGAAGGTAGGACACGTATGTTTCCATTATCATTGCACCTGCCGTGGTGGATAGTTAGAAAAAAAAAGAATAGTTTACTTCGACTGCGCATGATGTCCTTTTCATGAAGGGTTTTCCTTTTAAGCATTGTGACTTTTACTAACATTATTCATAGCCCCAATGGGACGGCATCAGTAAGCCCATACGACTTCATTGCGAGCGTCGACGTTGCGCAACGGACGTCAGCGAGAACTTGTTGTCACGATGTGGGTGTTATTAAATACAGCGCATTTAAAGTCGGCCACAAATATGAACGAGACGATGAGCTCGCACCGGTTTGCTCTACTAACACACCACGTGTGAGGAGTGGGGGGACAGGCAGTGAGGAGGAGCTGAAGTGGGGACCTGCGCAAACTTGTGTAGAGGTGTGAGACAAGACCCATATACACACGTGAGTGAGTTGTTGACCAACCAGTTCATGGGCGCGTGACCTCGGAGGCAGTCCGCCGACGAGCGCCGACGAGCGTTGAAGGGGATAAGCAACTGCAGAGGTTGCAAGATCTGTCTGCAGCCGCATTCATCCCGCGATAGTTTTACACCATGTGACATGTCACCTCGTCAACGCAACGTCGACGAAATTTCGAAGTTTGACAGGAAATCTAACCGTCATGCAGCATTTTCATCCAGGGTGCATTGCTGTCTAAATGCGCATTCATGCGTTGATGACAACTCGATCGCACCTATGGGCAGCTAGCTAGGATATACCATGCGTAATACCATGCGTTTCATCCTCAAAGTTTAGCGCGTTTGACTGGCTACGTGTAGAACTAGCTCTAGTTGTCTTTCTGACAATTTACAGTCTCACCTGTAATCATAGCATATTAACTTTGTTGTTGTCGATTATATATTTAAGAAATAAGTTAAAAATGGGTTGCATTTTACAGTGGTCACGGAGGCTATCCATGGCAGAGCCAATATTTTATAATAATAATAATAATTGTATTTGTATAGCACTGTGTCATACAAGGCATGTAACTCAAAGTGCTTAACAAATGGGAAAAAACATTGTTAGAGATAGATTTAAAAGGAGAGGTATAGAGGAGAGGCAGAAAAAGCAGGAAGGCAGAGGAAGAAGAGATAGACAGAGAATGTAGAGTCATAAGGTCAACGTAGGTTAGGACCAGGATTCTTAGATGTGTAAGGTCCATAGTGGCTGGGCCTATCATAAGTCATAGATAGTCACACAGAGATTGGGCGCTCAGGTGCGGCCCCTGGTGGCATCAGGGGTGAGGAAAAACTCCCTTTCGCTTGATTCATAGTTTGTGAGGGGGAAAAAAAGCTCAGTGAGGTCTGAGAAAAAAGACCCCCTGTAGTCAGGAAGAAACCTCAGGCAGAGACCAGCGGCCACCTAGGGGAGCCCCCTGCCAGGGCTGGATTGCGAGTAGTAAGGGCGCTGCGGCGGCTGGGACACTATGACGCCTTGGCAGCTAGGAGTTGGCAAGGATGAAGAGGTGGGTCTTCAGCTGCTTCTTAAAGGAGTCGACGGAGGTGGCTGATCGGATCTCGATGGGGAGGGCGTTCCATCTCTTGGGCGCATAGCAGGCAAACGCGGCGTTGCCGATCTTCTTCTGCGGGGGGGTGGGGGTCCTTAGCAGCTTGGCATCAGTGGACCTGAGAGCTCGAGCAGGGGCATAAAAAGAGAGCATGTCTGAGATATAGCTAGGGGCAAGTCCATTTAATGCTTTAAATACTGTGAGCAGAATCTTAAAGTCGATTCTGTATGAGACAGGTAACCAGTGCAGGTCTGCCAAGACAGGAGAGATGTGCTCTCTCATTCTGGTTCTTGTTAGGATTCTTGCCGCAGAATTTCATCCTCAAATCCTCCTTTATGTCTTGTTCTGGGAAGCAGTGTTCTGATGGGTGGACTCATGGTCAATAAATGCCGTTTCGGTGTTTGTTTCACTTTCAAGGCTTGTTGTAGGCTACTGTGTGATGCTATTTTTGCTAACTGGAATAGTGTGCAGCAACAGTTGTGTGTGTGCTTGTTTTTGAGTGGCTCAACGTCTGTGCCCATCTTCTCGGACTATACGCTTCGTTTGAGTTCAGTTATTTGCGCACTCAAGACTGATAGGTGGGTGATTTGCCTTGATTCGAGTGAAAAGTTACGCGACAAGCTTAGGAAAGTGCGTTACTTTCGATGGACGTATGTCTGTGACTGTGTCTTGTCTGCTTGTGTCGTGTCAGCTTGTAGGAGAGAACACGGGTGCGTGTAGGAATCGGGGACGTTTTTTAAATCAATGGTAAGCGTGTGCCTGTCACCGCACATCGAGAAGCAAAAAAGTACCGGTAGCCATAGGTTTTCAAAACTGTAGAACACAAGAGGTAGACTACCGCACCCTGTTTGTAAACGTCAACGTCAACTTATCTGTAACAGTGAAAATAGTGAAAATCATACAAAATAACCAACAACTAGTTTTCTCCCTCTGATTGCTATGACCAGTGCATTATTTTTTAAATGTCAGAAATACTGCAAGCAATGCGCACCAGTGCTTTCACCAGAACAGTGTTTGCCCATTCTGATGGGAAAGACAAAATATAGCCTACTACTACTACAAAAAAAACCCATAATGGGATCACTGTATCAACGCATTGCAATTCCAAGTCAATAATTCTGTGATATCAGCTAGACCATTTTGAAGCAACACTCATTGTGAATCCATTCTGCATAATGTTGTGAACAATTCATAAACAATGGGTAGAAATAAGAGGAAATAACCAAAACATGCCCCAAATTGCAGTTCAATGTTTGCAGTCTGATATATCCATTATCCCTCCATTCTCGGCCAGTTCTAGTCAATCTGGTGGCCTAGGCCTGCCCCCTTTCCCTCTTTCCTTTTTCTTGTATTTAGAAATTGGCATCTGTAAACATAGCATTGTAGGCCTACATCTGATTGAGCACATCTGATCTAGTACCTACAGGTACATTCATACTGAGAGTGTATATAGGCCTACTGAGTGTACAATGAATATTCATTATACACTCAGTAGGCCTATATAGAAGTGTAAAGTTTTATGTTGGTTGAAGTTCTGATTTTGTGGCACTTTTTGGTATTACTGGCGCCCTCAAGACATAGGTCTATTCTGCTCTAGGCGACTGCCCTGTCTGCCTATGCCTAGTGCTGGCTCTGGCACCATTCCTTGCATAAAACCAGTGTATGTTTCGTTATGAGGGCAAAGCCTGGCTACATTGGTTTTCGTAGGGTTACGGAGTGATACTCGATCGGGTACCTAACCGGTAAAAAAGTTCAGTCAGATGACTTTTTTTTGCTTTAATCCCTGTTAAAGTATTTCCATATTAGTTAACTTGCTGTAATTTCCTCAACATGTTTGTGCTTCCAGAGACATCATGTCCATCTACAAGGAGCCTCCACCAGGGATGTTTGTGGTGCCCGATCCGCATGACATGACCAAGGTAGGCTACCGTTTACTGGCTCACACCTGTCAGCCCAAGCCCACAGTCCACAGTTCCCTGACACTCCCACCAATATGGTTTATTTAAAACGTGTGTTTTGACTGACCAGGGCCTCGTTCCTTGAAAGCATCCTTTCTAACCAGTTAGCAACTAGATTAGCAAGTAAGTTGTTAATGGGAAATTGCAATGCAATCAACTAAGTTATTTTGTCAACGGTTTCGTTTTCAAAGGCATTAAAAGATTGACGTTTTGGTTATTGAAATGTTGAGGCTACTTTGTCTCTGCAGCCCTCATCATAGGTGTCACGTGATGTTGGTGTAACGCCTTCTGTGATACGGTAGTTTATGTGCACCCTCAAGACTCATGAACATGTCTTGCTATTGGCTGGCTTAAGCTAATGCATTCTGGGCCCCAAATGGTGATGATTTTCGACAGCTTTGCTGATGTTCAGGAGAGATTGTCAGAGAATGTCATCATTTCAAGTCCAGAATGTAATCCTTAGATATATTACATGGGTGTCTGAAGTGAATTATATAAGGTATGATTTCGATGGGTCAAGCCAGGGTAAATGCAGGTCCTGATTGACCTGTGATCAGAATCCTTACACACACGTGCATGTGCACACATGTACACACACACGCACACACACTTTACACATCTGCAGGTGTAACATGGGTGTATACAGTGTTTAGGGTCCAGTGAAATGCTTCACTGCCTGTATTTTCTCACATTTGCCACGCAAACTTAAATTACCACCTTTATGTCCCTCAGAACTAATAAAGCATATCTATTACGACTACGACTATGATTACTACAAGTTGAAAAGTTCAACATTTCCAGTTAGTTTTAGGTCCTCTTTGTAGAAATGAGAGTAACGGAAGTGGTGTATGTGTGAGTGTGAGTGAGAGAGAAAGAGAGGGAGAGAGAGAGATCTGGAGAATGACCGGTCTAACTGGCGAGGTATTTTTTGTGGTATATTGTTGTGTGACTAACCTGGTTCTGCCTATACTGCCTGTGAGAGAAAACACTGCAAATTTCACGTTGCAGTCTGTCAGGCCAATCTGCTTAAATTCGCATTTCTTCCTGGTGTGAGATTATTCGGCAGTGGTAGCGGTAGTCTGAAGAAGCATCTGGATTACTTGTGACCTGAGGACTAAATCCAGCGATGATTTGAGCACACTAAGGAAGTTTTTGTTACTGTGGTGCAAAGCAATGACTGACGTTTCAGTGCTGTCTAACAAATCGCCATGAGAAGCACCACAGGGGCTAGACTCAGCACAAGTGACGCCCTTCTTGTTGTAGTCTTGTAGTAGTGCTGCTAGAAGAGGGGTAGCAAAATGTCCCAAGAATAAGTGTTTTTTGTCTGTGTTTGCTCATAACTCTATGGCAATGTCACAAGGTGCCTGGTCACTTCTGCATTGCTGAAACCACAATATGATATGACATGACATGCACCGAACACATCAACACTTGATTTAATTGTACGTATTGAGCAACAGCCCTCACACGGTGTGTAGCTGGAGGTTTCGATATGATCTCATATTCTTCCTTCCTTTTTTTTAAACCAAGATGTCCTACTTTCAGTTTCTCAATGAAGGTCACTACTCTGTCAATGTGTTACACATACATTTCTTAGAGTATGCACAAGATAAATAAATGCATATGCAGTGATAACGTGAAGCGGCACATAAGGAACAAGTCCAAACCAAAAGATGATCCGTCTCCGGTTGTCTGACCCTCTCTAAATACTGGCTCAGTTGGGTCTATAAAATGATGACTGTTTGAATGAAGCATTATTGACTCTGGTGGGTAAAGTAAGACTTCCGAGGTCACATACCATATAGCATTGAACTGCCATTTTATAATTTCCATCAACGGATGGAACAGCCATTTTGCTATTTCACCACACCAGCATGAGAGGTGCCCCGCTATGTTGAAATCTGGGCACATGGGCCAGGCGATATAGAGCGATGTGGAATGTATAGTATGCTGTTCATCCTTTGGATGGAATCCTTCCTTTATTGCTCCACGCTTCCTGACTTGTTACCAAGGCAACGCATAACTGTTTGGTTAGTGCCCTGCACAGCTTTGCTGTGTCGAGGTGGAGGATCAATGGTGTTTGCTGATCATTTCCGAGGGGATGGTTAGAGTAATTGTGCCAGTAACCCAATGTGTTAGACGTTAAGCAGTCTATGAAACAGAAAGATGCGTAATCAATAACATCATAGCTATTAAAGCCATACTTTGCCTTTGTAGGGCAGCATATTTTTGAGCTATTCTATTAAATAGGTTTTAGATGAATAGACATTTATCTAATAAATCTTATTTAATCATCTTAGTTTCAAGGTGCATTTCCCTCCTCACCTGTTCATTGGTGCGTCATTTAGGGTTTTGTCGAGCTGTCTTTATCCCTCACACCCTCTCTTCCATCCAATCAGTGGAGTAGGGGGGCGAGGCCAGAGATTCTTTATGTATATAGAGATATGCCAACATAATAGGTTTCTATGGGCACCTAACATGACCAGGTTCCGGTCTGCCTAAAGGGGCGTGTCATAATACTCCTAGCATTGAATAGAACAGTCCTTAGGTCTGCCTAGGTCTGCCTAAAGGGGGATTTCCCCCCCTTCCCCTTGCAATAATAGAACCCGGAAACAATGGCCCAATGGAACCTCTCTCTCTCTACTCTCTCTGGCGAGGCACTGCATATCTCCCTCCTTGACGCATTAACGGCAGGAGCCCTGTGTGAAAGGGAGCACCCCCTGATCATTAGGAAGTGAAATGAGCACGTCCACTCCCCACTCCACCTCTCTCAGATTAGTACCCTCCTGCAAAAGGGCATGCCCCCTAGTAATGAAACTGTAACTTGCACTCTGTTCCTCTCCCGCCTCTCTTCCTCCAGACCCTAGCACTCATTTCCCCCCCTTGTCGCTGTTCATTTTCAAATTACAGTGGGGGAACTAAAGGAGGAAAGTACTGTCTGATGTAGTAAATCAGTGGCATATCTCAAGAATGGCATATCTCAAGTGGCATATCTCAAGAAGCTGATGTAGCAAAACCAGGTTAAGTTAAACTTGAGGCAGTGGTAAACCATCTTATACAGGGGTGAGTGAGGAACCTTTTTCATTCGAGGGGCGACTTCAAATTCCTCCAAGGGCCGTAAAAGTCCTCAGAGGGTCGTACTTTGACCATTAACCAGGATTTCCCCTTGCACTTTAGGCCTGTATTGAAGACGGTAACCTTTAACCCATTGTGTCTTGAAGCGACATGTACGCTGCATTAAGGTTCTTGGAATTTGAGCTGTTTTATTAAAAATGTGGGTATGTTAGAGCTGAATGAACACATTCTAGTGCAAAATGAAGGTTCTTGTTTTCAAATGCAACCTACTTCGTGTTTCTATATGGTTCGGAGGCTGAGAAATTTAGTTTTTAACAGGGAGAGGGCACCTTTTCCCAAAAAGGGCTTAGGCTAAAATGGTTTAAAACAGACCCCACCTCCTCTAGGTCACCTGAATAAAGCTTAATTGTATTGCAAATGTAATTTCTAAGATTCCTTTACAAAATACGTCATATTTCATGTGAAGCTGCATAACATTAAAATTATATCGGGGGCACTATAAAACTGCCTCAAGGGCCGTAAATGACCCTCAAGACATAGGTTCTCCACCTCTGAGGCTCTGACCCAGTAGAAGAGACTGGAGTCATCATTTTCTTAAGTAAATGTTGCCTGCATGCTATCTTGTAGCCAGTTTATCACTTTCTGTAGGTTAACTTAGCAAGGTATATCACTTAACCATGTCCTTGGAATATCACCCAGGTTTGGGGGTCATCAACATAGCCAACATGCACTTGTTACATCAACATAAACAGAAGTGTCCTTCTGTGAAAGTTAGTGCTCCTTAAATATGTGACCGGTAAAATGTAATTGACCTTCGGGTGAAACTGATGTCATTGTTTTGACTGACTGACTGACTGTTTCTCTCTCTCTCTCTCTCCAGATCCATGCCCTCATCACGGGGCCGTTTGACACGCCGTACGAAGGCGGTTTCTTCCTCTTCCTGTTCCGCTGCCCCCCGGACTACCCCATCCACCCTCCCCGCGTCAAGCTCATCACCACGGGACACAACACCGTGCGCTTCAACCCCAACTTCTACCGCAACGGCAAGGTCTGCCTCAGCATACTCGGGTAGGTGACGTCACACACACACACACACACACACACACACACACACACACACACACACACACACACACACACACACACACACACACACACACACACACACACACACACAATACAGTAATGGGCAAAATTGATTTACTAGTTACAATCTAGTGCCACATATTCCAAATGACCTTGTTTTACTTGTCCATGGCTGAATTGGACACGGGTAAAACCAACCAATTCATTTGGAATATGTGGCACTGGATTTTCAATAATGAATCCATTTTGCCTACGTCACTGACTCGTTGCCGACACACACTCAAGTATGCAGCCATATGTGTCACTAGTGTCTTTTGTGAATGCCAACTACCGGTACAAAAACTAAAAGCCACTGCATACTTGGGGTACCACCACACCACACTCTTGTGGATGCATTCGTTTGTGCTACTAGAGACTCTAGTGTGAATAACTGTAACAACAACATTGCCTGAGCGTGCTTGGGTAAGAACCACACCCTCATGGATGCATTCGATTGTGTTACTGGACTCTAGCATGAATAGATAAAGATTCCTCGGTGCAAGTCACCTCTGAAGCCGAGATCGTACGTTGTGGGGAGAAGGGACAAATCCCTCTGTGACACCTGTGTGTTTTTAAATTAAGTGTTTCTCTGCACAACATGCACTGTGGCTACAGAAGCAGATCATGATACTCTCCATAGGATTTCATTCAAAACTCACACCCATCTATTTTAGCCAGATGCAGACTCAAAATGTAAAATTTCAGTGTAAAGAAAGGTTGAAACACACACTGATGACTTCCTTTTTAATTCCTTTTTTTTTTCGAAATGAAAAAATGCATGTAGTTGCTGCCAAAGGTGGTTCTATAAAGTATTAAGCAAAGGCTGTGAATACTTATGTAAATATGATGTCTTTGTTTTTTTTTTTTTTAATACATTTTCAAAAACTCTCAAGAACTCTTTTTTTCACATGGTCATAATGGGGTATTTATGTTACATTTTGAGGACAGAGATGAATTAAATACAATTTGGAATAAGGCTGTAACGTAATAAAATGCGGAAAAAGTTAAGCGCTGTGAATGCTTTCCGGATTGACTGTATAGCCTACTGCTGTAGCACAGCCTCTCTGCTACACAGCCTGTCCCCTACCCTGATGACCTGCTGGTGTTGCATGTAAGGATCCTAAGGGATTATATTCAGATTGATGCCAGGTACCCAAAGCTAAATGATTTCTCTCAAGCCGTTTGCACTCCATGCACTATTTTATTTCTTTCCCCTTTTTTCCCTCAATGGTGCATCTACATACAGTTGAACACCAGAGGGCGTTCTCCCTATTTCTTCTCCATCTAGATGCCAGTTTGGCTGGCATACTGTGCATGTCAGCACGAAAGGCAGAGTGGACAAAGAAATGCTGAAAGAAGTTGTGCCGCATATGGCTTCATTCTTTTTTGTCTTATTCAGTTGTGTGGCCCTTGAATATTATTTTGTTTAGACACTAGATCATTGGTTTTGATGTTGGGATACTTATATTTCAACTCCAAGTAAGCACTGTTATGTCTGGTCTGGTCTAATATAGTCTTTAAACTCTTGCTCAGTCTGAGTAAGAGGTGTCAAATTGTGAATCTGACTCAAACACGGGGTTCTTCCATAGACCTTGAAGAATCTACCTCAGTTTTTCCGCGTCATGTGATGACTGTTTGGTAGAAGACACTGGAGAAGACTTTCTTGGTGCGATTTCTGCTACCAGTTAGCTAGGCCGTGCCCTCCTAGTGACGCAACACCTTCAGCGTTGCTTCTAGTCTGGCCAAGAGCAATACAAGTATTGTTTCTGAGCGCACGAAAAATCGGGAACTCCTCCCACTTACTTTGTCGGGAAGCATACAACCATTAGCAAACCAAGGGAGGCAGGCCAGCTATGCTGTTTGGGAAATGTTAATTGTTATGCTTTTGGTCAGACCAAGTCTCGAAGAGATTTGAAAGTCAATGATAATCAGGCTAGCTACCACTTTCATGAAATAAAAACAAGATTGAGACGTATTTGAGCCAGATACATTTTTTACTGTTAATATTCCATAAATATTGTTTAATTGTTAATATTCCATATATTTAAATATGATGTGCACCAAAATCGGAGAGCGCAGTGTTAGAGGAGACCTTATTCTGCAGTAGCAGGATGAAGCTCATCATGTAGAATGATTTGGAAGGAGGAAGGGGCTCCAGTGGAGTTCGCATATCATACCATCTTTTGGCTCCAACTCTGCTCGTCTTCACCCTTTCACTCGACCCGCTTCACTCAATTTCCTGTGATTCATTGGCTGATGGGCCCGGTTCCAGCCAATCAGATGGTTGCTTGTTATCTGGGTATGGCTGGGAAGCAGCACCTGTGCAGCCATTGATGATGCTGAGGATGCTGATGCTGAAGTGGTGGCAGCAGTTTTTTTTGTTTTTTTTGTTCCAAAATAACAGCCTGCTTTATCTGGAGACTCCACACGCATGAAACACACATGAAAGGAGAGAGAGGCAGGAATCTTCTTCAGTTGCCTAAGTCAGCAGTTTACCCTTGAATGTGGTGGTAATTGCATCTCCAGCGAATACCTCACAGATCCTTTTTTTCCAAAGGTGTCTTTTATTTGGTCAAGTGATTTACGGAAACGAACAGATGCATGTTTTCTACAATTATTTTACTCTCTTAGAATTAACTGATCTTTATACATTCCTTCTTGCATTCCTAGAAGAAATTTGTTTCAAGCAGTGCATGTTTTTGTTATCCTTTCCTGAATAGAAATAAGCCTATATTAGACGCCAATGGAGCGTGACCCTACTTTACAAGTTGTTGATGGCTAAGAAACATTTGCGGTTTTGTTTAAGCCTAACCTGTAATCCCTGGAGAACAAAAGTGAGTTTGTTGGGCCAGCAGTTGTTGCGTAATTCATTTCTTAAATAAGCAACAAGTAATGCCCATTTAATCGTAATGATCTTCATTAATTGGATTTATGAATTAGGACACGGAATAGGGCTGGGTTCAAAAGATCGAATCGCGATCCAATATCAATTCACGTTGAAAAAGTGTGATATCGATTCACAACTTTGTGGATCGATCTTTTGCCGATGATTATAGGTGCTATTTTCTCAACCACATCCTGTAGCTTTCTTCCACATTCATGTACACTACATGCACAAATACACACGGCCTGTTCAAGTAAATAGTGCCAGTGTTTTCCCACCTTTCTCTCTCATACCAAGTTTCCCACTTATTTCTCTCATACCAAGGTATTTCATGTTTGTGTGGGTATCAAATGTTGAGATATTTAGGTTTTTATAGCCGGTCTTAGAATTTTAGGCATAAATGGGTTATAGTGACAACCCAGCAATACAGAAGATCGATATTGAATCGGATCGTGGATCGAATTGGATCGTGACCTTCTGGATCAGAATCGAACCGATCCAGGAAATTTGGATCGATTCCCAGCCCTAACACGGAATATACTTGCTTGAGTGGACATGCTGAGACCTAATTATAGGTCGTTTTGGTATATTAGGATTCTCAAGTTAATGCAGTTTTTCAAGTTAGTTAATCACCTTTTCCAGTTAGCTGATGCTTCAATGAGTTACCACTAATGGGCAAATAAAGACTGCGGTGCGGGCTCTAAGACGTGCTTACAATGTCCTGAACTTACAGCTAACAAACATGGCAAAACAAACTTGCCACAAAAAAATCTGCCTTTTAAGTGCTTCAGTAGACATGATCATGTTTGTATTGGCTGCTGGTACTCTGCTACCTCTGTTCCAAATGAAAAGAAATCAGTCCTGATGTCACACTAACTGTGCGTGTGTGTGTGTGTGTGCGTGTGCGTGTGTGTGCGTGTGCGTGTGCGTGTGCGTGTGTGTGTGTGTGTGTGTGTGTGTGTGTGTGTGTGTGTGTGTGTGTGTGTGTGTGTGTGTGTGTGGGCGTGTGTGGGCGTGTGTGTGTGTGTGTGCATTATAACAGTACCTGGACTGGTCCTGCGTGGAGCCCTGCTCAGAGCATCTCCTCTGTGCTCATCTCCATCCAATCCCTGATGACGGAGAACCCCTACCACAACGAGCCCGGCTTTGAACAGGTACACACACACACACATACCTGTGACATGACATCAGGATGCAGACACAGAAGGCTGAGCATGTCTATAATTTCCTGTCTAAAGCCAGGCTCAAACTACACGATTATGGTCCTGATTCTCGGCCCTTATGACAATCGGTGGAACTTTACCCTCCAGGACCATCACAAGTGATTGTCGGGCAAGATTTCCTCATCGTGACCAATGTTCAAATATAGAACTTTTTGCATATTCAAAGAGTCGCCGATCACAAATCGTAGATCTCAAAAAACGGTTTGATATTTATGACTCGCAATAGAACGTCAGGCATTGTCTTGGGTGTTAACAGTGAAGGACGTTGACAGTTGTGATTGTCTTTGTGTGTGCGGCGCAACACAAAGTCAAAATCAGACAGAAAATCGGGAGTCGTGTAGTTTTGAGCCTGGCTTTGTAAGACCCTACATGTCTGTTTTGCTTCCCAAGCCGAGACTTGGGGTTGCTACTAAGTGCGACAATAAAAAAAACAGGACTGCCACCCACAGATAACACACATCTCCTCCTGAAATGCAAACATAAACAAACACACACCCTCATCCAGGGCTCAAATTCACAAATATAGACTAAATATAGACTGCATACACTATAGTTACCAAAACTATTCGCCAAGCTGTCTTGACTCACAGATGAACTTAAATGTCATCTGAAAAACACACCGCAAGTCCTCTCCCAACAAAATGTGTACGCATGTACATACAGACACACGCGCACACGCACGCACGCACGCACGCACACACACACGCACACACATGCACACTGTTAACTTGCCTTATGGGCATTTGTCAGTCCAGAGTGTCCTGGATTCACAATGTGAATTTTAAACCATTTCCTCTGTGTGTCTCTGGATGCTTGTCCTTTTAACTAGCGCTACCCCCGTGGGAATGGGGAGAATGTCAATAGCTCTCCCCAGCACTTACTTGTGTTGGTGTGCATGGCAATAAGTGTTTAACTCGTGCCTACACCACAATGCAGACAGCATGCCTTTTGCGCACGCACGCACACACACGCACACGCATACACGCATGCATGCACGCGCACACACACACGCACACTCCATTACAGCAGAGAGTGTGTTAAAAGATTCATGAATACACCCCTGTTTACACACACATACACAAAGTGTAGGCCTCAACCAGGGCCCTTATGACTGACTATTTCTTGTTGACAATGTCTCCCCCTCATGTCCTCTCTTTTTCCTAAACCTCTCCTCTCGCCTTATCTCATCCCAACCCTATCTCTCCCTCTCCTCTCCTCTCCTCCCCTCCTCCCAAACATCTCTCCTCCTCCCAAACATCTCCTCTCCTCCTCCCAAACCTATCCACTCCTCTCTCTTCTCTCCTCTCCTCTCATTGTCTCATCCCCTCCTCCTCTATTCTCTTCTCCTCTTCTCTATTCCCCTTTCCTCCCCTCCTCTCCCCTCCCCTCTCCTCCTCTTGTCTCATTTTCTCTCCACTTCCCCATCTCCTCTTCCCCATCTCCCCTCATCTCCCCTCATCTCATCTCATCTCATCTCATCTCATCTCATCTCATCTCCTAATTCCATCCTCCTATATTCTCCTCCTCTCCTCTCCTCTCCTCTTCTCTTCTGTCTTACCTCTCCTCTCCTCTCCTCTTTTCTCCTAATTCCGTCCTCCTATATTCTCGTCTCCTCTCCTCTCCTCTCCTAATTCTGTCCTCCTATATTCTCCTCTCCTCTCCTGTCCTCAGGAGCGGCACCCGGGGGACAGTAAGAACTATAACGAGTGTATCCGCCATGAGACCATGCGGGTGGCAGTGTGTGACATGCTGGAGGGCAAGGTGCCATGCCCAGAGGCACTCTGGTGAGTGTGTGTGTATGTGTGTGTGTGTGTGTGTGTGTGTGTGTGTGTGTGTGTGTGTGTGTGTGGGTGTGTGTGTGTGTGTGTGTGTGTATATGTGTTAAGGAGAGGGATTGATTTTGTGCATTAACTGAGTCGTTCGTACTCACAATTCGGTTCTTGACGTACGGTTCCATACACCCTATGATTTTTTTTTTTTAATTAATGTATTTTTTTAAATTTATTAATTTGCTTTTGTCACATTTGCAAACATTATCAAATGAAATTATAAATACAAATTTATGGAATGAAGTCTGAAAAAAACGTACCTCGGTACAGTATAGTCCAGGGGTGTCAAACTCATTTTGGTCCGGGGGCCGCATACAACCCATGTGGACCTTTAAGCGGGCCGCATTAGTAACATCATCGCAAAAAAAAAACGTAAAGCAAAGGATTAGTGTTCAGTACTATCACGTTTTAAATGTGTTGAATATGTAGAAAGCAATGCAATACTGATAATCCTATGCAACATTTCCTTGACTTCATTCATTCATTGGCAACCGTCAATGAATTAAATATGGGACCGTTCATTTTGGCAGGGGGTCTGGGGGTTTTCCCCCAGAAAATTTTGTATTTCTTAGATGTAATTTCCTGCATTTTCACGCATTCTAACGTCCCGTTTCCAGTTTCAGCTTAATAGGAATCAATACAAATCCAATTATATTTATTATTTAATTACAACCAATACCAATACAATACGAATAAGAAGTATTAACATTTTATCTCTATATATGAGGTCTATAATATATGATCTTTATCAAATGCCTGTTACAGTACAAATTCACCATTTATAATAGAAGTGTGATGTGCACTTTACTACATATATACAGTATAACAGAGGGACCATTGGGTTAATGTCATGCAGGTCTCGATTTTGTCCCGATTGGCGTAATAGCGCATTTCGGTTATTTCATTGAGAAAAAAAAAAAAAAAGTAAAGGAAAAAAAAAAAAATTATTATTTTTTTTTATTTATTTATTTATTTCATGTATTTATTTTTTACATCCGGGCCGGATGGAACCCTCTGGCGGGCCGGATGCGGCCCGCGGGCCGTATGTTTGACACCCCTGGTATAGTCACTCTGCGTATCGCAATATCTCGGTTTGATACATTATTGTTACAGCCCTAATAGACTGTAGACTGTTGATTATTGAAGTTTTATCTCACATAAGCAGGGGTGATAGAGGAGCTGATGTGGAGCTTACTTTGGCCTTGGTAATATGGCAAATCTACTCCGTGGGCTAAACTGGAGCCTTTCTTTCTTTCTTTCTTTCTTTCTTCCTTTGTATTCTTTCTTTCATTTGTTGGCATTGTCTCCTTTTTCATTTTCTGGCTCTCTCATTCTATCTCTCTCCCTCTTTCCTCTCTCTGTCTCTCCCTCTTTCCTCCTCTCTCTCCCTCTCTCTCTCTCTCTCTCTCTCTCTCTCTCTCTCTCTCTCTGTAGGAGTGTGATGGAGAAGTCTTTCCTGGAGTATTATGACTTCTATGAGGGCGTCTGCAAAGACCGGCTACATCAGCAGGGACAGAACATGCAGGTAAGGCAGCGTAGACCTTCCACACGCCTTCTCACACCTACACTACATACTGTACCCGCTCACTCTCCATGCTCTTACAATATGTCTGCATGAGAGGAATTGGTAACAGGTTTACTCTGTTACAGTCTGTCCCTTCCGCGTGTGTGTGTGTGTGTGTGTGTGTGTGTGTGTGTGTGTGTGTGTGTGTGTGTGTGTGTGTGACTGTTGAATTCTGCGTGTGTGTGTGTGTGATGTTGTTCTCACTCCACAATAGTAATGTCTTCAAGTTCTGTGGGATGTATGTATGTATGTCTGTATATAGGCCTCTGTCTGTTTTTTGTCAGTTCGTGCTTATGCATGTGGAGCATGGTACACGAGCAATAGTCTTGTGATGTTATGTGTATGTCCTGTCTTAAACGAGTCTTGCTTAGGGATGCAGAATTAATTTCAGTGCAAACTGACAATATAGGACTGTCGTGTCGTATATAGGTGTGCATGTGGTTGCCTTTCATCAGGTATATCCGGTTCGTCGCTTGTATCTGTTTAATGAACCCTGTCTAATCTAATGCCTCTCATCAGGGTTATTACCATACATCTCAGCCCTAAGGGGGAGGGTGTCTATGTATGTGTAGGTAGTACTGTAGTCATGGCGATAGAGCAGGAGTTCATGAGGCCAGATGCTTTTTTTTGCTCGTGTGCGTCAATCAAAAGGCGACTTTCAATGCAGTGTCATTGCATCGCATACATTGCACAGCTCATGTATCTGACCTGTCACCTTTTCTCCTCCATTGAGTCTCTTCTTTGATTCCTTCGTTCTCTGTCTCTATCCCTCCCGTAACACAACCCCCTCACGCCCCTCTCTCTCCTCCTCTGTCTGTCTGTCTGTCTCTCTCCCTCTCTTCCTATCTCTCCCTCTCTCCCTCTCTTCCTCTCTCTCTCTCTCTCTCTCTCTCTCTCTCTCTCTCTCTCTCTCTCACGATATGTGGACTCCTTCCATGAGATGGGGCTAGTTTTGATTATGGGCTTCTGAGTGTAGGAATGTGCAATATAAATAATGTGCATTCTCTCTCTCTCTCTCTCTCTCTCTCTCTCTCTCTCTCTAGGACCCCTTTGGTGAGAAGCGGGGGCGTTTCGACTATCAGGGCCTGCTGGCGCGCCTCAGCGCCACCCACCGGCGGCTGCGTGAGAAGTGCCTCTCGGAGGAGAACGAGGGCGACTCGGACTCTGACACCAGCTCCTCCGGAACGGACCCCGACAGCCAGGGCAGCTCCCAGCCTTAAGGGGGCGACGGCGAGCCCGCGGAGCTGAAGAGGGCGGCCAAGCAGCAGAACTGCATCGCGCACAGGGGCCATACTATAGTGGCTCCGCGTTGACTTGGCAACCTCTGAACTCTGCAGCTGTTTGGTTGGTTGGTTGGTTGTTTTTTGTTTTTGTTTGTTGGCCACCAAGAGCCATGGCACCTCCCAGCCATAAGGGGGTGCCATCCCATAGGGACCGACCGAGCAGCGGGACAGGACACCATAGACATAGAGGGGTGGCTGCCACAAGTGGTGGATCCATGTCCTCAACATCGTCTTCTCCTGAGCCTTCTGGACACTGCGTCTGGTGGGTCGGACGCCCTCTGGACACTGCGTTTGGTTAGGGTTGGCTGCTTTGTTATTGTTTGTTGACTGACCCCTAGCAGTCGTAGGGCAGCAGGGAAAAGAAGGAGGTGGTTATGACTGCAAGACAGGGCAGCACACAGGAGCCCCCTGCTGGTGCTCCTCTGCCCTCGCGGTGCCCTCCTTCTTCTTGTTCTTGGACTCTCTGCTTGTTTTGTTTTCTGGTTGGGTGTTTCTTGTTTGTTTATCGCGTGGACGCTTCCCCCGTGCAGGCAAGGGGCGTAATTGACGATGAACTTAATGGGGCTTTTGTGGGGTTCTTGTTTCTCTGTTTGTTTGATTGTTTATTTGTTTATTAAGGCACTGAATTCGACATGCAACATGATTCATCTAATCTAGAACGAAGTCTGCAAAGCCTACAAGAAGGCTCCATTGCTGCCCATTGGCCAGTGACCTGCCTTCTCTTGTGTTCTATTTGCTCGTTGGAATGCCAGCAACCAATCAGGGGCAGGATTTGATGGGAGGAGTGAATATGAAGGGGTGTGGTCTCTGACTAGAGTGACCTATCTTTTTTGCCTTTGTTACTGGTAGAGGTAACTAATCAATATGCCCCATTTTCTCCCACCATTTAGTACAAACACACACGCACACACACTCTGTGTGCATTCCAATATGTGGACTTCCGTCCTCCACTTGTGATTGTGGCCTCACATTTTGCTGCTTGCCCCGCCACCGTGGAGAAAACAATAATGTTTCCCCGCTGTCAGCCTAGCCACGACAATTTTTGGGGGACTATTCGTCATTCACCATCACCATACCCATTGCAAATGAGGAAATGACTTTAGAATGGTGCTTTTGCAAGATATTGAAATAATTTTCTCTCGTCGCCGACGTCATCATGAGGTCACAAGCAGCAGGCAAGTGAGCAAGGGAGGACGGAAGTCCGCGTATTGGAATTCACCCTCTCTCTCACACACGCATTCTCACACACGTACACACACAAAGACTCGCACACACATGCAACATATATGACGACACGTGCACTTGCATTCCTTGACTGAAACATGCACTCTGACACACAGCTCTCAACTGTGTGCGTATGTAAACCTAAACACTCATAAGCCAGTCCATCTTTAAAAGAATAAAAAAATTATGAACCATATCATAATGGCATCAGAGAAAATTCATAATGAATTGCAATTCATGGATCTAAGAGAAATCAAGAGCATAATTCACAAAAGGAGTGAAACTTGTATATAATCGATCTATATAAATATATAAATCTATATATATTGAGCATATAGGTAAAGGAAAAAAGTGATTGTTTCGATATCGGACCTTGTCTGCATATAATGCAACCCAAAAAATGATGACCAATGCATCTAATGCCAGTGTTTGGGCACCCCACCCTATTGAATGGCTACACCACTGGCCTCACTAGGGTTCTCCACAGGATTTGACCAATGCCCCCATCTCTCAACCATGCCAGTCCTCGACGCCCCTCCTGTCAGTGATGTCTATGCTCTGCAAATGTAACTGAGGTCATCTATGCTAGTTCGTCACTTGGGGCTCAAACCCGCGATCAGCCAGTCAATGCTGCAGTTCGGGCATGGGAAGCACAGCTCGGTACCGCTAAGCTTAAGGTCCAGACCGATAGCTCAGCGCTACCATTACTGTATGAGGCTTCGGGAAGGAGGTTTACTAACATTCTACCACAGACCACAGACCTCTACTAGTTGGCATCCGTTACACCTCCCTCCCCCCCCCTTATCTGCGCCATGTTAGCCCCAACTTTAGCTCAACCTACCTAAAACATCCTCTGCTGAGATTTCTGTGCACTACAAAGACTGGGATGGCAGTAGTCAAGTAGATGTTGGGTAGTGCTTGTGTCAACTGCCCCCATCTCTTAATCATCCTTAGTCCTTAGTCCCTTAGACCAGGGTCAAGCTTCTCGGTGTGATTTCTATGTCCTGCAAAGAGGATAACTGCTAACTGGGGTTATGTCCGTGACCTGATAAGTACATGGGCTGCAAAGACTAACTGGGGCTATGAGACATGGTATTCATTGGGATAGTACTTCTGGACACCCCCCCCCCCCCATCTTTCAGCCATGCCAGTCTTTAACCAGGGTCTCAATGAACACTTGCCTCCCCTTCTGTGATTCTCATACCCTGCAGAAGATATTGTGAGACAGTTTCATGGGGAAGTTCTCAATCTCAGCTTTGCCAGTCTGTGTGGATGTGTGACTTCCATATCCAAAGCCTCCAGTACCCACATCCACAGCCACCCTGCCAGCACACCCAACCACACCATGTCATGCTACACCAGGTGGACTGCTCTGTGCTGGGGCTGTGAGATGGCTTCACGGGGTAGTGGCTGGTGGTGACGTCCCTTCCGCACAGAGGAGAGGAGAGGAAGGCAGGGAAGGGTGTTGTGTTGCATGTGCTGGCAACGTCTGGGTCCTGGATGTGTTTGCTTTTCGTCAAGAGAATGCATGCACACAAACCTCTCAAGCCTTTTTGTGACACTCTCGACGCCACGGACTGGCAACTTCATGGTAACGACAACCCCAAGACAATAAAAACACGGAAAGGGCAAAAACAAAAAAAATCCCGTTTGTTTGCGGTGGGGATTTTTTTTTTTCTGTTTCATTTTTCTGTTTTTTTTTTCTTTCTTTCACTTCCATCCGATCCTCTAGAGCTTGATGTTTGTCCTCCACAAACACCCTCTGATGCTGTCACTACGGCGACGTGGGGTTGCCATGGAAACAGAATGTGATGCGTGCCTGAGTGATGGTACCTGTGAGCAAGCTGTGAAGCTCCGAATGAGAGAGAGGGCCTGCCTACCCTCCCTACTCACTTCCTCTTGGCTTCACATTTACAGATATACCATTACTTACACATGTACACCGGCTAGAGTCTTTTAAACCTCTCATTTCCACACACTTCCTTTTTGTTTGACAGCTTTTTAGGCATCAGTAGTCTTAGTTAGAGAGAACACCATCCAAAAATATAGCATTTAGTCTATTTATTCGTTGGTAGCAAAATTGGGTGGCATTTTGCCATTGAGCCCCAAAGCCGTGTAAAATGACATCATCTGCATAGCTCGTGATTCTGGTGGGTGTGTG
The DNA here is from genome assembly GCF_034702125.1 of Engraulis encrasicolus. Taxonomy (NCBI): domain Eukaryota; kingdom Metazoa; phylum Chordata; class Actinopteri; order Clupeiformes; family Engraulidae; genus Engraulis; species Engraulis encrasicolus. The sequence continues at coordinate 37,569,462 of NC_085858.1, read as the reverse complement.
CCTGACCGAGCAATATGATTGGAGCATAGGCACACTTGAAACAATCCATGCTCCTCACACCGCTTTGAAGTGCTCTGCATTTTCTGATTCAAATGAAAACAATGCTGTTGTATTTCTAGAGGGAGCTGCCACTAATTTTTGTTTCTTTCTCTTTTTGTTGTCGTTTTCATTTGTTGAATACCAGCCCTTACTGTGGTCTGGTCTCCCTGTCTCGTCTGCATTGGAAATGTGCGGTGTATACAGTGGTCATCCGTCAGGTGTGGTGATGTTGACTGGTTGTGCTAATGTTGTTGACGTGACCGCACATGAGCTGTTATAAAGCGCGGCTCGGTGTGGGTGGACCTAGAGGTCCATTCTCTCTCTCTCTCTCTCTCTCTCTCTCTCTCTCTCTCTCTCTCTCTCTCTCTCTCTCTCTCTCTCTCTCGGTAGCCGGGACAGAAGCCCCTCTTGTGCACTGTGCACTCCAACCACAACCAGTAAGACCAGGGCCTCTGACAGCTTTGGCTGGGCCCGGGGAAAAGTCATCTGAAAGGGCCCCTAACCCAATACATGCAAATGTAAATGATGACCCGATTCTGGGTACCACCTTTTCTCTCTGGGCCTGGGACAACTGACCCCTTTACCCATCACCTGGGCAAGACATCAACTCAATTATGCACTCCCTGTCCCCCGCCCAAACCCTCCTAAAAGACATACGACTAACGACTAATGGACATCAGGGCTTATTGTTGTAAAGTGACTCTGTACATCTTTCCTGTTTGGATTGTAAAAAAAAAAAAACATCAACAAGATGTGATGTAATGTAAAGTAATTTTGCCTCTGATCAGATGTGTTAAAGGAGAGGGTGGAGGAGAGTCCTTCATGTAGTCTTCAACCTGCTCCCTCCTCCCAGGGTGTGCTCTCTCTCTCTCTCTCTCTCTCTCTCTCTCTCTCTCTCTCTCTCTCTCTCTCTCTCTCTCTCTCTCTCTCTCCTTTTTTTTGTTTTCCAACATGCAAATGAATTGTGTAAATACTATACCAGTAAATGTATCGATCTATTGCAAATGTATAAAATTAATAAATGACATAAAGCTTCACAAGTTGTGTACAATTGTTATAATAGATCAGGGATGGAGAACCTTTTTCATTCGAGGGGCCACTGCAAATTCCTCCAGGAGCTGTGAAAGTCCTCCGAGGGGCGTACAATGAACACAAACCAGGATTTTCCCTTGCACTTTAGGCCTATATTGAAGGCAGTCACCTTTACAACAGACCCCCATCTTCTCTACAACTTAAATGTATTGCAAATGTCATTTCTAATATTCCTTTACAAAACATTTCATATGAAGCTGTATAACATTAAAATTGTATCGGAGGCCAGATAAGACGGCTTCAAGGGGGGGGCGTAAAAGACCCTCGAGACATAGGTTCCACACCCCTCTAATAGATGAGCACAACACAAGAGTAAGACATGATTGAATGATCGAATTCGATGATTTTATTAATAACATAAAATAACATATCTGCCCTGCACTCCGTAACAGCAGGGAATCTTTGCTGTTCAAGGGGTCACTTCAAATTCTCCAAAGGTCCTCCAAGGGCCATACTATGAACACAAGCCAGGATTTCCCCCTGCACTGTAGGCCGGGGTCTGCTCGTTTTCCCGACGCACCATTGATCGATGCGTCAATGTTCCGAACATTTCCCTTTTATCCTACAGTAGTTAGTCTCAGATAATTTTTTACCAATAAAATGAAACCCTTTGTCCCGACAGTCCAATGTTCCGACCAAAAGCTGCTTTAGATCACCGTCATCTCTGACAGCCTGCGCAGTGGTCATGCAGCTGTCTGTGACGGGTTAGGTTTAGGGAAAGTTCTGGTCAAGGCACAAATTTAAAACTCAGAAACATTGCAATAGCCTACTGACAGGTTAGGGTTAGGAATGGTTTTGGGTAGGGCACAATTGTAAAACTTGGCAACATTGCATTAATGACAGGTTATGTTTAGGGGTGGTTTTGGTAAGGGCACAGCTAGACCGACTCAGACGGCATCTATGTGCTCGTAGCAGCGCATGCAGCTGAAGTCTACTTGGCACCGGGAAAAGCAGGACATACGACCTGGGATAATGACCAACCCCAAACAGCCATTGGTCGGAACATTGAGCTGTCGGAGCAAAGGGTTTAATTTAATTATTTCGAGTTAGTGGGCTGTAGGATCAATGGGAAATGTTCTGAATATTGATGCGTCGGACCAAAGAGGCGTCGGAAAAATGACATGCTACCCTGTAGGCCTACTGTACGTTGAAGCCGGACACCTTTACAACAAACCCAAACTTCACAAGGTCCCATGAAAATGTAACTTAATTGTATTGCAAATGTAATTTATACAATTTCTTTACAAAACAATATTTTCAGTGAAATTGCGTAACATTAAAATCATATCGGGGGCCAGATAAGATGGCCACAAGGGCTGCAAACAGCCCACGAGAAATAGGTTCCACACCCCTGCCACACCCCATCCATACGGCATGGCTAGATCATTTGTGTTGGAGGAGACTTCATTATAGGACTACTAGGTGTCCCATGCCACTCTCATCAGATTCCAGAGGTACCTCAAGACTCCTGGCGTGTTACAGAGCCTATACGGAACGCTATTGGGGCGGTAGCATGTCATTGTTCCGACGTCTCTTTAGTCCGATGCGTCAATATTCCGAAAATTTCCCATTGATCCTACAGCCCACTAACTTGAAATAATTAAATTAAACCCTTTGCTCCGACAGCTCAATGTTCCGACCAATGGCTGTTTGGGGTTGGTCATCATCCCAGGTCGTATGTCCTGCTTTTCCCGGTGCCAAGTAGACTTCAGCTGCATGCGCTGCGACGAGCACATAGATGCCATCTGAGTCGGTCTTGCTGTGCCCTTACCAAAACCACCCCTAAACATAACCTGTCATTAATGCAATGTTGCCAAGTTTTACAATTGTGCCCTACCCAAAACCATTCCTAACCCTAACCTGTCAGTAGGATATTGCAATGTTTCTGAGTTTTAAATTTGTGCCTTGACCAAAACTTTACCTAAACCTAACCTGTCACAGACAGCTGCATGACCACTGCGCTGGCTTCAGAGATGACGGTGATCTAAAGCAGCTTTTGGTCGGAACATTGGACTGTCGGGACAAAGGGTTTCATTTAATTGGTAAAAAGTTATCTGAGACTAAGTGCTGTAGGATCAATGGGAAATGTTCGGAACATTGACGCATCGGACCAATGGGGCGTCGGAAAAACGAGCAGACCCCATTGGGGCCAGGGGCTGATGCTGCTCTTGCCCGCTGTACTGTGCTCTCAATTTCTCTCCATGTAAGGTCCCTTTTTTTCATCTGGTGTTCAGCTGGTTGTATTGCTGGCATGTCACCCGTAATGCTTGCTGGCAGTAGGTCTTCCTCAGCTACTCCTCTAGTTCATCTGTGGGTGCTATGAGGGTCCCAGACTTCTCCCTTGACAAAGAGGGTTTTTCACAAACTTGAAGAGTCGTTGTCAACATCTGAATCGTTGTCGTTTCCGTTGCAAAGCAACACACTGTTCCACAAGATGTCGGAGCCAGTGTAGACCACTTTTGGAATGGATGGGTCACGCCGTTGCCAGCCCCCATCAGCAACACGTCATCCCGGATTTACACTCGGCTCATCTGTACTGGGTGTGCTAATACGCTTCAGGCTGCACCCGGTCGCTGTGAGCAGCGACATCAAAGGGATGTTCCACCATGTTTGTCTCCTGCCTGAGGACAAGCCCTTCCTCCCCTTCATCTGGTGTGACCGGGACCGTACCAGAGCCCCGACTGTCTACGAATGGAAAGTGCTGCTGCAGTTCGACATCGTGTGCTGTGCAGTCCCTGCTGCGCCACGTTCGCTCTCCTGAAGAAGCACATGCTGCATCACGGCAGCCCAGAGGAAGAAACCCGGTGCTCCGTCGAACACTGCTCCTATGTGGACAACTTGCTCCAGAGTTTCTCCTCCACATCAGAAGCCAAACAGCTGATCGGCACGCTGCAACCTCTGCTCCTCTGTGGTGGCTTGAGAGCTACGCCAGTGGGCCACCAACCTGCCAGAGCTGATCCGACACATGCCAGCTGAGATGCGCTCAGAGAGCTGTGAACTCTGGCTGTCCCACGACGCAGCTGACCCACACGAGAGGGCCCCATGGGGCTGTTATGGAACTGCCCGTCTGACAGCCTCAGCTACCGCCTCCGCTCCACTGAGCCTGCTGAGCACACCATGCGAACCATCTACCGTGTCCTCGCCCGCCAGTACGTACGACCCTCTGGGACTGCTCATACCCTTCACCACCGGGGCCAAGATCTGTGTCCAGCAGACTGGGAGAAGAACTGCCGGCTTGCAACAGTGCCCCCAAAACGTTGATGTTGGAGGAGTCTAGCATATATACAGCGCCGCCAGTTAGTATTGGCACCCCTTAGTTTTATTTACAAAATGTGCAGTATATCCAGAAATAAATGAAAATATAAACAACTTTTAGCAACAGGGTCTTTTAATTGAAGGTTCAAAGATATGTTGAATAGCAAAGTATTTTTTTCCAAATGAATTTTGGAATTTCAAGCAAAAACATGAAAAAGGGCATGTCCATGAATATTGGCACCCCTCCTTAACAGATTGGTCTCACACCATTAGACAGCAAAAGCAGCCTCCAAAGGTTTTGGTATTCGTCTACGAGCTTCTTGCACTTCCCTAGTGGCATTTGGATGTGTGCATTTGGATGTGTGCTTTGGGTTTTTGTCTTGCTGAACATGATCTTCACCTCAAACCAAGTGTTCTTGGACATGGTTACACATTTTCCTGTAAATGATGATACCTGTGATGCCTGTCATGATACCCGTGATATGGTCAAAGCCTCCAATACCTAATGCATCAATGGGGTGACATAATATTATAGATCTGACATCATGCTTGATTTTTGGTAGGGTGTCCTTTTCCTTAAAGACTTTCTTGCAGAATATGCAAACATGCTGTTTGTGTGCATCACTGAAAAGCTGTACTATTGCTTCATCTGACCTTAAAACATTCATAAAAGGGCTGTGCTTTCCCTGTATTCTCTTATACAGACTTCAGGTGTTCCTTTATGACTTTCATGAAGCAATGTGGTCTGTCTTTGCCTCCAACCAAAAAACAAAACTTTGTGTAGTGTTTAACTTGTGATGCTTATTGGAAAAAACTTCCCAAAACAGTTCAAAGTTGACCTTCAGGTCTTTAGATGTTAGACCCTGTGTTTTGTCATTATTTGCACCGACTTATACAGACTACTATCATCATTTCTTCCCTTAACCCCACATCCAAGGATGTTCTTTACAGCTCCCTGTTTGGCAAATATCTGAATAACACAACACAGTGTTGGAAATGGCATACTAGGGTCTTTTGAGATGACCTTTTATTATTTGGAGGTCTTGTTGTTGCAAAAAATAGTATTTCTGGTGTCCTCAGGCAGCCCATCTGTCTTCACATTTGTCAAAGACGCACAAGATGTAACAGGTGGCTATTTAAAACACAAATATAAAAAACTCCTTGCCTTATTCATATCCTATGGGCAAAAGCAATTGGTCATAGGTGATTCCCATTTATTATCTACCATATGTGAGTCAAATTAGGTTTCCACAATGGTATCCAGTAAAGGGTGCCAATACCAGTGGTTCCAGGAGCTTTAGCTTCTTCAATTTTTCTCCCTCATAGTATTCCTTGCTGTTGATCATTTTTACATTTAGTATCAACCACAAGCTATCTATAGAAAAGTCATGGTTGACCTTATTATTTGTTGTCTGGAGATATGTCTCATAAGGTGCGTAAGCTTCAAGGGTGCCAATACTAACTGGTGGCACTGTATGGCAATATACGGCCTTGTGTCCCTCAGATAAGCTGGGGCCGTTCCAGTGATGACCCCCCTCTACTCCTTTTCTGCTCTTCTGCTTGGCCACCACGCTCCTCTCCCACTGTAAAACACAACACAGACAACTATTACTATTAATATATAACCATCATCTCCATTCCCGATTCCCGATTACTAGTCTTATTTGGTAGCCAGGCTGTTGCCACCTATGCCTCTTTTCCACTGCCAGCTTTCTGGTAGGTCTACAGCTTGACACAGTGCGCCTCAGTCGCCAATTTTGCTTTTGGATTGGGCACAACATAGTTCAATCTTAAAGCAAGAAGTGGCGGCTGAGTCGTGCTATGTCGAGCCATAAGCCTACCAGAAAACCGGCAGTGGAAATGAGCCTATGGGGTTGGCAAGTCGGTGTGTCACCAGAGTCGAAAACGTATCTCCATTCAATCGCATATCAGTCCAGCAATTAGTGACAAGAAGCCGGCAGATGCAAGCCAGCCAAGTCTTTGTCAGTTGGCATGCTGAATAATGCAACTTAACAGAAGATTTTAACAAATTATGTATACTTACTGTCTAATTATTTAATACATTTACTATTTGCTTAGTATATACCGTAGTAGTATAGAAAGTAGACAGTATGTACTCACTCTCCACACCCGTCCCCTCCCCTGCCACTAGGGGTCACTCCTCAGCCCTGCAGCAGCAGCAGCAGAGCTTCTTCAGGGCAGAGGTCACTCTGGACCTCAGTGATGGCCTCCTCCTGCTGTCACTGTTATGCTCCTCCATCACTGCTGCAATGCAAAACACATCACCGTCACACACTGCATGGACACTAGGGGTGTAAATAGTAATCGAAATGTATCAATGTATTGGCCGGTGATTTAATCGAATCGCATCGTATGGTGGGGGATTCTTAAGAATCGAAAATAATTGAATTGCTGGTCCCTGTCCAATGCGCTAGCTCTAGAACATAATAGAAGTGGAAAAGTAATTGGAAAGAATTAAATCGTATCGTATCGTGGGGAATGCTTAACCCTTAGCGCATCACTATGGCTCTCTGTAATGTCATAGCAATGTTGTTATGAATTTTTTTCAGCAAGTGAATAGGGTCACCGGCGACCCCTGCTGCAGTAAGAGGCTACGTATCTAAAATAATCGAATCCCTGCTTTGAGAAATCGATACCATATCATATCGTCATGGAGGCTGAGATTTACACCCCTAATGGACACAGTCAAATATCACACACATCCAAGTTTAATAAACGGGTGCAGGGCCAAGACATCAGTTTGCATAAAGACAATGATGGCCCGCAACGCTGATGAGCTGAGCTCCCTTTTTAACCCATTTTATTGTCGTGTGACATTTCGGGCCACCACCAACCCTTCCTCAGATATATATGAAGAGTTCAGATGCAAAACCCCCTAACTCCATTTCCGAAGACCTGCACTTCTATATTTTTAGAGAGCCCCGTTGTTGGTTTGGTTTACATTCATGTACTTGATAATACATATAAATAGTTATATTACATAAATAAAATAAAAAATATGCAATTTTGATAGCTTTGTATTAAATAAAAATGAATTAAGATTATTTTCTGAAAAGGCACTTAGGGGGTTTTGCATCTGAACCCTTCATATACAGTATATTGGAATGGCTGTGCTGGCTCGAAGTGTCTCATACAATATGGTTAATTAATGTGTAAGGATGTGTGTAATGTCTCGTGGGTAATGTCTTTTGTATTTATATATGTATGTATGTATGCTACTCGACACCTTAATTTCCCCCTGGGATCAATAAATGATAATCTACACTACTCTACTCTACATACTGATAGAAGAGAATGGGAAGTTGTAGTGGGTTATACCTGGGCAAGGCACCAGAGCATTCATAACCTTAAGGAAAGGGAAATAAAATAATGTTTTGTAATTAAACACAGCAAGATGATATTGATCGATGCAGTAGATGACATCAATGTCAAGTATGGAATTTTCATTTTTTTACTCACTCTATTATTTCGGTGGAAGAAGGCACGGAATGAGAATCTGCGTCTCCTGCTATTTCCTGAGAGCTGAAAATTAAGCACAGACATAGCCTACTAGATCACACATTTTTAATTAGGTTCTGGAAAATGTATTCAGTTCAGTGGAAAGTCACACCCTGGAATTGGACTGTCCCCATTGATGATATTGGTATTGGTGATGGTATTATTTCTCTTTGTTACCATATTAAAAATGTTTGGTTGTACCTGACTGTCAGCACCAGAAGTCTGGGCCTGGGAGACCTGCATCTGAGGCACGGCACTGCTGACAGGCACGTCCTCGGCCACCTCAGGGGCGGTGTCCTCATTGTCCACTCCGAGGAACGGTAGAACGCGGAGAACTTAAAGGACAGTTGATGAAAGTTTAGTATGTTTACATGAAGTCAAGTGACATTTATCAATAAAGTGCAAAAAAAAAAAAAAAAAACGTCAAAAGTGCAGTACCAGGGGGAGGGGGGGGGGGGGGATCAAAATAGTCTTATATTGGGTTGCTCCAAATGTTGTATGTACTATGTATGTTTTTATTTGTTTGTTTAATAGAAGAAAAAACATTTTTGCATCATGTGTCCACATCTCACCTCTCTCGTTGTCCGTCTGCTCTAAGGCCAGGGCAGTGAAGTCGCTCACTCTCTTATAGATCTGCTCCAGCACTAAGTTTATCTTCAACTCCCTGTCTGGCTCAAACATCTGTAGCCAAACCAAGACATGAAGATTTAATGAGTGGAATAGAACTAATCATGCATTAATGTGTTCGATATTACCATATTGTATCATAAATTGGGCTTAAATTAAACTTGCCTACACATTATGTGTAGACTTCAGGTCATAATGTCTCAGGTCATAACTTCAAAAACCTACACTCTATAAACCTACACCTCTTTCACTGTAGTAGAGCACAGCTCTGCACCACCCACAGCACCTCCATTTCCCAAATGGATCTCTCTCTCTCCCACCTCACCTGGGAGTTAAAGGGGCATTCCACCGGTGGAGACATGAATATGTATTGAAAGTGGGTCATATATGTAGTAGAATAGTAGCATACATTTCTAATTTGGTGCCTTCTTGGCCGAGAAAAGGCAGAAAATGACTTTTTAGTGCTTGTGGATTTGTGACAACAATCCCCATAATGCATTGTAATACTCAAGCACCACAGGCCACACCCAGGCAGCTCTGCCAGTGACTTACTGGAGCCTCAAAGCCAGTGATTTCAAAAGCACTCGCACACTGATCTGTAATAGGTCTGTTAGCGCTTTAGGTCCAACCCCCTATGGGCGGGGTTGAAAGGGTGGGAAAAAGGCTTGTAGTCTCAACAGAAATCCACCTCTCTTACACTTTCTCCTACAATGATGCAAAATGACGATTTTTACATCATTGTAGGAGGACGTGTCAAGAGGTGAATACGGATTTCTCCTGTCTCAGGGGGAATTGAGAGGGTGTTCAAAAGTATGACTGGGTGTCTAGCAATGGAAAGCCTAATGCAGATGGGTGGAGTGTTCCTTTAAAAGAACATATCTTTGCCTTTACCTGAGGGTAGAACAGCATTTCTGCTGGTGAGGCAGGCCACATCACCTGCAACCAAACTGCCCTTGGGGCGTTGGCCAGGCACTCCAGGAGGATACGGCTGGCCTCCATTGCAAAGTGGCTGATGAAGAGCACCGCAAACCTCTGGAAGCCAAGGGGTGGGGACGCAGCAGCGACATCAGTGGTGTCCTTGACCTCCTCCTCTGCCTGTGCAAGCTTCCTTCGGAGTTGGCACAGCCGGCCAGCGTACTCCGCAATGACGGACTGCGTGAGCCAAATCGCCGTAGGGTGCTTTCTCTGCTTGACGAGGGCCGCAAACAGGTCTGAGGTGCCTTGATAGGAGTCCCTCTTCCACAGGGTCTGTCCAGGAGCCAGGCTCTGCACCAGTGCCCTGGCCAGGGAGCGGGCACCCTCGACCGTGATCCCGTGGCCATTCTGGATGGGTGGCATTGTCCTGCAGCGCAGGTTCCGACGGTAGGGTATCTCCTCGGGCATTTCTGACAGACAGATGTCACCGGCCGTAAGATGGTCCAGCTGCTCTGGAAGACATTGTGGGACGATGGCAGTAGTCCACCCCCTGCCCCCCGGGGTAAAGGTCCCCTCGATGCTGTTGCATATGGTTAGAGCTGGCACAATGACGTTTGTGGTCATGAAGGCCACACAGCGCACGATCTTCTCTGTCGCCCAATTCATCTCCGGCCGAGTCATCTGGAACACAATCAGGGGGGAAAACAGTGGTCTCACTAACACACATACTGTATATCAAGTGTACTTTAATGTCAAAAATCTATGTAACAGAGTTAAGACAGAAGATTGAAAATGCATTTGACCAGTCATCAATGTGCAGTTAAACTTAACATATAACACACACATAAGAGCCCCCCCAGGCCCAGGAATGCCAAAAAAAGCCCAGTCTGAATAGGGATACTGTTACATGAATTTACATTTACTCACTCACAAACACACACACACACACACACACACACACGCAGTAAACAAAAGACATAGCCTACTGATACAGACAGATAGGCTTTTTTGGTCCATGAATATGTATCATGAGTAGAGTAGAGTACATGGAGTGAGTGCCACACCTTGTTGGTGTGCCACACACACACGCACACACACACACACACACACACACACACACACACACACACACACACACACACACACACACACACACACAGTAAAATACACTAACATATTGATATATGTAGGTCTACAATAAAGACACACATACACACACAGTGTGCAGTAAGTAAGACACCATGCTATCACGTTGTAAATGAACTACCAGAGTAGCTATTTACACATAGGCCTACTACTTATGCTACCCATTTATGCAAAGGGAGGAACAAGAAAACATTGTTATCAAGCAGAAATAAGGATATTAGACGCAAACACCATATCACGAAGATTTAAAATAGGCTTACTTGGCTGACGAAACATGTTCTGATATCAAATAGCTCACTGAAATACAAGAAGAGAAAGAAAAAGTTTTATGAAGGTGCGTACAGTAGGCCTACATGTTGTGGCAGTTGACTTGTGATATATTGGCATAGGCTACTACTGCTACTACTACTACTACTACTGCTACTACTACTGATAATAATAATAACAATAATGATAATAATAATGATGATAATAATACATTTTATTTGTTGTGCCTCTCAGGTGTGGCTAGATAATAGGTAACAGCTGATGGATGTGTAACGTACGGGATTGAAAACTCCTCCAGGGGTTGGGGAACTTGGATCCCTCCCAAGTCAAAATTGAAGAGTTCTTCAAAATGATTAGCCACAAAGTCCTACATAAACAAACAAACAAACAAACAAACAAATAACAATGTGTCTTGTGTAGCCAATAGCGTTTTGAATGGTCAAAGATGCTTTACACAGGAATTAAGAGGAATATGTTTTGTTCATACAGATCGGGTGTCCCCAAAACGCACATTTTTAAACAGTTTGAAAATGGTGACAAAACATTGAAGTTATCCTTTCCTATACATTCGATTAGGCCCAGACAATTAGACTATATGGATTTTAAAATTGACTTAATGTTTAAGCACACACTTTTGTTTCTACATACCATAAGTTCTGGACGGTCCCAGTGGTCTACAATATATAGTGGAAATGTCATTGTAACTCTCGCATCTTCAAAAATTACTGCTATCAAAGTGTGTTGTGGTTGATGGAAGTTGTTTCTCTTTACCCTCGCGTTCCACTGATGTTGTTTCGTCACAAATATGTTTGTGACGTTCGTTGATCTAAAATGTATTTGACTGCACAGGTGGTTAGAATGCGGGCCACGTTCTTGAAGTTAATCGCGCACAGCGTATCTCAAACTGGAAATTGTTTACTGATAGCAGTATAACTTATCCATTGTTGACCAATGTAAGATTTAAAATCCCAAATAACAGTCTGAGGATACCAACCCTGTAATTCAACACGCGCGTAATAGCACTGTCAATCGTGCGCCTTTGGAAAAATAGCTGCCTATCGCATAGCATACAAAGTGCGCTGACAAACTGTACAATAGCCTACACGCGATGGTTCGCTCAGAAATTGGCTCACCCATCGATCTGCAACTACAGACTTGTCCCTCTGGGTGGCGCATACGTCCCGCTGTACGGCTCTGGCTGTAATAATTGTACAAGCCTATTGCACTGGTATCTCCATGGTTAACTTAGTGGTTTATAAACTTAAATTCAAAAGCATTCAAAATAACTCCCGAAATGATTATTGCCTTTGCAAATATATCCTGGTGTCCAACTTGGGGCATTCCAGAATAGTTATTTGTTTATTTCATTGAATTAAATTTTGATTTATTCAGCTCAAAGCCGATTTGCAAATGGCCTAGAAGGGGAATAAAACACAATGAATTGTGAACAGATTGGACAAAGAAGGACATTAAACTATTGCGAGGACATTAAACTATTTCCACCCGAAAGGAGTCACCTAAGGGCTTGCAGAAAACCATACATGATATCAGATGATTCCTGATTCATATTGTTTGTCATTAACTGGCGGTCAGACAAACAGGAGAGAGAGAGAGAGAGAGAGAGAGAGAGAGAGAGAGAGAGAGAGAGAGAGAGAGAGAGAGAGAGAGAGAGAGAAAGAGAGATTTTAAGATTGGAGGAATACTTTTTTTAAAAACAATCAGTAATCTTACAAGAGGTTTAAAAGTATGGCTACCCATATAGCCCATATACCCATATAGCAAAATAATACAATAGTAGTTAGAGATTGTTATTTCACTGTAATGCAAATGTAAGAACAAAGGATGTGTGTGTGTGTGTGTGTGTGTGTGTGTGTGTGTGTGTGTGTGTGTGTGTGTGTGTGTGTGTGTGTGTGTGTGTGTGTGTGTGTGTGTGTGTGTGTGTGTGTGTGTGTGTGTGTGTGTGTGGCACACCAACAAGGTGCGGCCCTCGTTCCATGTACTCTACTCTACTCATGAGTAGTGCGCCAACATATTCAAGGACCAAAAAAGCAAACCTTTACAATGAAAATGATGGCAAAAAGTGGGCCCAAAAGGAATGGTACAATAAAAATAAAATGAATGCAAATTTGGCCTATATGGATAGCCTCTAACTACAGCTGGGACCATCAACGGGTCTATTCACCCTTGAAAACACTCAATTTCATCATAACAACGTTGCTATGATGATGCAGAGAGTCTGATGAGAGTGTGACAATGCAGAAAGAATGCAGCAGGGGAAAAACTACTTGTGGTGCATAGACAAGCACAAATGTTTTCAAACTAGCATGCGTTTGACCTATGACAGGCACCTGGAAACTAACGGTGTTTTCACACCTGGTCCCTTTCAGCCATTCGGTTCACTTAAAGAGGTCGATGTGTGAAAAAGCCCCAATACGGTTTTTACACCTGGTCCCTTTCAGCCATTTAAGTGAACTCAGACCTGTGACTCAGCATTTTCTGTGCATATGTGACTGCTTTAAAGCAGGGGTGGGGAACCTTTTGCGGCCCTTGAGGCCATTCTATCCGGCCCCTGATGTAATTTTAATGTTTTGCAGCTTCACATGAAATATGATATATTTTGTGATGGATTCTTAGAAAATACATTTGCAATACAATTAAGTTATATTCAGGGGACCTAGAGAAGGCGGGGTCTGTTTTAAAGGTGTCTGCCTTCAATATAGGCCTTAAGTGCATGGGGAGATACTGGTTTGTGTTCATAGTACAGCCCTCGGAGGACTTTTACGGCCCTCGGATGAATTTGAAGTGGCCCCTCAAATGAAAAAGGATCCCCACCCCTGCTTTACAATGTAACCAGACTTCTTGGAAGTGAACCGTACTGAGACCTTCATTGACGTGGTCTGAGTACGGTTCGCTTATGAGTCCTGGGGTGAGTTTCTCAAAAGAGAAGTTGTTAGCCTGTTAGCAACTTTGGTAGTTGCCAATGGGAAAATGCATTGAAAACAACAAAGTAGCTAATGTAGTAAGCAACTTTGGTTTTGAGAAATTCACCCCTGGCTAGTTACACTGGTGACTTGGTGTAATTACTTAAGGAGAGCTCTAGAGGGCCGGGTGTGATCAAAAAGAGGACTGAAGCACAATAAAAGCCTAACAGGACCAGAAAGATCAGCTGGTCCTTTTTGTAATACACTCACAATATACAAAAACAAAAACAGAACTGAGTCCCTTTGCTGTTGGTTCACTTTTCGTTCCCCTTAAAGAGTACTGAGTTCAGTTTACTTAAAGGGGACTAGGTGTGAAAATGCCCATAGTCTTGTCGCCAGACACTATATTTTGGATTTTTTTGTTGTTGCACTAAACGTATCCCTTCTTTAAGCTCCAAGTAGAAAAATGTTCACGTGAGTAACATGCTTCAATGGGAGCATCCACCATGGATTTCAGCACCACACCCGCGGACAGCTCCCACTGAGAGCAACTTTTAAGTGATCTTTGGCGCTGTGCACGTGATGTCACGTAGGAAGGCTGATATGAATGCGTCCATGCAGAAACATTCAGCACCACACGCTTGGACAGCTCCAGTTAAGAGCAAATAGCCTACGTGGGACGATCGGAATGGCTGTATCAAAAAGTGTTGGAATGGCGGTTCCCCCCTAGCCTACAAGGACAGACCTTGAAGCCCTTAAAATGCACAAATGTACATATGTATTAACCTACACCAGTATGTACACATTGCACTATAGCATAAAGGTGATTTTACCGCAAAGTTATCACAAAAGCTTTACGTGATAGTATGTGAGATCTATTCCGATTTTTTTAATTGATGAAATTATCAAATAGGCCCATACCTTATATATCTTGTCTTATGACTGTTGCAGAGCAGTGAAGTGATGGGGTGATCCAAGCATAAGGAGACGTGGGAATGAAATTTGGGACTGGATTGTGCAACTGGTAGTACATGACATACTGGAATTCTAATTCAAATCATGTCTAGAACTATGATAACCTGCCTGTTGCCAACATTGACTGGAGGGATTCCAACAGTCTTCCTGGGCTTAACCCTGGATGTAACAAATTAAAAACATATAGGCCTTATTAATAGAGAGTAGTGTTTCTCAACGGGGGCTCTATAGCTCCCCAGGGGGCATTACAGACGCTACTCATGGCATTGAGGGGCATTAGTCTATTTTATTTTTCAAAAGTAAGGGGGGGGGGTGCAGGCTTATGATCAGGTAAAGGGGGGCGCTGTGAGATATGAGGTCAAGGGGTGTTGGTTCAAAAAACGTTGAGATTAACCACTGATATAGAGCAAAGGGATCAGTTACTCAAAAGTAATCTGTGTCAAGAACTTAACCCCTTCTTTATTAAATCAGTTACAGACCAGTTACAGCCATTCACATTCTCTTGGGGCTCTGAGTAGTTGACTAACAACATTGACAATAGGCCTAGTAAAAAAAAATGCACAAGAAGCCTCTTGCAACCCCTCATGCACTTGATCTCTTTAGCTATAAAATCCCAATCCTCTATCCTGATAGTGTGGAAATTAGCCACTGTTACAGCTGTAGCCTATTTCAAGCTGGTGATAAAATTATAGATCATTTTCAATTTTAGCTGTCATCTATAAAAAAAAAATACAGTATATTGAAAAAAAGGGTTTCCAAGCAAATAATTGAATTCCTTCAGCAATAGCCAACACCTCACTCCATGCAATTTGGGCTTTGTTGACATTATTGTACCTTAATTACACTGGGCATTTGTTCGCAAAAATTAAATCTAATGTCTGTGTTGGTGTCGTTTTCTTTTGCTACAGTTCATATTAACATACTGTTATAATTCATTTGTCACATTCATTTTTTCTCTGCAACCTACAATTTGGCTTCAGTCACACCGGTCAAAGAGATAACAATGTGCAGTACCAGGTCCACCTTCATGGGCTGTCAATAAGGGGTTCCCCAAAGGTGCATACTAACTTAATGATGACAAGGCCCGCTCCTAAATACTGGTAGAATCCAGCCAAGGCCCTCCTTACATGGGCCGAGCCAAACTTTTTTTCAGTGCACACCCTCACCTATACGCTGTTTGTCAGTGATCCTGGTTAATACTGCATAAAACATTGGTTGGCATTAGTTATTACATACTTTTTTTTATAGATTATTACATAATGTACCATGTTATTACATTTCCATCATGAAAGAAAATCAGCAGGCACATTTTGTAATAAATTCTGCATTATGTAATACATTCCGCATTATGTCATAATTTATTACAAGATGAGAAAAAAGATGTTACGAAATGCGTTCAAGAAATGTATTACGAAATGCGTAAATTATTACATAATCCGGAAATTGTCACCGCATTCTGTAATCATTTTTTACGTTATTACATAATGCGGTGTTACACCTCAGGAAAACGGATTGTCGACTTGCTGAAAGAAATTTCCCAACACTGCAGTCATAACGTTTTAATGGTTGCAGTACAATGCTGCTGACTGTGGTGGCTGTGGAGATGGGAAAGCACATGGGAAAACACATCATTTTTATAGATTATTACATAATGCACCACGTTATTACATTTTCATCATGAAAGAAAATCAGCAGCCGCATTTTTTAATAAATTCCACATCATGTAATAAATTCTGCATTATGTTATAATTTTACATACATTTGAAGAGTTCAGATGCAAAACCCCCTAAGTGCCTTTTCAGAAAATAATCTTAATTCATTTTTATTTAATACAAAGCTATCAAAATTGCATATTTTTTTATTTTATTTATGTAATATAACTATTAATATGTATTATCAAGTATATGAATGTAAGCCAAACCAACAACGGGGTTCTCTAAAAATATAGAAGTGCAGGTCTTCAAAAATGGAGTTAGAGGGTTTTGCATCTGAACTCTTCATTTATACATAATACAGTGTTATTACATAATGCGGTGTTACACCTCAGGAAAACGGATTGTCGACTTGCTGAAAGAAATTTCCCAACACTGCAGTCATAACGTTTTAATGGTTGCAGTACAATGCTGCTGACTGTGGTGGCTGTGGAGATGGGAAAGCACAGTCAGAGGGGGACATCAAGCTCATGAGATGGTGAGAGTGCATTGGGTCTGGGGCAGGTATGCCACACAACACCCATTTGATCATCTTTTAATGAGGTGACACATTAACGGATTTCCAAAAGAAATAAAGAAGGAACCACCATTCAAGTTGATGTATTACAACTTTAATATATTAGTGAGTAAATGTCCTGATTACCACTCAGATTTTCCCTGTTGTCAGCAGTTCAAAACCCTTTATTCCTAATTCATGTTACATTTTTACGGCATAATTTATAGGCCTACATATCAAAGCAACACACTGTTCCACAAGATGTCGAAGTCAGTGTAGACCACTTGTGGAATGGATGGGTCATGCCGTCGCCGCCCCCATCAGCAACACGTCATCCCGGACCCACTACTCGGCTCATCCCTACTGGGTGTGCTAATACGCTTCAGGCAGCACCCAGTCGCTGTGAGCAGCAACATCAAAGGGATGTTCCACCAGGTTCATCTCCTACCTGAGGACAAGCAGGGCCGGCACTAGGCATAGGCACACCAGGCAGTCGCCTAGGGCGCCAAATGTCTTGGGGGCGCTAACAATGCCCAAAATGTTCCACAGAGTTAGAATGTCAAACAAAAACCTCTTTACACTTAACACATTGATAATGATTATGCGTGGACACACGACACAGATTAGCAGTATTCAGTGAGATACAGTGGTGCTCATATGTTTACATACCCCAGCAGAATATCCGCTTTCTTAGCGATTTCTCTCAAAACATGAAGGATTACACAAACCCTTTTTTTTCACTCATTGCTAGTGACTGGCTTAAGATATTTATTAGCAGTATTCTGTGTTTACTCTTTCAAAAGCATGATCACAACCCAAACTACCCAAATGACCCTGTTCAAAAGTTTACATACCCTAGTGTCTGATGCTGAATATGGCCCTGTTTAACATCAGGGACCGCTCTAAATTGTTTGTGGTAGTTGTGGATAAGGCTCTTAATGTTCTCTGATGACAAAACAGCACATTCTTCCTGGCAGAATGGTTGTGTCCTATAATATTTTTGGGTGTCTTGCTGGAACCTCACATTTGAGGTTTCCCCTGAATGGCTCAATGATGTTGAGATCAGGAGAGTGAGACGGTCGCTCAAAAACTTCATTTTATTCTTTCTGAAGCTAATGACGGGTTGATTTGGCTTTCTGTGCTGAAATATTGTCATGTTGGCATGTCCAAACAATGGACCATGTGCAGATTCAAGGCTGATGAGTGTCAAGTTTCCTCCAGTATTTTTCACAGGGTAATGTATTCATCATTCTGTGAGAATGGACCTAAAGTGTAGAACATTTGTAACTCAAATGTCCCCATGACATCAGTGGTCCATGACCACGTTTCACAGAAGGGATGGTGTAACTTTCATCATAGGCTCCGTTGACTGTTCTCCAAATGGTACTGTTAATAGTGGCTGAAAAAAGTTCCATATTGATCTCATTTTTCCAAATGACTTTGTCACATGCATTCTGATGCTTCTCACTATGCTATTTGGTGTATATGCAAAATACCATGTTTGAATTTTTGTAGTAATGGCTTTCTCCTGGCAACCCCCAACAGCCCATCTTTCCTCAAGCGCCTCTTCCCTGTACAGTTTAAAACATTTTTTCATGTTGTCCTATATTTCACCTGAAGTTATTTTTTGGTTGTCCTATGCCTCCTGAACAATTTCCCTTGCAATGATCATTGCAATGCAATGATTCCCTTTCCCATTGGCTTGATTCCAACCAAACCCCTCATATTGCATTTCTGAATTGAAATTCCAACAGAGCCAACATGACAATATTTCGACACAGAAAGCCAAATCAACCCATCATTAGCTTCAGAAAGAATAAAATGAAGGTTTTTGTGCGACCATCTCACTCTCCTGATCTCAACATCATTGAGCCACTCAGGGGAAACCTCAAATGTGAGGTTCCAGCAAGACACCCAAAGATATTATAGGAAACAACCATTCTGCCAGGAAGAATGTGCTGTTTTGTCATCTGAGAACATTAAGAGCCTTATCCACAACTACCACAAACAATTTAGAGCGGTCCTTGATGTTAAACAGGGCCATATTCAGCATCAGACATTAGGGTATGTAAACTTTTGAACAGGGTCATTTGGGTAGTTTGGGTTGTGATCATGCTTTTGAAAGAGTAAAGACAGAATATTGCTAATAAATATCTTAAGCCAGTCACTAGCAATGAGTGAAAAAAAGGTTTTTGTGTAATCCGTCATATTTTGTGAGAAATCGCAGAGAAAGCGTATATTCTGCTGGGGTATGTAAACATATGAGCACCACTGTATATGGCGCTATGTTTACAGATGGCAATTTCTAAATGCACAAAAAGGGATGTGGGTGCTTGCCTAGGCCACCAAGTTTACTAGAACCAGCCCTGAGGACAAGCCCTTCCTCCGCTTTACTGTATCTGGTGTGACCGGGACCGTACCAGAGCCACGACTGTCTACGAATGGAAAGTGCTGCTGCAGTTCGACATCGTGCGCTGTGCAGTCCCTGCTGCGCCACATTCGGCGTCCAGAAGCGCATGCTGCATCACTGCAGCCCAGAGGAAGACACCCGGTGCTCAGTCGAACACTTCTTCTACTGTATGTGGAGAACTTGCTCTCTAGTTTCCCATCCACGCCAGAAGCCAAACAGCCGATCGGCAAGCTGCAACCTCTGCAACCTCTGCGGTCGCTTGAGAGCTACGCCAGTGGGCCACCAACCTGCCAGAGCTGGTCCGACACATGCCAGCTGAGCTGTGAACTCTGGCTGTCCCACGACACAGCTGACCCACAGGAGAGGGCCCCATGGGGCTGTTATGGAACTGCCCGTCTGACAGCCTCTGCTACCGCCTCCGCTCCACTGAGCCTGCTGAGCACACCATGCGAACCATCTACCGTGTCCTCGCCCACCAGTACGTATGACCCTCTGGGACTGCTTATCCCCTTCACCACCAGAGCCAAGATCTGCGTCCAGCAGAGTGGGAGAAGAACTGCCGCCTTGCAACAGTGCCCCCAAAACGTTGATGTTGGAGGAGTCTAGCATATATATGGCAATATACGGCCTTGTGTCCCTCAGATTAGCTGGGGCCGTTCCAGTGATGACCCCCCTCTACTCCTTTTCTGCTCTTCTGCTTGGCCACCACGCTCCTCTCCCACTGTAAAACAAAACACAGACAACATTTACTATTAATATAACCATTGTGTCCATTCCCGATTCCCGATTACTAGTCTTATTTGGTAGCCAGGCTGTTGCCACCTATGCCTCTTTTCCACTGCCAGCTTTCTGGTAGGTCTACAGCTTGACACAGTGCGCCTCAGCGGCCACTTTTTGCGTTTGGGTTGGGCAAAACATAGTTCAATCTTAAAGCAAGAAGTGTCGGCCGAGTCATGCTATGTCGAGCCATAAGCCCACCAGAAAACCGGCAGTGGAAATGAACCTATGGGGTTGGCAAGTCGGTGTGTCACCAGAGCCGAAAACGTATCTCCATTCAATCGCATATCAGAAACCGGCAGATGCAAGCCAGCCAAGTCTTTGTCAGTTGGCATACTGAATAATGCAACCTAACAGAAGATTTTAACAAATGATGTATACTTACTGTCTTATTATTTAATACATTTACTATTTGCTTAGTATAGATATACCGTAGTAGTATAGAAAGTAGACAGTATGTACTCACTCTCCCCATCCCCTTACCCTCCCCTGCCACTAGGGGTTAGTTAAGCCTGGCTCAAACTACGCGATTTTAAAATCGTATGCGATTTCGAAGTCGGGATGTGCGGCAATAAGGATAATCGGAAGCGATAATCCTGCCTCCAATCGTAAACACGCACACACTACACGATTGCGACATGCGACTACACAATTTCCTCAAGTGTTCACACAGTGTGAGTGCGTTTTAATATGGGTCATTTCCACGCCAAATCAACAGGAGCCCGCGCACTTAGGTCTCAAAAAAATCTGAAAATATTACTGAGTGTACCCATGGTACTTAAGAGAAACACTGTTACTTCATTTGAATGTAGATGTATACTCTCCATGTTACAGCCAATTTCACTGGGGGAGGGGGGTGCCCATTTTGTTCACACTCTTTTTTTTGTCAAAGTTCACAAGCCCGTAGCTCAAGAACTAAACCATGTAGGAAGCTCAAATTTGGCATGCTGGTACATAGATAGGAATA
This sequence comes from Engraulis encrasicolus, assembly GCF_034702125.1. Taxonomy (NCBI): domain Eukaryota; kingdom Metazoa; phylum Chordata; class Actinopteri; order Clupeiformes; family Engraulidae; genus Engraulis; species Engraulis encrasicolus. The sequence continues at coordinate 37,548,344 of NC_085858.1, read as the reverse complement.
GTTTGTTGCAAAACTGTCAGTTTTGGTCTGTATGATCCAGCATCGTCATTGCATTCTCTCAAAGATGATACAAATTGTACTGGAGTTTTTGGCTGTGCTCTGTTTAGGCCTTCAGAAGACATATTTGTGCCCAACATAGCCTCATGATTCTTTCCCCTTGTAGATACAATTAAAAACACTCCCATAAAAATCTATAAATAGAAAGGAAACCCCATCAGTGTTTGACCAGAAGACCTCACAAGTCTGACAAATCATTTTGGGTGTCATTTTCAGAGCACCAGAACACCTTGTGGGATTGTCCACAGATTTTTATTTTATTTTTTTCTTCATTCTCCATGAAGTCTTCTTTTTAAAAATGCCAAAGAGACTTGTCTTATGTGATGTTTTCTTTTTTAATTTCCACCCTGAACATGGGCAAAATGCAAAAAGAGAGCAACATGATTTCGATAACATTTAATGTAAATACTAAATAATCAAATGCAAATTTTGCCCAGACATGATCACCCGAGAGTCCCTGTGCAGGGGTGCAGGTATCCCTTTCAATTTCAATGATTTCAGGAGCGTTCAATGTGGGAGCAGGTTCGCACACCAAAAGAGACAGTAGGTCAGGCACAAAGAGTCATGTTGTTACTTTTTTTGACCAGCAGATGGCAGCGGAAGAAACACATAGAAAACATATTGCTCTCAATGTGCATGTTGCCCATGTTCAGGTTGGAAATAGCTAAAGTCTAGCTGAAGTCCCGATATGTGTCCTGACATTAATCCGATAGCCGATACGTGGTTGTGGCCATCGATAAAATAGCAAGTCTACTGTCCTGGCGGTCCACCGAGGCTTAATCTGGGACACTGATTTGTTTTGAACTCTGACCTTAGGCTACTTCGCAAGTCTCATTATATGTTTTTTATCAAAGACTGACATCTAGTGGTGTAAAGCCAGGCTCCAACTACACGACTAGCGATTGTGTGTCCGATTTTGGCGTCGGGGTGCACCGCACACTAGAAGAGAACGTCGGGCACTGTCTCGGTGGCTGCGAGCAGCGACAAGATTGACAGTTGCGATTCTCTTCTAGTGTGCGGTGCACCCCGACCCCAAAATCGCACACACAATCGCTAGTCGTATAGTTTGAGCCTGGCTTTAGAACATCGGACGTGATCGCCCATGACGAGGAAATCTTTCCCGACAATCGCCTGCAATGGTCCTGGGGGGTAACGTTCCAGCGATTGTCGTAAAGGGGGTTTTCAGGGCAAGAATCGGCGCGATAGTCGTGTAGTTTGAGCCAAGCTTTAGGCTACTCCTGGGCCTTGCTTAGTTTATACACCATAGTAATATAGTATAGAAAGTAGACAGTATGTACTCACTCTCCCTCACCCCTCCCCTCCCCTGCCACTAGGGGTCACTCCTCAGCCCTGCAGCAGCAGCAGCAGAGCTTCCTCAGGGCAGAGGTCACTCTGGACCTCAGTGATGGCGTCCTCCACCTGATGTAAGCTGCAGAGACATCAGACTCCTCCACTGCTGCAATGCAAAACACATCACTGTCACACATATACTACATGGACACAGTCAAATATCACACACATCCAAGTTAAACAACGGGTTCAGGGCCAGAACACAAGTTTGAGTAAAGTCAGTGATGCCACGCAGAGATTAACCCATTTTGCTAGCCTGATAAACCAGCCTAAATGTGAGATTGGATGTGTAATTTAGTCTGGCCCCGATGAATAGTACATGCGAAGATTGTTGATGAGAACAACCTGTTGTCTTTCAAACTGTGCCTGTGCCTATAGGCCGGCGCTCTGACCAATCAGCGCTATCTTTCTGGTTTATGTGCTTTCACAACGTTGTGAGCTTCGTCATCACTACCTCAAAACCCCGCCCACTTTGATTCAAAACAAATCTCTGTGTTGTGATTGGTTTGCCAGATTCTTGTCAAGCCTGGCAGACCACTCGCAGCCAAAAAAATTTGGCATCTAGCGGGTGGCGCTGGTTTACTACTAGGCTACCATTTTGCTGAAGTGTGACATTTCGGGCCACCACCGACCCTTCCTCAGACATATACAGTGTCACATACTGCATGCTGCCTTGTCAACTTTTGTGCTGAATTATATGACCTGATAGAAGAGAATGGGAAAGTTGTATGTCATACCTGAGCAAGGGACCACAGCATCCTGAACCTTGAGGAAATGGAAATAAAAACAAGTTTTATGAGTAAATGCAGAAAGATGATATTGATTGATGATATGGCATCAATGTCAAGTGGGGAATATTCGGGGGGGGGTTTAACTCACTCTGCGGCAAAAGCGTCGGAATAAGAATCTGTGTCTCCTGAAAGTTCTTGTGAACTGAAAATTAAGCACAGACAGTGGTCACACATTTATCATTAGGTTCAGGAGAATGCATTGAGTTCAGTGGAGAGTCACACCCTGGAATGGGACTGGCATTGTCCCCACTTTGTAGCATGGACGACACAGGGTATTATTTCTCGTAGGTACCATATTAAAAAATGTTTGGCTGTACCTGGGAGATCTGCCTCCGAGGGACGACATTGCTGACAGGCACGTCCTTGGCCACCTCAGGGGCGGTGTCCTCAATGTCCCCTCCGAAGAACGGTAGAATGCGGAGAACTGAAAGGACAGTTTATGAAGGCTTAGTATGTTTATATGAAGTCAAGTGACATGGAAATATTTTTTGGTACAAGTATATGGTACAAGGAAACATATTTTTGGTATGGTCCATGTGCTGTATGTGTGTATGTTTTATTTGTTTAAAAGAAGAACAACATGTTGTTGCATCATATGTCCTCATCTCACCTCTCTCGTTGGCTAGCTGCTTTAAGGCCAGGGTAGTGAAGACGTTGACACTCTTATAGAGGCGCTCCAGCACAAACTTCAACTTCCGCTCCCTGAAGGGCTCGGTCATCTGTAGCCAACCAAGACATGAAGACTTAATGCACACAAGTGGAATAGAACTTATCATGCATTAGTGTGTCCGATATTAATACCATAGTGTTCTGTCCCCACACAAGTGTTTGGCGAACTTGTTTGGACAGCAGCTTAACTCATTCACTTCTTCAAAGCCAGGAACGGGCCAGTCAGAGTGCCGTATTCCGTGTATTTAATTGTGAAAGGCAAAACTGTAAAATACAACATAAAACAAAAAGGTATTCAATATAAAGTCCATTAAAGTCCATAAAAATCAGCTGAATCTTGAGATGAAGGGACGATTACGGGAGGGACTATTACGGGAGGTATTATTTATGGGTAAGAGATCAAGAAAAATGTAGGCCCGGGGAAGAGGCATGGGGCATTTAAAGAGACAGAACAATAGTGTAACATAAATTAGGCTTGAGGTTCAATTTCAAGTTTATAAGTTTTATTGTAAACCTGCCTATACATTATGTGTAGTCTTCAGGTCAAAATGTCATCATTTCTCTGCTCTCTTAAGGTATTACAAAAACCTACACACTAGGCTACAAACCTACACCTCTTTCAGTGGGGAGAACTCCCCCTGAGTTCTACTGTAAGGTTCTATAGTCTCTGAATTATTCAGAGACTAGAGACTATTCAGATACTATAGAACCTTACAGTAGAACACAGGGGCCCACCGTGACATCATAACCTGCAACTCCACCTTTAACTAGGGGGTAGTAGAGCACATCTCTGCTCCACCCATAGCACCCCAATTTCCAAAATGGATCTCTCTCTCTTCCACCTTACCTGGGGGGGTTATAAGAACATCTCTTTGCCTTTACCTGAGGGTAGAGCAGCATCTCTGCCACGACAGGCCTCCTCTGCCAGACTGTCCTTGTCGTATAGAGGTCATCGGCCGTTGCCATTGTGGAGTTGACCAGATTCTCCAGCAGGATGCGGCAGGCCTCCATGTTAAAATGGCTGATGAAGAGTATGGCAAACTTCTCAAAGCCGAGGGGTGCGGATGCGGGTGCAGCGACATCGACCCCCACCTCACCGGTGTCCTTGACGTCCTCTGTCTGCGCGAGCTTCCTCCTGAGCTGGCACAGCTGGTCAGCGTACGCCGCGATGACGTTCTTAAGGCTCCCCATTGCTGTGGGGTTCGTCCTTTCCCAGGAGACGGCCCAAAACAGGTCCCAGTTGCCTGAGAAGCAGTCCCTATGCCAAAGGGGCACCCGGCCAGGAGTCAGGGCCTGCAGCAGTGTCGAGGCCATGGAGCGGGCATCCTCGACCGTGACACCATACGCCCTCCGGTAGCCCGTCTGGATGGGTGGCAACCTCCTGCAGCGCATGTTTTGCTGGTACTGCAGCACCTCGGGCTTGTCTGGCAGGGAGATGTCAGAGTACCTCAGGTGCTCCAGCGTCTCAGGAAGACATGCTGGGACAATGTCATCAGTCCAGCCCCTGCCCGGGGTAAGGGTGCCCTCAATCGTCTTGCACGCCGTCAGTGCCGGCACAATGATGTTGTTGGTCATGAAGGCCACACAGCGCATGATCTTCTTTGTCGCAAAAAGTATGTCCGACCACCTCATCTGGAACACACACAATCAGGGGATAAAACAGCGGATAAAACAGCGGATAAAACAGCGGTCTCACTAACACACATGTATCAAGTGTACTTTATTGTCAAACATCTCTACAGTGTGTAACATGGTTGACACAGAAGACTGAAACGGCAGTTGAACAGTCTCTAATGTGCACTTAAACTAAACATCACACACACACACACACACACACACACACACACACACACACACACACACACACACACACACACACACACACACACACACACACACACACAATGCGCAGTAAAAACTAACATACTGATACAGGAATTTACATTTTCTCTCTATAAACTCTCGCTCTCTGTAACATGGTTAACACAGAAGACTGAGACGGCATTTGACCAGTCTCTAATGTGCTGTTAAACTAAACATCTCACACACACACACACACACAGTGTGCAGTAAAGGCTAACATACTGATTTTTAGTGAAGACTAGCATACTGTATTTACATTTTCTCAATCTATAAACACACACACACACACACACACACACACACACACACACACACACACACACACACACACACACACACACACACACACACACACACACACACACAAAGAAAAAAGAATTGTTTTATGAAGGTGCAGCCTACATGATGTGGTAGATTGGCATAATACTAATAGCCTATTACTACTACTAATAATAATAGTAATAATAATAATAACAAGAATAATAATAATAATAATAATAATAATAACAAAACACATTTGTTATGCCTCTCAGATGTGGCTAGATAAGGCATGTATCAGCTGATGGATGTGTAACTTACCTGCTTGACAAGATTACTGCATCCGCCAGGGGTAGGGGGACTTTGATCTCTCCAAAGTCAAAATGGAAGAGTTCATTAAAATGAATAGATACGAAGTCCTAAAAAAAACAAATTCAAAAATAAATTCAATGCAAATTTGGCCTATATGAATACTAGCCTCTAACTGCAAATGGGACCATCGACAGGCCTACTGCAGGGTTTTCACACCTGGTCCCCCTCAGCCATTTAAAGGGGTATGCCACTATTTTGGGGCTTAATACAGTTAAAATCGTTGGCTGGGGTTTATAAATGTGGTAAAGTGTCTTATTTTTCATGTTAAGCGTTGTCTTGCTTTAAGACAAGTTAAAAGAGGGAGTATGTCGCTAAGCTAGTGAAAGTCAATGGATCCGTGTAGCATTGCAACCATTTTAAGTGAACTTAGACCCGTAACTCAGCATTTTCTGTGCATATGTGAACGCCTCAAAGCGTACCCAGACCCCTTGGAAGTGAACCGTACTGAGACCTTCATTCACGTGGTCTCAGTACGGTTCGCTTATGAGTCCTGGCAAGTTACACTGGTGACTTGGTGTAATCACTTAAGGAGAGCTCTAGAGGGTCGGGTGTAATCAAAAAGAGGACTGAAGCACAATAAAAGCCTAACAGGACCAGAAATATCAGCTGGTCCTTTTTGTAATAATAATAATAAGAATAATAATTGTATTTGTATAGCAGAGAGTAGAGAGTAGAGTATCTTTTATTGATCCCAGGGGGAAATTAAGGTGTCAAGTAGCATACACACATACATAAATGAAGACATTGCTCACAAGACGTAACACACATATTACACATAAAATAATCATCATATATAGCTCACTGTTACATATATTTGCCAAGGCATCTCTCTCTCTCTCTCTCTCTCTCTCTCACTCTCTCTCTCACTCTCACTCTCACTCTCTCTCTCTCACACACACACACACACACACACACTGAAACGGCAGTTGAACAGTCTCTAATGTGCACTTAAACTAAACATCACACACACACACACACACACACACACACACACACACACACACACACACACACACACACACACACACACACACACACACACACACAATGCGCAGTAAAAACTAACATACTGATACAGGAATTTACATTTTCTCTCTATAAACTCTCTCTCTGTAACATGGTTAACACAGAAGACTGAGACGGCATTTGACCAGTCTCTAATGTGCTGTTAAACTAAACATCTCTCACACACACACACACACACACACACACAGTGTGCAGTAAAGGCTAACATACTGATTTTAGTGAAGACTAGCATACTGTATTTACATTTTCTCAATCTATAAACACACACACACACACACACACACACACACACACACACACACACACACACACACACACACACACACACACACACACACACACACACACACACACACACACACACACACAGTGTGTGCAGTAAGTAAGACACAATGCTATCACATGCTGTACAAATGAACTACCTGCGTACATAGCTATAACTACTTAGTATCCGTAATTGAAACTGCTTATATTACTACCCCATTTATGCAAAGGAATTATTTTAAACAAGCAAACATTGTTATCAAGCACAAATAAAGATATAAGACACGAACACTATATCACAAAGATTTGAAACAGACTTACGTTGCTGACGAATAATGGTCTGGTATCTCTGAACTCTCTGAAATATGAAACTTAAATACGCACTTTAAATGTCTGTATGAGCAATGTCTACGTCCATACTGTCTATGTCCATGTATGAGTACTGTCTATGTCTATACTGTCTATGTCCTTACCTAGATTAGTCTATGTCTGCATGGGAGAGCAAGAAACGCAATTTCAAATTCTTTGTATGACCAGTGCATGTAAAGAAATTGACAATAAACTTGACTTGACTTGACTTGACTTGACTTGAAATACAAAAAAGAAAAAAGAATTGTTTTATGAAGGTGCAGCCTACATGATGTGGTAGATTGGCATAATACTAATAGCCTATTACTTCTACTACTAATAATAGTAATAATAATAATAACAAGAATAATAATAATAATAATAATAAATATAGCTGCAAGCAGCAATGCGGGGCCAAGCAGTAAACTTGCCAAAGTCGCCACGGCAACAGAAGGAACTGCAGCACCCCCTTTGGCCCAAATCTCGCCAATGTTGGTGTGCATTCCTTGGAGGGGAGTGTGCTCACCAGAGTTCTCAACGGGTCGGGTCAGCCCGACAAACCCGACGGGCCCCTTGGGTTCGGGCCGGGTTCGGGTCGAAAATATAAGCATATGGCTCGGGTCGGTTCGGTCCGCGGGCTCAATCTTTTCCGCCCAGTGAAAAAAAAAATCAGTTCTGCTGTTTACCGTGAATCATGGCGAATTTCCCCTTGATGGGTCAGTAAAGCTAGGCCTATCTATTTAAATGTAGCCTATGTAGGCCTGCGTAACGAAGGTCTGGCAGGCTGCTGCATGCAACGTTGCGTGCAGTGCTTAATTTGTAAATCACAAGGTACCTGAATACAAAACAAACATGACATCACAGCGATAATGAGTTGGACAGAGGTCCCTGAACGCACAGAAAAACTACACTGGCTACAATTACGCAAACGAATAAAAACGGGAAAAAAAAATCTTAGATGCAATTTTAACGATAGGCTATTGAGTCCCATGTCAGCTCATGGAACCATACTTTTGTTTCTTAATACAAGGGACGGTTGGCAATCCAATGGCTATTTTAAACAACAGCCATAGTAGCCTATTAAATAGCCTACTGTAATGACAACAACCAATATTTTTAGTTTGATCGCTAACTTTATGCTTAGTAGTCTCAGCAAATGCAGTGCATGGAAATTATGCTTATGAGGTGAAACGAAGCCGAAGCGGTCTTCTACAGGCTATGGAAAGGACAGTGGCTTTCCAATTAGGTTATCCTTTCCCCGTATTCACACAACGTTGGCATATGCGTATTAAACGTTAAATCCACGCTTTGTTGGCGACTTCGTTGCATATAATTTGGCTAATCCGCATGTGCTGTTGCGATATGCCACTTCACTATTTAAATGGCTCGTGCACCGATGGTAAGCGAGCGGCAGCGAAGACGGCGATTTTTCCGGTAGACTTGACTTTTCACACTGACTGTCTGCTCGCGCTACGGTCTGGTTGAAAATCCCCCCAGCCAATGTTTTATTTGGAGCGTGTAGGCCCTGTTTGAATGAAATATCACATTGTCTTTGCTGTTTTCATGCTGTTTTCGACTTGTAAGCAACTGTCGGGAAGGAAAGGCGCGCACACACATGGGAGCGCTCGCCAACCGAGGAAGATCTCATCCTCTCACCTAGGCCGTCTGTCTTTTTTGCTACATGGCTTATCCATGCATCAACCGTAGCCCAGGTGCCACTAGAAATTAGTAGGCTATGTCCAAAACCTTGTGTGCCGACCAAAATTTGATGAATCTTTTAAACAATGTTTGGCACAGCCAGGCTTTCCATCTCATCCGCGCATATGAACAAACAAGGAGGGAGGGGCAACTTCACGTAGCCTACATTTAATCAGACACTCGGGATGGAAATGTAGTAAGCCTACATTTAGAAGTCAAAACAAAAGGTGGATAGATTGTTGTTGCCGTGAAGCATGAGGCGGTTATTGAAATCGCGCTGTGGATGATTCTGCTTAAATAGCAAGAACGTAAGTTTCCCCATTTTATATTATGTTTCTATTGTGGAAAATATCTTTTCACTAGGTTTTTAAGTGGGTTATGCAATTTACTGCACATAAGTGCCCTTAAAGACCCACCACAACCCGTCATTCTCCATAGGATAACGTGGGGAAACTCGACCCCCGACTTCGGGGCTCGGGCCGGGTTCGGTTAGATAATTCCAGTGATGTGTCGGGTAACATCGGGCTCGGGCTTTAAAAGCCACGGGCCGGGTAGGGTCGGGTTGACATTTTCAGGCCCGTTGAGAACTCTAGTGCTCACATGAACCAAGTTTATTTTGAATCCCTTAAAGGGCTGACAAATATAAGCTCACTTCCTGTTACCTGTTGGTGGCGCTAGAGAGTTTGAGCTGGGAATCTGGATTTTTTTTGTTGGAGGTCATGGGATTGACTAGTATGTGTGCAAAAAATAGCTAAAAGAATCTGACAAACGGTTGCTGAGATATGACCTCACTTCCTGTTTTGCCACTTTTACGACAATTTTAATTGGCTATCACCTCCAAACGATAAGAGGTATCAAAAATTCTTTGGATACCCTAATGCCTATCAGTCTGAAGATGATGTGTACCTCTTTGCTGGTCATTCTGACAAAAATTGTGTGACAAGTAGCATTTTATTGAATTTTACAAAATTCAAAATGGCGGAATTTCCCTTCTGTGTTTACATAACGTTATATAGTGCGTTGGAGTCGGCTTGGCCCAAGGATTCTAGTGATAATAATATATTTTACATTGTGCACATGGTTTAAAAGCTACAGGCAAAAATGTAGCTAAAATTTTGACCTGTTGGTGGCGCTACAGAGTTTGAGCTGGGGGTCTGAATTTTTTTTCAGTAGGTCATAAGATGGACATCTATGTGTGTGAAAAATCCTAGCCAAAACCGACAAAGGGTTGCTGAGATATGACCTCACTTCCTGTTTTGCCACTTTTACAACAATTTTGATTGGCTGTCACGGTTAAACGATAAAAGATATCTTATATTTCTTGAGACCACATACAAACCTCAGTACAGAGATACAATATACCGATTTTCGGGCGAAATGGTCAAAAATTGCGGGAAAAATAGCATTTTTATTGAATTTTACAAAATTCAAAATGGCGGGAAAACTATCCAGGCAGAAAATGACGACATAGGGTGCGTTGGATTCGTCTTAGCCCAAGGATTCCAGGGATATCAGGTTTATGAAAATTGGCCCAGCGGTTCAAAAGTCACAAGCAGAAATGTACCTGCAACTTTCACCTGCTGGTGGCGCTAGACTATTGGGGCTGGGGACCTATAACTCGCCGTGGGTAATGTTGATGCTGCCTCAAATATGTGTGCCAATTTACAGCATTTTTCTATGTATGGTTCTATGGGCTACCATAGACTTACAGTGAATTTTTAAAAATTCAAAATGGCGGAATTTCCCTTCTGCGTTGACATAACTTTATATAGTGCGTTGAATTCGGCTTGGCCCAAGGATTGCAGTGATAATAATATATTTTACATCGAGCATATGGTTTAAAAGCTACAGGCAAAAATGTAGCTAAAATTTTGACCTGCTGGTGGCGCTACAGAGTTTGAGCTGGGGTTCTGATTTTTTTTGTGGTAGGTCATGGGATGGACTACTATGTGTGTACAAAATCCCAACCTAATTCAACAAACGGTTGCTGAGATATGACCTCACTTCCTGTTTCACCACTTTTACGACAATCTTGATTGGCTGTCACGGCAAAACGATACAAGATATCTAATATTCCTTGAGACCCCATGTGTATCTCCGTCCAGAGATACTATATACCAAGTTTCGGGCGAATTGGTCAACAAATGCGGAAAAAATAGCATTTTTATTGAATTTTACAAAATTCAAAATGGCGGGAAAACTATCCTGGCGGAAAATGACGTCATAGGGTGCGTTGGATTCGTCTTGGCTCAAGGATTCCAGGGATACCAAGTTTATGAAAATTGGCCCAGCGGTTCAAAAGTTACAAGCAGAAATGTACCTGCAAATTTGACCTGCTGGTGGCGCTAGAGCGTTGGGGCTGGGGTCCTATAAATTGCTGTGGGTAATGCTGAGACTGGCCCGAATGTGTGTGCCGATTTACAGCATTTTCCTACCTACGGTTCTATGGGCTGCCATAGACTTGCTAAGGAGAGGAAAGATGTCTACGTAATAATAATAAGAATACCAGTTAACACTATAGGGGCCTTCGCCAGCTTCGCTGCTTGGCCCCTAATAATAACAAAACACATTTGTTATGCCTCTCAGATGTGGCTAGATAAGGCATGTATCAGCTGATGGATGTGTAACTTACCTGCTTGACAAGATTACTGCATCCGCCAGGGGTAGGGGGACTTTGATCTCTCCGAAGTCGAAATGGAAGAGTTCATTAAAATGAATAGACACGAAGTCCTAAAAAACCAAACAAACAAACACATTATTAATAGTGTGTATCATGTATAAGCCTATAGTGTTTTTCATGGTAGGCTACTCACAGATGCTTTCCACAGGAATTAAGAAGAATGTGTTTTGTTCATTCATACACGAGAGGGTGTCCCAAAAAACACTTGTAGTAAAGTGTAGTAGAGACCATTTTTTGATTTTTCACCAACTATTGTCAACCTGGGCATCCATTCTGATCCAGGATCTACTGTCAACATCAACCACATCTATCTTAGAAATGATGTGCATTCACTTTCAACGGCTGCATTCACTTTCAGTGACTGTTGCAGGTCTGTCTGCCTCCGTGCAGACTTTCGACAACAGTTTGAAAATAGGTTGTGACAAAACATTAAAGTTATTCTGTCTTATACATTCTATTACCACTTCCGCAAATTACATCAATTTTAAAATGGACTTATTGTTTTAACACACAATTCTGTTTCATACCCAAAGGCGTGGAGGGCCCCAGGTCCTTGCAATACGTAGTCGATAGTCTCTAGGAAGCATGGCAATTGGCATGGCAATTGGCAGAAATTGGCTTACATATCGGTCTGCAACTACAGACTTTTTCCTCTGGGTGGCGCAAACGTCCCGCTGTTGGCTACTGATTGTACTCATGCGCTGGTATCTCCTTGTTTGATTTGTTTAGTGGTTCATACACTTTCTCAACAGCATTCAAAATAACTCATGAAATGTAGGATTATTGTTATTATATCGAGGTGTCCAATAGACTATTGGATTCTCCAGATAGTTATTTGTTTCCATACTTTCATTGAATTCAATTTAGATTGCTTACAATTCAAAGCAGGGGTGCGTTCCCGCAATGTTAGCTTGGAACTACAGACGTACTTTGTAGTTATCTACTTACTTCAAGGCGAAATCCGTGCATTTCTTTCTCGAAACCTTACTATTCCCACAGTAAGCCAAAAGTAGTGCGGCTGCTTTCCTGAGTCCACACCGCTACTTACTTTCTTGGCATTGCAGTGCGTGACCAAAGACGCAACAAGAGAAATGCATGATTGCTGAGTCATGATTCAGCTGTTTCCTCCTAAATTCAGTGCGTGAAGTAGAAAGCAATAATGTACAACCACCACCAGCACATTTGATTGGATGTCACGACACCGTGACTCCGCTGTTTCCTCCACAACACACCTTGTAATTTCTTTGTGAAAAAACACGGCCGTGGCATTACAATCTGACACCATCCGCACCAATAATGCAGTATTATCTGCATGCCGATTGGATTTCGTTTCATTCCGAGGTGTAATTTGTAAAATATTTGGACAATAAAGTTGTGGTTACTCCCAGAAAATCGTCTGTTAAAGTGTGATATCGCTGAAAAATTTTCGCGCAGATTTCATTCCATAGCCTAGTGGTATTCACGCTTGCATCCCAATGGGAAAACAGAAGCCACACCGGTTCGAATCCACATGGTTACAGTGCCACAATTTTGGAAATATCTGGCAGAAATAGATAATTTATGTTGTGCATTACTAACACACACGTGCAGCCAAGGGAAAATGTGTTACACTGTAGGGTCCAAAACACGATTTCACGAGTTGTTGTCAACATGCTGCACACTGGTTTCGAACCCGCGTGGCTCGCGTCTTCCCATTGATAGGCAAGCGTAAATACCCCTAGGCTATGAAATGAAATTCGCGCCAAAAAATTTTAAATATTTGACACGTAATCCAGCGCATTTCCGGGAGAAACCAATACTTTCTTATCTAAATATTTCACAAATTACACATCGAAATGAGACGCAATTCAATCGGCATACAGCTAAAAGTATATTATTAGTGTGGGATTCATCAGATTCCAAGGATATGACGGTTTTTTTTCACGAACAAATGACATGACGTGAATTTGTGTTCTGAACACTCTCACAGCTGTATCATCACTTTGTGTGCATGTCGATTGATTTTCATCGCTTTTGCACCACAGGATTAAAAGATATTGACACATTTGTGGTCAAATATGTACTACAAGTTTAGCTAATGGGTGGAGTCACGCTCTGAAGTAGACTAGCGCTGTGTGTTACTTGGGGTGGCTGAGGTGATGTCTGGACTCAATGGATCTACTCCAGCTGTACTTCAACTTCACTGTCCAGATACGGATAGGAGGCACCTCACTTTCAAAGTCACCACTACTTCAGAGTGCACATTACTCCAAGCAGTAGTTACTTTGTGTGCTAACGTTCGAGACACGAGAGTTAGCAACTTTTATAGTATTTACTATGCAACATTGCTAACAAACTAGCTACTTCGCACTTTGAGAATCGCACCCCAGATTTGTAAATAGCACGGTAGGCTAAATAAAAAAGCAAAGTTTTTTTTTTTTTAAAGATTAGAGAAAAAAATTAATTGTGTCAGTGGGATTTTCTATGTTACTGTTCTGATTGTTTTCCAAGGACTATTTCTACCCCAAAGGAGTCACCTTAGGGCTTGCAAAAGGGGCTTACCATACACTACATCAGATGATTGTAGAAAGAAAGAAAGAAAGAAAGAAAGAAAGTCAAAGAAAACATTCAAATTTAACATTCTACCTTCTCTCCCATTGGCCACCAACTGTTCCATAATGCGGAATTTATTACGAAATGCGGCTGTTAATTTTTTCACGATGGAAATGTAATAACATGGTGCGTTATATAATAATATGTAAAATGTTGTGTTTTTTCTGCACTTGGATTTAGTAGGCACATATGTCACACATAGTCTCAGTAATGACAGTAGAAGCTAATTCACTTCTGTTGAAGGCATAGTAGTCACTGCTCTCTCAATTACACTTTGTCCAGATAGGCCTATGTATTGTATGTGTTCACGTAAAATAGTTATAGAATAGCAAAATAATACAATTGTAGTTATGTAGCAGTTGTTCTTTCACTGTAATGCAAATGTAAGAACAAAGGATGTGTGTGTGTGTGTGTGTGTGTGTGTGTGTGTGTGTGTGTGTGTGTGTGTGTGTGTGTGTGTGTGCGTGTGTGTGTGTGTGCATGCGTGCGTGTGTGTTTATACATTGAGAAAATGTAAATACAGTATGCTAGTCTTCACTTAAAATCAGTATGTTAGTCTTTACTGCACATTGTGTGTGTGTGTGCGTGTGCGGCACACCAACACGGTGCGGCACTCACTCCATGTACTCTACTCATGATACATATTCAAGGGCCAAAAGCAAACCTTTACAATGAAAAGATGGCAAAAAGTGGGGCCAAAAGGAACTGTACAATTAAAATAAATTCAATGCAAATTTGGCCTACATGGATAGCCTCTAACTGCAAATGGGACCATCGACGGGCCTACTGCAGGGTTTTCACACCTGGTCCACCTCAGCCCATTTAAAGGGGTATGCCACTATTTTGGGGCTTAATACAGTTAAAATCGTTGGCTGGGGTTTTATAAATGTGGTAAAGTGTCTTATTTTTCATGTTAAGCGTTGTCTTGCTTTAAGACAAGTTAAAAGAGGGAGTATGTCGCTAAGCTAGTGAAAGTCAATAGATCCGTGTAGCATTGCAACCCCTTTAAGTGAACTTAGACCCGTAACTCAGCATTTTCTGTGCATATGTGAACGCCTTAAAGCGTACCCAGACCCCTTGGAAGTGAACCGTACTGAGACCTTCATTCACGTGGTCTCAGTACGGTTCGCTTATGAGTCCTGGTAAGTTACACTGGTGACTTGGTGTAATCACTTAAGGAGAGCTCTAGAGGGTCGGGTGTAATCAAAAAGAGGACTGAAGCACAATAAAAGCCTAACAGGACCAGAAAGATCAGCTGGTCCTTTTTGTAATAATAATAATAAGAATGATAATTGTATTTGTATAGCACTGTATCATACAAGGCATGCAACTCAAAGTGCTTAACAAAATGGGACAAAAAAACATCATTGTTAGAGATGGATTTAAAAGGAGAGGTAGAGAGGAGAGGCAGAAATAGCAAGAAGGCAGAGGAAGAAGAGATAGATAGAGATTGTAGAGTCATAAGGTTGTTGGCAGCAGTGCTGAGCCTAAGATCACTTATTATTTTGGTTAGTGCTGTTTCAGTGCTATGATTGGCTCTAAAGCCTGATTGGAATTTTTCCAAGATATCATTCCCAGCCAGGTGTTGATTAAGTTGTTTAAATACAACTTTTTTTCTAGTATCTTGCTTATAAAGGGGAGGTTTGATATAGGTCTATAGTTGTTTAAAGAATTCTGATCTAAATTAGTTTTTTTGGGGAGGGGCTTTACCATGGCTGTTTTGAATGAGCTTGGAAAAATGCCCGTGAGAATGGAGGTGTTAACAATTTGCAGTAAAGGTGCTGCTAAGCAACCAAGTATGTTTTTTAGCAGATATGTGGGAATAGCGTCAAGGCTGCAGGTAGACTGCTTACTTTCCCTGACTATTTTACAGAGGTCGTCCTCTGTAATTGGACTAAAATTTTGGAAGCTCTCAGGTCTCCTTTGGGGGTTTAACCCTCCCCTCGGTATGTCGCCTGAGTGGGCACCAGAGGTTGCTGTGTTTTTACCTTGGATGCCTTCTCTAATGTCTGCAATCTTTTTATTTGAAAAAAATCTAGCAAATTCCTCGCACTTAGCATGCAATGCTGCATTTAGGTTGTTATTTCTATATGTTGGATTAAGCAGGTGATCAATAGGCCTAGTGGAAAAAAAGAACTTTAGCATTATGCTGGTTGTCTGTTATGATTTTGGAAAAATATGCTTTCCTATCTGAGCGTACTGCATTATCGTAGGAGGAAATCTTATCCCTAAGGGATTGTCTGTGGACTTCTAATTTTGTTTTCCTCCAAAGACGCTCGGTAGCTCTGCACCTCTAAGCGTGTCACTCATCCAATGTGAATACCTAGCTCTGGTTCTTGTTGTCGTTAATTGGAGCTATGTTATCTAGAATTCCTCTTAAGTTGTTGTTGAAGCTATCAACCATTTCATCAGATGTGCGCTGTATTAATACACTCACAATATAGGCCTACAAAAACAGAACTGAGTCCCTTTGCTATTGGTTCAGTTTTCAGTCCACTTAAAGAGGACTGAGTCTGATTCACTTAAAGAGG
Source organism: Engraulis encrasicolus (assembly GCF_034702125.1). Classification (NCBI taxonomy): domain Eukaryota; kingdom Metazoa; phylum Chordata; class Actinopteri; order Clupeiformes; family Engraulidae; genus Engraulis; species Engraulis encrasicolus. Next base: position 37,531,845 of record NC_085858.1, on the reverse strand, counting down.
ACTAAGTGTTCTGAATGTTTTGTATGAGCGAAGCTCACTTCACTGCAAATCAAATCTACCTTTGGGTACCAATACAAGTTATTTTTCGAGTTTGGGACTTGGTTTCTAGTAGGCTATGGTAGGTTCTTTCAGTTAGGATAGGAGATTCATGTGAATGGCAAATACATGGACCTAAGACTGCACAATAGCCTTTTTACGTTATATGCAAAGGCTTACTTCATATTGGCCTGTTTGGAAAAATTACATGCAATAAATGGATATTCAAAAATTAAATCCATGTAATACATGGACATTTATTAATAATATGCCTCTGCCTTCTGCCAATACCAGAAAGGTTTTTTTTTAAATGTTTTAAAATATATATATATGTACAGGAAAGTGAAGAGAACAGGAAAAGAGTGGGACAGAGGGGTGGGCAAGTGCCAGGAAAGGACCCGGTCTGGACTCCAACCCAGAGCGCCCACATATGGCACATTGTCTTAGCACGCCGGGCCACAGCAACAGGTTTTAACTTATTATTTTTTTATTGCATAGTACAGTTTGAGAGGAGACAGAAAAGCAGAAAGAAATGATCAAGGTCTAGAATCAAAACCCTTCCGGCCACGGCCAATGAGGCCTATAAATCAATGAGGTTTAGTAACTTCCTGTGGTATGGCGACTCATAAACTTCCTAATATCATAGCCCACTGACTGTATTTGAGTGGAGATGTTTTTGAGGTTAACCTCTTTGTTGGTGAACTTACTCCAAGTTACGTGGCCAATAACTGAAATGTCTTGTTGAAGAAGGTTTCCCCCTAGTTATGCTATGTTAAAGGTGCAGTGTAAGATTGTGGCCAGAATAGGTATCGCAACTCTGCTTCTCATTGATATTGTGTCGTCTATTGCCAAATTTGACCTTTCATGAACATTTACTAAGTAATAAACTAGTATTTACCAGTATGACCAAAGTACAGTAAGTTTTGCAGCTAAAAATGTCTATTTCTGATCATTCAAAATGGCAAACCATGGAGAAGATAACCCGTTTAATGTATGAAAAGTGAATACTTAGACTTTTATGTTGGTGGTAAGTATTTGTTAAAAAGGTAACATTTGTGAATGGGCAGCATGGATTCTGGAAATTAACAACTAAAAATATTACTCGGTACACCTTTAAGTTTGTGTAACATTTGCCTATTTTGATCTACTGATCTTTTGATAACCAATAGTCAAATCAAACTCACACACAAACCCCAAAACAAAGATATTTCCAATGCACAGACACTTTATTGATGACATCAGCTGACAGCCACAATAGCAGGAAGAGAAGGAAAAAAGAACAAATTCAACATGAAAAACAAAGTAAAGAACAAGTAAAGGATAGGCAAATCAGAATAAAACAAACAAAGACACACATAGATAAGAGGCTGTTGATTATTACGAGCCAAGGAAGTCAGGCAAATGTGTGTAGTGAGTGTGTAGGAGGCCAGTTGAGCAGACGCGCGCGCGCGTGTGTGTGTGTGTGTGTGTGTGTGTGTGTGTGTGTGTGTGTGTGTGTGTGTGTGTGTGTGTGTGTGTGTGTGTGTGGCAGACCCGGTCAGATACAGGTGTGTGTGCGCGTATTTAGGACAGCAGGTCTCACAGGTCTGGGCAGCAGGACAGGAACTCTAGCCATTCAGTCAGGCTGGGCTGAGGCGACGGAGGCTGCAATACAAGACAACAAGAGACAAACACATGACATGAATGTGGAAACATGTTCTCACAATCTCTCTCTCTCTCACACACACACACACACAACTATTATAGTTTCCTTATTTTCATACAGCCAAAGATCAAAAGGTCTTCCTATTGATTTACTGTAGGTGGTAACAGCAGGAACTCCCACCACAGGCACATCATACGGCATGTGACTGGATTTCAAACCCCCAGTCACATGTCTCCAAGAGCAAAACTGACAAAATCGCCGTTGAAGATCTTTTTTCTTTTTTTGTGATTTACATTTTTTGCTGAATGTGCTTAAAAGGAATTTAAAGGAACAGTCCACACCTTTTCTATTGTCGCACATTTGCATTCCAAATGTTACACATGAATGTGCGTACAATTTTCTTCTCAAGTAGCGCGTTCAGGCCGACTGAGAACCGCGCTGGAGCCCGTTCCCGCACCTAATCGTGAACCGGCCGTTGTGTTCACGCCACAGATATTTGCGTTCGCAAACTGGAAAGTTGGTTCACAATGCGAACCACAAAATACTTGTTTTTTCTCCGCGAACCGTGATGACAGCATGGCCATCAGCAGGTTCATCCGGGTAACAAAGTCACCTGTGGAAAAAGTTCAGAGCCGGTATGAACACGGGGGTTCGCAGATAAGCACTTTAGTGCCGAACGTAACTGGTGCGGGCACCGGCTCCAGCTCCGTTCTGGTCGGCCTGAAAGCCCTAAGTGTGTTCAGTACTTAGTTTAAAAAAAATAGCATAGTGTAGCATAATCACAGGAAGTAAATGGTACCATTAGCATCAAGCCACAAGTGATCACTGGACGGAATTAAATGGCAGATGCGCACTCTGGTGAATTCTACATTCATTTTCATTATTTTAAATGTTTTATTTGGTACCATATACTTCCATTGATACGCTTAATATGGCTACACTGTCGTCATTACAAATCCTATGTATTCTCATATTTTACCAGGGCTTCACTACAGGTATGCGATTTCCAGAAATAAGGTGGGCTGTTCCTTTAAGAAGTTCACATTCCAAATTTCAAGTTCAAGTTCAAAGTTTAAGAACTTCAACTTCATATTACCAAATTCCCATGTGTAAGGCATCATTGTAAAGGCTAGAATCTGCACTATTCGAATATATGAAGAACTCAATATGGTCTATTTGCGGCCTGCTTTTTTGTTGTGGCCAGTCACATACTGTATGTTAGAACTAGAACTTGTAATAGTATAAATGTACACAAGAAGACCACACACAAAACTATGCGTGTGTATTTGCAGGAGTGGGTGTGGCGTTCTAGAATGCGGTGACCTCTTGTGTTGCGAGGGGTGTGTTGCCGTGTCAACAGCAGAGCTGAAATTAAGCTGTCAGGATCCCTTTTCACTGGCCCACTCATTCTCAAATCTCAGGAATGCACAGACACGCACACATGCACGCACACTCAGTCGCACAAACACACACACACAAAAGCTCGTACACGCATGCACCCCCGCAGACACGCTCACACATACACAGCGTACACACGTGTACACACACACACACGTGTACACACACACACACGTGTACACACACACACACGTGTACACACACACACACACACAACGGATACTTTAACTGCGAAACAAATGACACCCCCGCCTACCCTGGAGGCACACACCCTTATTGCATAACTGATGTCTGCACTGCAAGCCAGCCACCACACGTGTGTGGAGTCCGAGACGGCGTCCATGTCTGCCTGCACTGCGGCATGCTCTGTACAGGTGCAGTCTGCAGTGGACGCTTCAGGGGCCTATACTAAGAAGCTGGTTCAGGAGTAAACCAGGGTAAGTTAAGAGGTAAATCATCTAATAGAAGAGCCTGGAGTCCTAACACCAGGTATGGCTGTATCCAAGATCACCAATATGGTAGACCAAGATAAGTTGTAGCGCACATCACCAATGCAAAGAATTAGAATTTGGTCTGGTCTCCCAAATGAACACGACTTTCAACTGAACACAAATTCATTCTCCTAGCCTCCCTGGCCCTGCCATGGACAACCGGTAGGGCACTCGTCTACCATGCGGATGACCCAAGTTCGATTCCCGGACCGGGTCCTTTGCCGGCCCTTCCCTGTTTCTCTCTCCCAACTTTCTTCCCGTCACCACTTTCACTGTCCTATCATAAATAAAGTCAAAACGACAAAAAAAAAATCGGCATTCTCCTAGCCTCTCTATGGAGCATGACTGCCATAGAGCCTTGAGTGTGTTACAATACGCAACCTTGCCTCCTCCACTTGTGCTTGTGGCCTCGCCCCACCTCCTGGCCCCTCCTCCGTGGAGAAAACGATAAAGTTTCCCAGCTGTCAGCCTAATCACAACAACTTTTGAGGGACTGCAAATGAGAAGACGGCTTTACAATTGAGCTTTTGGAAGATATTGAAATATAATGCTGTGGTCTGTGATGTCATCATGACATATTACTTCCTGGCACGAGGAGACAAGCACAAGTGGAGGAGGCAAGGTCGCATATTGTAACGCACTCCTTCCGTCATATGGATCCTGGATATCGTCTCTGCCATATCAAACGTCTTTGGCTGTATTCCAGTATAATAGTAGAATAAAGGGGAAAAAAGTTGTTCACAAACTGAATGAAATGTGTTGGCATCATCTTTGGAACATTCCAAACCCGGCCTCTTCCCCTGGGCTTGATGGCATGAATTATCTAATTGAAAAAAAATGAAAACTGATTGGGAGCTGTATACATGGGTTCTCAGTGTTCATCAACACGATGTTATGAGGAGGGGCAAGACATTGGCAGCCAACCACATGAGCAGCGGAACAGCTGTTTCCAACAATCAGCGGTTGAGTTGTGCGCAGCTAGGTTCGCGCAGTCAGGTTATGAACACAATTTAGAACCCATGTATATATTGCTGAAGTAATATTTGTTGGTATGGGAACAACTTTATGCACTTTTGCACGGTGAGCATTGTTGTAGGAGGTATGTGCTTGACTATGTGCCTTGGCCAGGGCTCATTTGAAAAAGAGAACTTTATTCTCAATGTGATTTCATTCCTTGGTTAAATAAAGGTAAAATAAAAAATAAAAATAAAAATATAACGTGCACAAGAAAAACTCAAGGCTGTGAAAATCATGTATTTCCACCAGATTAAGGCAGACACGTTATTTCTGCCATTGGTCATGAAGGAATCAAAGGCAGAGGAATGGGTTTGTAAGTGGCCTAACTGGTTGATAGGTAGCCCCTCTCAGAACTGTGACGGTAGCTGGGGCTGTGTGTGTGTGTTGTGTATTGTATGAATGTGTGTGTGGTGTCTAGTGCTGGGCAACACTGTATTCATTAGTTAAAATCTAGTGCCACATATTCCAAATGCCCTTGTCCATTTCAACCAGGTGATCATTCAACCAGCCAATCACCTGGCTGAATTGGACAGGTAAAATAATATGGCATTAAATATATAATGAAAAAAAAAAGTCATTTGGAACATGCAGCACTAGATTGTAAGTAATGAATCCGTTTGGCCCATTAATGGAGGCGTGTGTGTGTGTGTGTGTGTGTGTGTGTGTGTGTGTGTGTGTGTGTGTGTGTGTGTGTGTGTGTGTGTGTGTGTGTGTGTGTGTGTGTGTGTGTGTGTGTGACTGCGCGTGCATTGTCAAGCTATCCATATTTCCATGCATGTCCTCCTGACCTGTAGGGAGGCGATGTTGAGCTCGTGCCCCTCCTTGCGTACAGCCTGTAGGGTGGCGCTGCCCTGCGTGGGGTACCCCTCCTCCACTACAAGGTGGCACACCACTGAGGCCGTCTTCAGGAAGACAAGCAGCCGCTGAGCCGGACGCCAGTCAATGGCAAACCTGGGAGAGAGGGAGAGATAGATAGAGAGATAGAGAGAGACAGAGAGGGGGAGAGAGAGAGAGAGAGACAAAGACAGACAGACAGACAGACAGAGAGAGAGAGAGAGAACAGGCACACATTAGCCAGGGAAATCCCATGCCGCTTTGCATAATCGTTCCGATCTGAAAGACTCTCACTTGGCATATGGTCTGGTGTCAACCAGGCGAGGCACAGATAAAATTATCAGTGAAAATCTTTGTATGTGTATGTGTGTGTGTGTGTGTGTGTGTGTGTGTGTGTGTGTGTGTGTGTGTGTGAGAGTGAGTGAGACAGAGAGCACCAGCAACTTCTGGACCGGGCGACAGTTAGTTATGGCAAACCTTACAATGAACGAGCACACAGAGAGCAACACTACTGTGAGTGTGTGTTCTACATGGAGTGTAGCGTCTACATCTCGTGCAGGAAGCCCCCCTATGCTAAATAGTTATGTATACCTCAAGCACCCTGACCCTGAGCACCGGGGCTCCGCAAGGTTGTGTTCTCAGCCCCCTGCTGTTCACGCTGCTGACACATGACTGCACAACGACCCACAGCACTAACCATCTAGTGAAGTTTGCGGATGATACAACACTGGTGGGCCTCATCACTAAGGGCGATGAGACCCACTACAGAGAAGAAGTAGACCTGCTGGCCAGATGGTGCAAAGACAACAACCTCCTGCTGAATGTCAACAAGACCAAGGAGATTGTCGTCAACTTTCAGAGGGTCCAAAAACAACTGCCACCACTGACCATCGACGGTGATGCTGTGGAGAGAGTGAGCAGCACCAAGTTCCATGGAGTGCACATCAGCGACGACCTCTCTTGGACCACCAACACTACATCACTGGCGAAGAAGGCCCATCAGCGTCTCTACTTCTTGCGCAAACTAAAGAAGGCAAGTGCTACACCCTCCATCATGACAACATTCTACAGAGGAACCATAGAGAGCGTCGTGTCCAGCTGCATCACAGTGTGGGGAGGAAGCTGCACGGAGAAAAACAGGAAGACACTCCAGCGTGTTGTGAACACAGCGAAGAAGATCATTGGAGTACCACTCCCCTCCCTGCAGGACATTTACACCGCACGCCTCACCCGGAAAGCACTGATGATCATCAAAGACACAAGCCACCCTGCACACAAACTGTTCAGCCTCCTGCCCTCTGGAAAGAGGTACAGGCGCCTCCGTTCCCGTACCACCAGGCTTGCAAGCAGCACGATGCATCAAGCAATCAAGATACTGAACACTGAACCCACTCTCCCTTCACTGTCAGCCTCTATCCAGCCAGGCCACTGACAACGCTCCCCCCCTCATCCCCACCACCATATCTGCGACTGAACATTCCACCTGCACTACTACATCTGTGACTGAACTTTCAACCTGCACTAACTCAAAACATACACATGCACACACACACACACACACACACACACACACACACACACACACACACACACACACTGCACTTTGTGCACTAAACCCAAACATACACACACTGACACACAACTCATACTCACAAACACACACACACACACACACACACATACACAGGTACACAGACACACACACAGACGCACACCGCACTTTCTACCTGCACTAAACACACACACACACACACACACACACACACACACACACACACACACACACACACACACACACACACACACACACACACACCACACACAACACACACACACACACACACACACACACACACACACACATACACACACAAAACACATACAAACACACACACACATACTGCTGCTGGTGTATTTAATAAACCTTTTTTAATTATTTATTTTCTTCAAATGCTACTATTACTATGTCAGAATGCTATAAAGGACTTTTAGAAAAAGCACAACAAAATACCACCTCTTAATGTATGTTCTCTGCTCTCTAAGACTTCTGTTGTCCAGTCTTGCACTTTAAATGTCTGTATGAGCAATGTCTACGTCCATACTGTCTTATGTCCATGTATGAGTACTGTCTACACCGCATTCCACATTATTATGCAAATGACATTTTTCGCTGTTTCCCCAAATAATCAATACAAATGACAGTCGTCATAATTTTCAAGTCATCAGCCATTAGAGTACAATTTAAAAGTTTTTGAATGAACCTTCCAATGATAACGGTATTTTTTTAAATAATAAAAAACTTTAAATGCTCTGTTCCACATTATTACGCAAAATAGTTTTGTAGTGTTGTAATCCAAATTTCTTTCTTTTTTTCCCATTTACCTCAAAACAGTTGGAATTTGGTACCTTCTAAATTACATTTCAATGTTCAATACTTGGTGATAAGCTCTTTGTCTTAGTAACTGGAGTGCTGCGATTAACATTGAAGTCAATGGTAGGGCATTGCATGGGAGTTATGGAAGCCCAGATATCCTTGATGCTTTGCTCTCAGCTGTTTTTGTTTGTTTGGTCTGGTGACCCACACTTCACGCTTCAATATGCCCGTAGATTTCCATGCCACGTTTAGGTGCTTTTGAGGTGATGACATTCTAACGCACCAGACATAAAACCCCATTGAAAATGAATGGGATGCTATGTCTGGTGAGTTAGAATGCCATCACCTCCAAAGCACCTACACGTGGCATGGAAATCTACGGGTATATTGAAGAGTGAAGTGTGGGTCACCAGACCAAACAAACAAAAACAGTAGAGAGCAAAGCATCAAGGATATCTAGGCTTCCATAACTCCCATGCAATGCCCTGCCATTGACTTCCATGTTAAACGCAGCATTCCAGTTACAGCTTATGACCAAGTTTTGAACATCGAAATGTAATTTAGAAGGTACCAAATGCCAACTGTTTTGATGTAAATGGGAAAAAAAGAAAGAAATTTGTATTACAACACTACGAAACTGTTTTGCGTAATAATTTGGAACAGAGCATTTTGGGCATTTTAAGTTTTTTGTTATTTAAAAAAATACCGTTATCATTGGAAGGTTCATTCAAAAACTTTTGAATTGTACTCTAATGGCCGATTACTTGAAAATTATGACGACTGTCATTTCTATTGATTATTTAGGAAAACGGCAAAAAATGTAATTTGCGTAATAATGTGAAATGCGGTGTATGTCTATACTGTCTATGTCCTTATTAGTCTATGTCTGCATGGGAGAGCAAGAAACGCAATTTCAAATTCTTTGTATGACCAGTGCATGTAAAGAAATTGACAATAAACTTGACTTGACTTGAAAAAAATAATAATAAGTGTGTGTGTGTGTGTGCGTTTGTGTGGTGTACCTGGAGTGTAGCATCTCGTGCAGCATGTCCCCCTTTGTGTGTGTGTGTGTGTGTGTGTGTGTGTGTGTGTGTGTGTGTGTGTGTGTGTGTGTGTGTGTGTGTGTGTGTGTGTGTGTGTGTGTGTGTGTGTGTGTGTGTTTGTGTGGTGTACCTGGAGTGTAGCATCTCGTGCAGCATGTCCCCCTTTGTGTGTGCGTGTGTGTGTGTGTGTGTGTGGTGTACCTGGAGTGTAGCGTCTGCATCTCGTGCAGCATGCCCCCCTGTGCTAAGTAGTTCTGCATGACCAGCAGCATAGTGGCTCCCAGCTCCTCAGCACTGCCTCGCAGGGTCTCCTCCTGGACACCTGCATTACCCTGGAATACCTGACAGGGGGCAGCAGTGGCACAGTCAAAAACACTATTAATACCAAATCTTCCAGGCAGAGCCTCAATTATGATGGCACAAACACATCAAAAGTGACAACGGTGACGGAAGTAATTGACTTGGTATGGAGGAGCTGGCGACAGAAGACAAAAAAGAGATTTGAGGTGACAAGAGGTGATTTGAGCGACTTCAGTGACTGTTTGCATTTGAACTTAAGCGGATATTATGCTCAAGTTTGTAGACTCAGTGTACATTTTAATTTAAATTGGTCTGATATTCACCAGATTCTGATGAATGGACAAAAAAGGGTCTGCTTTATCTAATACTACCCAAACAATTGCATGTCATCGTATTTTTATAGCGACACTTTGTAGCGTTGGCGCTGGCATTGGCGTGGTTAGGTTATGGTTACCAAATTGTAATGAGGATCAAGTCTTCATCTGTTTCTTAAAGGTCCAGTGTGTTATCTATTTAGTCGTTCGTTTTCTAAATGTAGTATGCTACGCATCCACATATTTGATTTTTTCATGAATATTTACTAGCTAACTATACTGATATTTGCTTGTCTGGCCCAAATATTGTACGTTTTGCAGCCAAAAAATGTCTCTGACTGGTAATTCAGGCAGGAGATCCACCTATTTGTGTATGAAAGTGTAACTTTCCACTTTCACAAGTAAGTCATAATGACTTCTTATAAATAATCATGAAAATGAGAACATTTGCTAACACATTACAGAGACATGTTATTTCATTTTGATTATTATGTGCATCAGTTGATCTCGCCCCTGGCCTCTAATATGCCAAAGGTCAAAGGTCAGCTGAACTGCAGGTGGAAGTGGTGTGGGGGTTTGGGGGTGACTGACTGACCTGCAGGTGGAAGTGGTGTGGGGGTTTGGGGGTGACCGTGAGCTTGAGGGGCTCCAGCTGTTGGCTGTGGGGTCTCAGCTCCACGCTCATGTCAGTGGCGCTCACCCAGGCCGACACCTGGTACTGCACCTGGCTCTGACACACCTGCAGAGAGCTCAGCAGCCTGACACACACAGACAGACAGGCAGCAAGACAGACAGACAGACAGACATGCATGCATTTTGGTCAGACATTCTTGATGTCACAGACTTGATGTCGCACTGAATTGTGGCCGTTATATTGTGCTGAAATTTCATCACATTTTGGCGCAGGTGTATGATCCCACAGCTCTGAAACCATGCAGTAACAATGGTACTCCTTGACAAGGTTTTTTTTTTTTTTAATTTCCCGTGTCCCCCATTAATTACAGTACATTTTATTTAATCTGGGCTGTGGTCGGCAATAGCTACAGAAGCAGGAAAATCACATACGCCTCCATTTTCAGGTTAGGAAAAACAAGAAGACCTTTCTAGTCAGGAAGAATGTCATGCATGCTTTATACATACTAGCTGAAGTCTATGGGTGCATCCCAATATGTGACCTTGCCTCCTCCACTTGTGCTTGTCTCCTTGTCCCGCCTCCTGGCCCCTCCTCCGTGGAGAAAACGATAAAGTTTCCCAGCTGTCAGCCTCACCACAACAACTTTTGAGGGACTGTTTTTCATTCACCATCCCAATTGCAAATGAGAAAAAGACATTACAATTGAGCTTTTGTAAGCTATTGAAATATAATGCTGTTGTCAGTGATGTCATCATGACGAGAAGCAAGTGGAGGAGGCAAGTGGAGGAGGCAAGGTCGCATATTAAAACGCAATCAAAGACAAAGCCATAAACATTTAATAGATTTGCCGCAAACAAATCTCTCATCTATGGAAAGTGAAAACCAGTGCCACCTTGTGCCCTGGCAGTGTCACTACCAGTTTGAAATCCCATTGACATGCGCAATCCAGCACAGGCTATATCTTCATTTATTAATGGGCAGTCATGGGTAAGCGGTTAGGGCGTCAGACTCGTAGCCCAAAGGTTGCCGGTTCGACTCCCGACCCGCCAGGTGCAGGATCGGGCAGTGGCACAGTCCTCTGTCGGCCTAGGTGTGACTGAAGGCTGTGTCAGTGTGTATACCCGTCTCTGATGGCTGAGAGGTGCTCCGTGTGTGTGTGTGTGTGTGTGTGTGTGTGTGTGTGTGTGTGTGTGTGTGTGTGTGTGTGTGTGTGTGTGTGTGTGTGTGTGTGTGTGTGTGTGTGTGTGTGTGTGTGTCCGTCTCTGATGGCTGACCAGGTGTGTGTGTGTGTGTGTGTGTGTGCGTGCGTGCGTATGTGTGTGTGTACCCGTCTCTGATGGCTGAGAGGTGGTCCAGGTGTGACTGCAGGCTCTGTGTGTGTGTGTGTGTGTTTGCGTGCATGTGCGTGTGTGTGTGTGTACCCGTCTCTGATGGCTGAGAGGTGGTCCAGGTGTGACTGCAGGCCGTGACTCTCCTGCTGGAGGCTCCCCAGCTGACGCTCACACTGCTGCAAAGCATGCTGGGCCTTCTGCAGAGAGTCATCCAGCCCCAGACTTGTCTGCATCTGAGATGGGGGCCGGGATATATGAAGGAGAGGACAGGAGAGGAGAGGAGAGGAGAAAAGAACCAGGAATATGATGGCTGCTTGCACAAACACACTGAGCTAACCACTCTTTCACTCATTGAGTCATACATGTTGCTTCTTTTTTTTCCTGTAATTTTTATTTCTACTCCAAACACCTACCTCAGCGGTCTTGTTCTTCCTCATCCTGATGCGCTCTACAGCCTGGCATTCCTCCTTCTGAGAGAGAGAAAGTGAGACATTACTGTGACTCACACCATACTTGGGACTCCAAAGAAAACAACAGGGGCACACATAGTATATACAGCCCCAGGCCTTTTTATTAGAATACCATGAAAAAGTTGATTTATTTCCATAATTCCATCAATAATGTTAAACTGTCATGGATTGTAGATTCATGGCCCAGTTTTTTAACTATTCCAATCATTATTTTTTTTCTTTTTATATACGTTGGCCTTCCAGCTCAAAAAACCCATGAATTGGGGAATTCGCATTATTAGAATATTGTTATAAAATCACATTTTTCTTCATCAAAATTCGGGTCACATTATATCAGTTGGAATTTGGTACTTTCTACATAACATGCAATGGTCAATACTTGGTTAGGACATTCTCTGTCTTCATAATGGCCATGATGCGTTTAACATTGAAGTCAATGGAAAAACAGTGCATGGCAGTTATGGAAGCCCAGATATCCTTGATGCTTTGCTGTCAGCTGTTCTTGTTTGTTGACCTGGTACCCCACACTTCACTCTTCAATATACCCTGTAGATTTCCATGCCACGTTTTGGCGCTAACTCACCAGTTTAATTCTAAATAACCAGAAATGAATCCCCATTGAAAATGAATGGGGTTTAATTTCTGTTGAGTTAGAATTAAACTGGTGAGTTAACACCAAAACGTGGCATGGAAATCTTCGGGTATATTGAAGAGGGAAGTGTGGGGCACCAGGTCAACAAACAAGAACAGCTGACAGCAAAGCATCAAGGATATCTGGGCTTCCATAACTCCCATGCACTGTTTTTGCCATTGACTTCAATGTTAAACGCATCATGGCCATTATGAAGACAGAGAATGTCCTAACCAAGTATTGACCATTGCATGTTATGTAGAAAGTACTAAATTTCAACTGATTTAATGTGACCCGAATTTTGATGAAGAAAAATGTGATTTTATAACAATATTCTAATAATGCGAATTCCCCAATTCATGGGTTTTTTGAGCTGGAAGGCCAACGTATATAAAAAGAAAAAAAATAATGATTGGAATAGTTAAAAAAACTGGGCCATGAATCTACAATCCATGACAGTTTAACATTATTGATGGAATTATGGAAATAAATCAACTTTTCATGGTATTCTAATAAAAAGGCCTGGAGCTGTATAGTGAAGGACAAAGTGAATTTCACCAACAGAGGCATCACTTCCTGATGGGAGATGAAGGTGCTGACATTTAAGAAAAAGATCAACATGCACTAATCTTTTAGCCATATTCGAACAACCATGCACCCATCCTTTAGCCATTTTTGGGTTTTTTTTCCAGGACACAATGGGTTTAAGGTGGAAATGAGTTGTTATAAAGTAGTACCGTAATAGAGTGGGGTTAGAGAAGAATACCCCACTTGACATGAGTACCTCACCTGACACTCCACCAAAATGCTAAAGCTAATGCTAATTTTGGCAGAGTGTCAGATGGAGCAACAGGTGGGCTAATCTCCTCTAACACTACTCTCTTATGCCGTGTCCAGACCAAGAGCGAACTACGCTGCCTGGTAGCGTGGGTAGCAGAAGTTTCGCCTTGAATTCGCTCCAGACGCAGCATTAACATGTTTGATACAGCTAATCACATAACGGCTCTGGCTTGACAGCCTGGGACATTCAGAGATATGAACGTTCCTATTGGTTTTCGCCGAACAGCGTCAGAGCGAATTCGCATGCGATTAGATTGAGTTTAATCGCCAAAATTCGCTCTGGTCGCCCAAGAAGCTTCGCTCCTAGCGAATTCGCTTTGGTAGCGCAGGTCGCGTGCCCTCCATAGAGAAATAATGACTTCCGTCGCTTCGTTCGCTCTTGGTCTGTACATGGCATTACTATGTTACTACAACTCATTTTAACTTGTGAATTACATTTTTTTTTTACTTTAGTTTTAAACTTACTTTTCTGTGGTAAGCTTCACACATGCTGTATTAAACTTACTCTATGCACATTTTGGAAATAACTTTGTTTGTACAGTATATTGAAATATTGTTCAAAATGTTAGTTTTCAAAAGGGGTGTACTCATTACTGCAGAGCACTGTATATTATGTATAACTAAGGTGTGCTTGTGTACATTCTGTTCCAGCATTAGCACCACAATGTCCAGTGTGTGTGTGTGTGTGTGTGTGTGTGTGTGTGTGTGTGTGTGTGTGTGTGTGTGTTACCTTCTGTTCCAGCAGTAGTACTAGTGTGTTGAGCTTGTCCCTCCTTTGTTGTAGCTGTACACTCTGCTCCTGTAGACGGCAAGTCATGTCCTCCACCTCAACCAGACCAGCCTGGTACTGCCTCTTAAGGGCCTTCCACTGCTTACGAGAATCACCCTCTACACACACACACACACACACACACACACACACACACACTACAATTACACATACGAACACCGGGACGTGTCCGCACCCACACCTCCACCTCAACCAGACCAGCCTGGTACTGCCTCTTAAGGGCCTTCCACTGCTTACGAGAATCACCCTCTACACACACACACACACACACACACACACACACACACACACTACAATTACACATACGAACACCGGGACGTGTCCGCACCCACACCCACACACACACTACGATTACACATACGAACACCGGGACGTGTCCGCACCCACACACACACCTCCTCCTCCTCAGCCAGACCAGCCTGGTACTGCCTCTTAAGGGCCTTCCACTGCTTACGAGGATCACCCTCTACACACACATAAACACACACACACACACTACAACGCACGCACACGCGCGCGCACACACACACACACTACAGCGCGCGCGCGCGCACACACACACACACACACACACACACACACACACACACACACACACCTCCTTCTCAGCCAGACCAGCCTGGTACTGCCTCTTAAGGGCCGTCCACTGCTTACGAGCATCACCCTCTACACAACATCAAATCACACACACACGGACACGAACACGCAACAACAATTACACATACTAACACATGCATACAGGCACACACACACCTCAACCAGACCAGCCTGGTACTGCCTCTTAAGGGCCTTCCACTGCTTACGAGAATCACCCTCTACACACACATCAAATCTCACACACACACACACACACACACACACTTTAATTACACATACATACATGCACGTGTGCACACACACACACTTCCTCAGCAGCCAGACCACCCTGGCACTCAATCTTTAGAGACAACTGCGTAAAACCAACACCTTACACACACAGTTTTTCATCCCCATAACACTCTTAACAGTTCAACAATACCGTTACTAGGGCGAAGATAGCAAAATTATTCAGTCTTTTCTGAGTTCCTGGTCAGCTAATGGGGGCATGTGTTACTTCACACGTTTTAAATGGCTTGACATTCTCCAAACATCATCCCAAAAGTACTATTGTGTGGTGGTGAAATGGGACAAAATGTCCCTTTAAGTCATCCCAAAATGACAGAGTGCAAAATGACAGATGGCCTGCAAGTCAAATCTCACCTGAAGCTCTTGGGCACTGGTCGTTGAGAAAATCAAGTGGGGATTTCAGTTCGCACAGGAACTCCATCATGCTGTCCAGCATGCACAGTTGCAGGCACATCAGTTTCTGTTTCTGACGACTGGCCTGGAATGAGGGATGGTGGAGAGGATTTTTTAGTGACAAAGGTCCTCGGATGTGCTCGTCAAAAATGTCCAGAAGGGGCAGAAATGCTTAACAGTGTTCTTACCATCAGATGGGAAACCATCATCTCTGCATCCAAGGTGTCTTGTGGGTCTGCAGCCAACTCGGAGAAGAGCTGGGCAGGGTCTGACTTCTCCAGCCACCTTGGCCACAAACGCATAACGTCAGTTTTGTCCGAGACATTACCGGTATTCTAAATTGTTCATTTGCCATTATAGGTGCCGTCCGCATTTCAACATAGAAGACGTCCATTACGACGTAGCCTATCATAATAAAGCTCACGACCGCCAAGTGTCCGTCAGGGTAAGCCTTTTGCCAACAAAACAAGTTCTTTGGCATACGTTTTGGATAAGAAACTACCAATTTAAGAAAAGTTGTTAAAACGATGAGAGATAACTACGGTAGGTTTACGTACCATTAAGTTGACCAACCCATACAAACCTATGGACTAGCCATTCAAGCACCGGAACAGCACCAAAGTAAACGACAAGGAAACACCAAGCCAAAGAGGGCTACTAAACCCACTTTCACAACATTCACAACAGTTGAAAGTTATACCGATGCTGAAATTGTGTCAACAATGCTGTTAAAATCCACGCAATCAGTGAAATAGTATTGTTGTTGTGCACTTTTTACTTACCGGAGAACAACACCGGTCGCCATTTTTGTTTTTGAACGGAACGCGCTCAAAGCTCAACAGCCACTGGTCAGATCGAAACCAATCAGCAAACAGTCTGTCATATCACGTGACCGAGTGTGTCCACAGATTTTTTTTCCTAGGATGACTTCACTCAGAATTTAAAAAAAATAATAATAATAATTTAAAAAAAAAAAAAACCTCTACTCAGAAAAACTGTTTCCTCTTGATTATCCTATCAACTGTGGGAAAAGGTCAAACCTCTTGTGTCAAATGTTTAATTATCTTTTTGGCTATTTTCACTGACTCTGGTTCTGTTATTGAATTTGTTTTAATTTAGGCTAGCTCTGTAATAATATAACCAGATTATTATATATGATATGATTATGATGAGTGATTGCTTTGTGAAAGTAGAAAATACTTTTAAAACTAGAAAACTTTAAAATAAAATAAAAAACTAGAAAAGAACAACACATTTCTGAGGCCTCTAGTCAATTGGTCATATGAATAACCCCATGTGAAATACCATGTTGTTTTATTAAATGTTTCACAAGATATCAAAACATTTGGACTATGAGCTTTACATTATTAAGGAGAAGTGATTTATTGAATATAAGATGTCAGGTAAATTGGGACAAAATACTCAGCTAAAATGGAACAGATTTCTCATAGCATATGAATGGGCTTATCACAGCTATCCGCATAGCATAGCTATGCGGATGATACCCAGCTCTACTTATCTATGTCCCCAAATGACTATACCCCCCTTGAATCACTCTATCATTGCATGGACCAAATTAACAAATGGATGTCTCACAATTTCCTCCAGCTGAACACAGATAAAACTGAAGTAATTATATTTGGGAAAAGAGAGGAGAGACAAAAGATTGCTACTATCCTTGAAACAAAGGGACTGAAAGCAAGGGAAACAGTTAAAAATCTTGGGGTCCTCATTGACAGTGACCTAAACTTCAACAGTCACATGAAAGCTATTACTAAGTCTGCATTTTATCACATAAAAAATGTCTCTAAATTTAGGGGCCTGATGTCTAAACATGATCTGGAGAAGCTAATACATGCCTTTATTTCTAGTAAAGTTGATTACTGTAACAGTCTTTTTACTGGCCTCCCCAATAAAACCATTAAACAGCTTCAACTTGTACAAAACGCAGCTGCAAGGGTTCTTACAAAGACAAGGAAGTTCGACCACATTACTCCAATTTTAAGATCGCTGCATTGGCTCCCAGTAAGCTACAGAATTGATTTTAAGGCTATGCTACTTGTGTTTAAATCACTAAATGGAATGGGACCCACATATCTACTGGATATGTTTCAGCTGTATGCACCAACTAGGTCACTAAGGTCAACGGAGAAGAATTTGCTGGTGATTCCAAAAGTCAAAACAAAGTGTGGAGAGGCAGCCTTTAGCTTCTATGCTTCAAAGCTTTGGAACCAGCTTCCAGATGACATAAAAAATGCACCCACTATTGATAGCTTTAAATGTAGACTCAAGACAAAGCTGTTCTCAGATGCTTTCCCCTAGCTTAAATTACTTATTCTTATTATTTTTATTTCTATTTAATTTGTTTTATTTTATTTTATGTTACCTTATGTTTTATCTTAATGTTTTTAAATGCTTTTTGACTCTAATTCATTTCCTTCTTTCTTCCCTGTTTCCTTTCATTTACATTGTTAACTTTGTGAAGCACATTGAGTTGCACCTGTGTATGAAATGCGCTATATAAATAAACTTGCCTTGCCTTGCCTTGCCTTAGCATTATAGCAAGCCATAGGCCTCACAGCTACCCATTCATGCGTGGCCACAGTCACATACCTGTATGTCCTACTCGTTCAGTATTGTCTTGAAATGGAAATGTTTTAGCAATGTTACAATATTTTTTAAACGTAAGCTAGTCTAACGTTAATAAGAAGGACATTTTATTTTTCTTCAGTGTGGGCAAAAATAATGATAAACAAACTGATTGTCCCATTGTCTCGCTGTCTGGATGCATTTTGAAGTGTTATACTTTCAACAACAAAAATGCTAAATGGAAATGTAGCCAAGACACAAAATGAATAAATGTTGGTGTATTTAAAACTTAAAGGGACACTGTGTGAGATTTTTAGTTGTTTATTTCCAGAATTCATGCTGCCCATTCACTAATGTTACCTTTTTCATGAATACTTACCACCAGCATCAAATTCTAAGTATTCATTATGACTGGAAAAATTGCACTTTTCATACATGAAAAGGAGGATCTTCTCCATGGTCTGCCATTTTGAATATCCAAAAATAGCCATTTTTAGCTGCAAAAATGACTGTACTTGGACCATACTAGAAAATATTTGTTTAATACTTAGTAAACTTTCATGTAAAGATCAAATTTAGCAATAGGCAGCCCAATTTCAATAAGCAGCATAGTTGCAGTACCTTTTTTGACCATTTCCTGCAGTGTCCCTTTAAAGTGGATTTTTTTTTGCGACTTAGCAAAAAGTGTCCCAATTTACCAAATTCACCCTAAAATAGGCAAAGAGATGGCGTAATTAGATTTTGAAATACATCTTTAAACATTACTCTATTAGGCCTACTCAGAACCCATTTAGGCAGTTTATATAATAGCCTGCAACTGGTGAGCTATACATTTTCAGTAGCGCACAAAGATTGTGCATGTGATTAATTGGGAGATGAACTGTAAAGTGCACTCTATACGGTGGATGAACTCAACTTCTGAAACTTGAGAATGAGGAAACTATGCTTGCTTCAGCCTGCAGGAAGCTATATTTTAACACATTATAACACACTGACATTATAACTGTATTCAGATAACTCACCCTAGAATCTCCTCTACGACCTGTCCATTTAGGAAATAAACGCACACACACGCACACAAAGCCACGACACAAGTAATTCCATTTTTCTCATCTTTTAATATCACATTCATATCTATGCTCTGTATTGTTTACAAGGAGTTTAAAACAAGTGTTGATGAACTAAAGAGAAGGAATCAGGCAGGCAGAAGCTCTGCGTGGAAAGTTGAGGCGGGTAGATGGTGGAGTGCAAGGGTGAACAGGCGAGGGTGGGGTGTGGGGGGTGGGGTGAGGAGAAACATGGCTATGATAAAAGTTCCTCCTCCTCTGCAACCCACCCTTGCACCCCCACCAAACCCCATTCGCACCCCCCTGCTCCGACCCTTCCAATCCGCAAAATAAAAATAAAAATAAACGTCCTTTTCATATCAGATGAATCATTAAAGATAAAGAATGAATTTCATTAATCCACGTCATGCTGCTCTGAGAGGTCTCACAGAGTGTTACGTTTGCACTTCACAGAGAAAGATAGAAAGAGAGAGAGAGAGAGAGAGAGAGAGAGAGAGAGAGAGAGAGAGAGAGAGAGAGAGAGAGAAAGAGAGATCTAATGCATCCAAACACAAGAGATACAATCCTATGTCATTTTCTTTAAAAAGCAATCAGGAACAAAGAAAAAAAGAAAACAAAGAAAGTTGAGGTTAAACGCAAGTCTAATGAAAAAAAAAGAAAAGAAAAGATAAAGAACGGTGATTGGATAATGAAACTGACATTTTTTTTTCCTTTTTACCCTCCCTAACCCTTGTCATAGCATATTAATTCCGTGTCATAACCCTTTTAGAATGACTTCTAAACAGCGGAGAGAACAAAAACAATTCTTTGGAAGAAGTAATTTTTTCCTTTAATAGACTATCCACTACAGTATATGGAGATGTTGCTACCCACTTTGCTTATGAAAAAAATCCTTTATTTTTCAATTGAGTATTTTCAATTTTTATTATTTTTTTGTGTCCTTTTTTTAAATCTTTAATGTCGTTTTACCATTGTCCTATTTTTTTTTCTTTTTCCTAAGAGGTAGATCAACAAAAAATATTACATGGTTAGAGGTTTTTCGTGCCCCTTTGATTCATGAAGTGAGTATGGGGGAGGGGGGGGGTGTTAGGTGGTAGGTGAGTGTTATTTTCAGTAAAAGGGAGGTCATGGAGAGAGGGGGTGGGTGGGGGTGAAAGGTCAGCTTCTACAGGTAGGTACAGAGGGTTCTCTAGTGTAGGGCAGGGTCAGATGAGGTTCATTGAGGATCCTGAACAGGCACAAGAGTGTGTTTTTCATCCACTGAGGTATTAAAGGTTCCTTGAGGCCTAACCCATAGCTTGCTCTTCCACACAAAAGATCTACGGGCGTCTTATACAGTACTTAAGTCTTCAGTAAGAGTGCTGGGGCCGACAGGTTGGATGCACTGTTTACTGTCTGCTAATGTATGCAATGCAGGTCGGGCAAGGCAGCTCAGTTTTACTCATCTCGTAACAGACGTGACAGCCAGTGCTCCAGCCCTCGACACCCCATAATAATCCTCATCCTCTATGTTCATCAGGGGACCCCTCCACCTATAGCAACCACCAGAAGCTTCTAGAAGCGCATGTACAAGTAGTTCCCGTCCTCAATGGCCCCCTCTGATGCCACCCTTCCTGCCTAGCTTACTGTGCCACTCTGCAGCTGCTTAGCGTAGCACAACTAACAGTCGACTATTCTCTGCACCCGACAAACAAACAAGCATTTCAAACGAATGAATGAATGAAATAATTTGAAACAAGTAGCCCCCGTCTACACTGTAACCCCTTTTTGCTCAAACTCCACCCTTGCTTCGATACTTTACTCGTTTTCCCAACTCTAAGCCGCAGAGGTAAATTAAACCCAAAAGTTCTAAAGAGAAACAAATGAATAATGAAAATAAATTAAAGGGAAAAAATCAAAATGTAACGTGCACTGTCGCTCTCGTCTGGTTGATATAAACAATCTTATGGCTAAATCTTGAGGTAGCGTTCCTAGTTATGTGAGGTGTTTTCGTCTTGGTTAAAACCCAATGTCTTCTTTGAATTTCGGCCAGAGATTAGTGGGAGGTGAGAATGGTGATGTTTTCACGGTTAAATAAAATAAAAAATCTAAACAAAAAAGCAAAGAAATGCACCCAATGTGGTTGAGGTTGACGGTTGTCTATGTGCGAAACTATACGCTGTAGTAAGTGAAGCACCTAAATGTAATACTCTCGCCTTTCCACCCCTCACCCCCAAAACAGAATGCGAAGACTTCATGGGTTATCAACAGTCATTGTGACGTATTCGCCGATAAGTTCCATCAGCGTCAGACACAAAAAATTGCATAAGAAAGGATAAATGAAAGGTGTTCGTTTCAGATTTAGTTTATCGATTCGTCAATAGAGCGTTTTAAAAAAAAAAGAACAGATCGTAGCACTAGGGCTAGCACATGTGCCACCATGTTTGTTACCAGACCAGGTATGACTATGCAGGTGCTCTCTGTACACCCCTGGACTACTAAAGAGCGTCATAGTCGTGCGTATCTCTCCAGCTATCCCCAAAGAGCTCTCTGTTTGGCACAGGTTTCACTTTTATGTCAAAAGTTTCGTTTAGTTAGTATTCACTGATTTTTTTGTTTTTTTAGTAGCTGCTGAAGAGATCTGTGCATTACAAAATATGATTGGAAAACAACTCTATGCTCCAAACTAATGTCACAGAAACAAATAAAAAATAAACAAAAAATGAAATAACTGAACAGAAGTGAGAAAACGGACACAACAAGGCCAGCGTAAGAGAGGGTGTGCTCTAAAAACAAACAAACAAAAAAAGTTTTGAGAAAGGTCCTTATGAAAATGTAGAGTTCAGGAAATGATCCAACTGAAGTTCCATAATAAGAACAGATGTTTCAAGGGGGTTGAGAAGGGGCATACACTAGGGAGGGAAGGAAAATGGAGGACAAAACATCAGACAACTGGAAGGGCAAAGAGTAGTCTTTTGTGTGGTAGACAACCACTGTCGACTTGCTAGAATTAAATTGAGTGTTTGATATAAGTGACAAACAGGAAGGTGGTTAACTCGAAACGAATAATCATTCTCCTCACATTTATTGACAAATGAATAAATCTCTACCTCCTCCTACTCTCTGGAAAGTCAGTTGGCCGATCTTCCTTTCCTCTTTAGTATGCCCCCCTTCTTTGGGGAAAAAAAGAAAAAAGAAACAAAAAACCCTCTCTTTCTTTTCCAACTTTGCATCAAGTTTCAAAGGTTCCTGGAGATCGTTTTCGTCATATTTCATAAATTTAGTCAATGCTTTCTATTATAAATGAAACAGTACTCAACCAGATGTCATGTCCAAATAAAGCTTGCTGTTAAACAAAGAAGTAAAAATACTACTCCAAAAACAAACAAAAAATTAAAATAAAATAAAATAAAGAAAGGCTGCAGTCTGAACCAACCTAAAAGGTGTGCATCTCGGTATCTATGGTTACAGCTCTGTAGGTTATTAAGATACTGAAAAGGTCTCAGCTTTTCCCGCCAAAAGCGGGAGCAGGGAGGGACCGTCTCCAAGGAGATTGGTTAGTCAAGAGGTTCTAACCCTAACCACGCCTGCAAATACTCGGTCGGCATTGGCTGCTGCCACTTAGCCAATAGCAGAAAGCGAAATGGAAGTCAACGTAAAAGGAAAAAAGACTTTTGATCCATCTTTCAGTGAAAAGCAAATGCCTTGGCAAAGCCACTGGTCCAAAGTGACATCAATTGTGTTGGTTAATAGGTTGTGATTCCCAAGAATACTATGTGGCAGTGGTCCATCAACGTTGTTAGACATTTACTTGCTTCTGCACTCTGAATCACTATGCTTGTCACCGTCCTTTTAGTCCACTGATTTTTTTTCTAAAGTTTGTCGAAAAGTACAAAAAAATCTTCACAATTGCTTTCTTGTATAGGTCTTATGTACAGGTTAGATCTCTAGTGATCTGTCACCGTCTTACTGTTTGTTTTTTGCTCCCTATTTGAAGAGATTTTTTTTCTTGAGTATTCCTAGTCCCAAAGGAAATCAAAATTAAACAAAAGTACAGAGGCCATAGAATCTCCTTTGAGGTTTTTTTTCCCGCCTAGTCTCAACACCCCACCGCTACCCCAAACAAAAATGCTCTTAAACCCAACTTAAAGACACGTATTCTCAATCGCACACACACACACACACACACACACACACACACACACACACACACACACACACACACACACACACACACACACACACACACACACACACACACACACACACACACACACACACACACACACACACACACACACACACACACACACACACACACACACACACACTCATATGAACACACACACACACATACGCACACAGACAGCAGGAGCAATGAGAGGGGCTGCAGTTAGACCAACGCTGTAAGGAAATAATTATTCACATTCTTAGTGTGCATAAAAGACTGTGTGTGTGTGTGTGTGTGTGTGTGTGTGTGTGTGTGTGTGTGTGTGTGTGTGTGTGTGTGTGTGTGTGTGTCAGTCGTGTATGTGTTCATCATATGTGCACCCTGGCACTTTTTTTTCTTAAGGCGCTCGCCATGTCACTACAAGGTTGGGCAGCACAGTGCAGAGTAATACAGCGCTGGGTTGGTACAGTCCTTCTCAGCCCTCAGTGCACAACCGACAACGTCATCCTGACCCAGGCAGGGCCCACCACTGTAGAAGGAGGTATCGAGTAAAAGACACCAGGTGTCACCGCGGATGCAGGCATCACACAAAGTGTCACCTTCCTCCATATTACACACTTCCAGCATTCTCACAAGCATTTATCCACCCTTGTGTACTGCAGGGGAGAAACACGCTTCACTGTCTGACCAAAAGATTTAAGAATATTACCACAAGAAGTAACAATAAATCTTGTGTTTTCTGATTGGGGTCAAAAAGTGCTGCTGGGACCTGTGCTTGAACGTGACATTGTCGGCTGTGCACAAGTGTTCTCTCCATCGCATGGAAAAGCCACTTCTCATTGGCTACAAAGTTTCGATTTCAAGATTAGCTCGGAGCTTGCTTTTAGCAAGGCCCAGAGTATGGCCCCGACTAGTGCCACCACAATGGAAAAATAAAAACAAAAGCACTCGAAAAAGAAAAGCCACCCACTACAAACCGTCAGGGCCATGTCTCTGGTTCAATTTGAAATCTAAATGAACAAAACATTGAGACGCGCACATCAATACCCCATACATACAATGCACACACATTAAAAAAAAGAAAAAAAACCAAAGCAACAAGACAAAAAAACCTAAACAAATTACTTCTTCCTTAAAAAAATAAAATATTCAGGACCATCAGCTTTCATATAAAACACCAGCAAGCAAAAAAAAAAAAAAAAAAGGAAAAGAAAATTAGGAATACTGAGGTAACAATACCCTGAGGTAGGTTTTTTCTTTTACTTAATTTCATCTTTTCTCTAATCTGTTCTAGTAAGGGAGAGGACATCCAGACCTCTGGTGCCCCTCCCCCGCAGACTCTAAGCCAATCAGGAGAGAGAGAAGGGCAGGAGAGGAGCCAATAACCTCGCCAGATCGCAACCATTGACTTTAAAAGGGAACAAGGAAGGATTCCAAGGAAGGAATGTCGGTATAAGGACGCACTGTGACCATCCTGCATCTGCATTTCGAGGAGCGCATCCCATCAGTCAGGATAACTCAAGGCTGGTTAGACTCCTCTCTCAGTTAAAAAGTTGCATATAAAGGTCTTTGAGGGTTACAGACTGAGCTTTAAAAAGGATATCACGATGGTGGCCACTTAAGTGACAGGGAGGCTCAGGTTGTCACAGTGATGACCTCACTCAAGATCCTCTCCGACATTCCTTTCTGGATCCTTCCCCCTCTCCCCTTTGCTGTTGTTCTAGTGAGGGGCTGGGTTGACTCACATATCATATATATATAATATATATAAAATATGCCATTTGGGCGCGGGTCACTGGCCAACGAGCATCGCTGGCTACTTCTCAGGCAAACGTTTCCGTTTGCTTTTTCTCATCTTTTAAGTTTTTTTTATTATTTTCTTTTAAATCCACATGGTATTTAAACTCTTGTTTCTAGGAGCTGTTGCTCTGCAATAGAACTGCAGAGTCAGCTTCGACCCGCGCACTTAACTGTTCTTTCACCACGACGACCAGCCGGCCAATCCGCAGGGGCCGTTGAACAGATGCCCGCCACTCCTTGGCAGGGTCCTAGAGCCCCCTTGGCTCAGTGCCGGTGGTCAGTCACAGCGTCATAATACACATTTATGAAGATTATATTTACAACCTCTTTTATTTTCAACTCTTTGCTTTTTTTCCAAAATCTTCAACCCCCACAACCTCTCCTAAGTGGGGGATTTAAAGAGCAGTGTCAACAACTACAGCCCCTCGGCACTCCTGTGATTGGTCAAGTGCCGAGTCACCTGATTGGTTGCCCGACACCCGCCATTTTGCGATGGCTTCCTCCTTGCCCCACCCTTTTTCTCCTGATGAGGCTGCACTGCATTTTTTTCTTTTATAATACCTCTGAATAAACATTTCTATACATATAGCTCTATTTTTTTTTCTTTAAAAAAAAACACCCTTAAAATATCAAAATGACCAGAGATGGCGAGGATCCAAAAAAGGGGGAGGTTTAGTTAGTACAAAGACCTCTTGGTTGAGCCCAGTGCAGGCATTAGACAGTGCCTCCGTACAGCAGACCCTGGTGCAGCATTCTCAGCCCCTCTCCTAGTATTTAGTATTACAACTTTTAAGGCAAATCTGACTTCAGGTCTGCTGTAGAAAGGGGGCAGCTTAACTTTACTTTGCATCAGCTCGCAGGCTTAGTGAGGTGCAATACCTCGAGCCCACACCAGAGGGCGACCTTACTCCCTTTCACCACAAGGCCCTGCGCCATCACCGGTCACTAATTCTGGTCTGGCATCTGGTCTCTGTTTTTTCTCTTTTTTTCTAGTTATGTCTTTTTTATTTCTCTTACTTTAGCTTTGTATTCTCTATTCTGCTTTTAGTTATCTGTCTTCTAAACGTTGTCTTCTCTCTCAGGCTTCTTCCCTCTATCCGTTTGATGCTCCTCCTTTCCTCTCCTAGCTAGCGCTGGGGCCGTGTGCCGCTACCTCGGTCCGTCCATCATCAGTCCCGTTCGTCCGTCCGTTTTTGCTCACTCACTTCGTTCTTCTGGTCTTTTCGTCTCGTTTCGTTCGTTGTGTCTGTCCGTTTGAATCTGTCATCATCTGTCTATCAGTCCCATATCCTTTCGCTCTGCTCCGACCAGCACCGTTCACCTGTGCCCCGTGGTGAGGATAGTGGGGGGGAAGGGGTTTGGAGGGGGGAGAGGTTGGGGGTGGTGGGGTGGAAGGGGGGTGGGGCAGGGCGAGGCGTGGCGTGGCGGAGAGGCGGGCGAAGAGAAGTGGCGCTCACTGGGGGGCGCTCACTTCCTCCGTGTGGGGCACTGGCCAGCGAGGCCCATCTCTGGCATGGGCTGCTGCGGTGGCGCCCCCTGCTGCTGTGGCCCCTGCTGCTGCTGTTGCTGCTGCTGTTGCTGCTGCTGCTGCTGCTGCTGCTGCTGCTGCTGGGGCTTCTGCTGCTGTTTCACCTGCGTAAGGATGTCCCTGATCTTCCTCTGGGCCAGCTGAGGAGAGAGAGAGAGAGAGAGAGAGAGAGAGAGAGAGAGAGAGAGAGAGAGAGAGAGAGAGAGAGAGAGAGAGAGAGAGAGAGAGAGAGAGAGAGAGAGAGAGAGAGACAGAGACAGAGACAGAGAGAGAGATACAATGAGGGCAAGAAAATAAAAAAGGAGATAATGACAACAGATGAAAGAAAGAATACAGAGAAAGAAAGAAAGAAAGAAAGAATACAGAGAAAGAAAGAAAGAAAGAAAGAAAGAAAGAAAGAAAGAAAGAAAGAAAGAAAGAAAGAAAGAAAGAAAGAAAGAAAGAAAGAAAGAAAGAAAGGTAAGCAATTCACTTAGAAACAAAATTCTCACTGGAGAAAATTTAGATTTAGGCAATTTAGGCAAAAATAATTTAGGCAAAAAAACACTCAAATACTACTAAAAATGAATGTGACATCCAAATATGTAGTAGGAGCGATAGCAGCAGCACAGCGCCCTGATGAGGTCTGTGACTGAGGTGGCCACAGGACTGTTAGGGGGCCCCTACCTGGCTGGCGTAGAAGTGGCCGATGATCTTGACGATGACCTGGTCCTGCTCATCTGGGGTCTGCTCTCGAGGGACCACCACCTCCGCAGCCGTCAGGTTCTGGAGCTCGTTTACCTGCACAGGTGAGAGAGGCAGAAGGGAGAGAAGACAAAACACAGGTGAGGGCGGCATAAGCAGAGATTCTTTAAGTATATAGAGATATGCCAATGTAACCTCTCTCTCTCTCTACTCTCTCTGGCATAAGGGAGAGAAGACATAAGGGGCGGGGTGAGTAAAGCAGGGGAGGGCGGCAGAAGGGAGAGAAGACATAAGCAGTGGAGTGAGTGAGCAGTCATGAGGAAAGGTCAAAACACACTGAAGAAGTGGATTACATTGGACACAATGAAGGACTGCATTTTAGCCATAGTAGTGCTTCAGCAGCAAGACCAAACCACTACATGGCCATTATTATTCTCCCACACCCAGGAGCTGAATTGGCCTGAGATGATGGCTGTTTACCATGTTGTAAATGTTGGCTAGCCACATCCCTGCCAGTAGGCCACTAAAGCCACATTCACATACGTCACTTGCTTCTCGCTCACTCACCTACTCGACACTCACTCACTCATCGAACGTTTGCAAAACGTTCCCGCGAGATTAACTGCCAATGCTACAGCGAGAGGTACTGTCAGTCATCCAAACTCTGTATTCCGATTGGTTACTCGCCTTGCTCGAAATTGAAATATTTTTTAACTCGGAATCCGCCCACATTGCATCGCTTGTAATCTCCGTGCCTCGCTGGAACACATAGACATTCTATTGACTTCACTCGCTGAGCGAGTAACTAGTAGCAATATGTGTGAAACCTAGAGTATCTTAAGGGTCACCAAAGGTCATCACAGTTGTATAGATTTAGCTGAACTCATACATTGTTGCCTTGGTCTCAAGAACTGTACTTTGACACTGTTACAGTCTAAAGGCTAAATGGAGCTAAGTGTAATGTAATGTAAATATAAAGTGCAATGTGAATAGAGCCTAACCACTCTGTTGATTTTGATGAGGACAATAGTTATCATTATCATTGAGGAATTATCATTCTCAGACTATGTATGTATGTGAATTATCATACTGGACTAGGCACAGAAATCTATTGGCACATGTGCCCCATCAAGATTTGTTCTTTGTTTTGTCACCAGCAGCAGCCACCGCTGGTCCTTACCGTCTTGCCGCCCTTGCCGATGACCCTGCCTGCCGCTGCGGCCGCCACCTTGATGTGGGTCTCCAGCTTCACTTCCTCTTTGGGCCCAAAGAAGTTCTCCTCCTTCAGCTTACCGTAGATCCTGCCCTGAGCCTGGGAGAGAGAGACATGACATTAGAATTATAGTACAGTACAGTACTCATGACATTAGAATTACAGTACAATACAGTACTCATGACATTAGAATTACAGTACAATACAGTACTCATGACATTAGAATTACAGTACAATACAGTACTCGTGACATTAGAATTACAGTACAGCACAGTATAGTACAGTACACTTATAGTAGATCCTGCCCTGAGTCTGGAAGAAAGAGACACTGCATTAGAATTACAGTACAGTACAGTAGTAGATCTTGACCTGAGCCTGGAGGACAAAGATTACATTACAATACACTACAGTACATTACAATATATTTAATACTCGGGATGACACCGAACGTGGATTTCTGCTTACAATACACCTTTCTTTTGGAACTGCTTTTAACTTTTTAGTTGCCAACAGACTGAAATTATTAAAAAAGGTTTGCAGAGAATTCAAAGGTTGACAAGTGATTACGGTACATCTGGAAAACCACCTGTGACGTGAAGGGTACTTTCCGCCTCCAGTTGAACTTTTCTCTCCTTCCGCTCACAGCAGAACATTTGAGCTCCAACGCTCACTTTCATTAAGAAAGAACAAAAAAATATGGCTCATACTGTAAAATCCACGTTCAGAGTGATCAAAGCCGTAAACAGTATGTGGATTTTGCACTAGCCAGTAAGCCAGTGTGGCGCTGAAGCGTGTGATGAACAGTAGTAGGCCTACCTTGAACTGGGCCTCTGGTGGCCCAGTAACGATGACCATGCGCATCTTCGAGTCGGGCGTCTCTGCTGGTGCAATCTGCAGATGATGGAGTAAAAAAAACACTAGTATTAGGACAGATGGAATAAAAACAGACAGAACTCCATGACAAAGCATTGATTCTGATGCCTTTTTGGCCATGACGAAAAGTTGGCCAACTTGACTTTGTTACGCCAAAACATAATCAATTCATGAACATGCAGTATGTTAGAAAGCTGGTAATGAAAAGCGAAAATAGATGAATCAGTCATCTCCTTTTGTCTGTGTGTGGGTGCACTATGCATATGTGCTAAGGTGAGTGTGGACCTGTCCTGCACAAGTGTTTTTCGTTTGCATACATGTTTTCAGGTATTGCATTTGATATGTTGATGGAGCCCTCAGCTAGCGTGCGTGCATGTGCGTCTGCGTGCATCATACCTTGATGGAGGCCCCAGCGAAGCGGCTGAGCTGCTTGATGTGTTGGCCCTTCTTGCCGATGATGGCCCCCACTGCCTGGGCTGGGATGTACACGTGCACCGTCTCCTGCTCCGGCGCCTGTGGAGAGGAGAGAGGAAGGGCAAACCGTCAGGATTGGGACCATTACCATACTGTAGATTACTGTGGCATCAGAAATTACTGTACATCATCTAGGGCAGGGGTGGGAAATCTATGTCTCGAGGGCCGTTTGCGGCCCTTGAGGCCGTTTTTATAAGGCCCCCCCACCCCCCGATATAATTTTAATGTTATGCCGCTTCACATGAAATACGACATATTTTCTAAAGCAATCTTAGAAAATACATTTCCAATACAATTAAGTTATGTTCAGGGGACCTAGAGAAGGTGGGGTCTGTTTTAAAGGTGGCGGCCTTCAATAAAGGCCTAACGTGCAGGGGGAAATCCTGGTTTGTGTTCATAGTATGGCCCTCGGAGGACTTTTATGGCCCTCCGAGTAATTTTAAGTGGCCCCTCGAATGAAAAAGGTTCCCCACCTCTGATGTAGGATAAACTGTTCAAGTTCAAAATACACTAACCCTACTACAAGGTAAAATTCTAAAACCCAAAGAAGTCATATAGGAACAACGAGCTGTGAGAATTGGTAATTTATGGGGTCACAAGTTCAAATTGCCAAAACTAAACAACATTCAACTAAGAATTTCCACAGCTATACTGGAGCTGGCATGGCATGAAACACAGTCAGGAAGAACAGTCAATTATTGCATCGTCACTTCATTTGAACTTGGGTATGGCTAGTCGGTAAACACTACTCTACAATATTACAACTCCCACTACACTTGGATAACAGCCAGTGCAGGTGTCACTGAACACCTAATGAGCCTTAGTTGATAAATGAATTTGTATGTTCCATTAACTGAGCCCTGAGGAAGGTCCCTAGACCAAAAGCTTGGCTTATTAAAAATAACACATTTTTCTTTCTATTTTACATAGTCGGTAAACACTAAAACAAATGGATACATGAAATAATACTGTGCCTGAAATGAAACAATTGGCCTGAAAATGGGCCATTTCAATCAGCCACAGGTGTGTGTGTGTGCGTGTGCGTGTGCGTGCGTGGCAGGGAGGCAGGGAGATGTTAACTGGCATGGACAGTTGGCCGACCGGCCAAAAAGACTTCCCTTCCAAAGAGAGGACTGCACCTCACAGTGCATTCAATAACAACACCATTCACACTTCACAATTAATCTGTGATTGCAAATAAGGGCTTAAGGATAGTCAATTATCGTGGGATACACCCTTATAAGCGCTCAATTACAGAGTGATTACCGCTGATGTTTAATGACGTGATATAAAGCATCACCACGGCTTGCGGCATCATTTGTGCCGCTGACTGGCCGAGTGCTCTTTGACAATGACAGTTACAGTGACGGTGGCGAGTAGATTTGCAAGTGACACGACAGCAGAGTAAAGCAGTGGCCAACACACAAGAGTAATCAGGGATGATTGCTGTGCGAGTGGCCTGGCTTCTGAATGCGGTTGCCAGTGTGTGTGTGTGTGTGTGTGCGTGTGTGTGTGCGTGTGTGTGTGCGTGTGCGTGTGTGCGTGCGTGTGTGCGTGCGTGTGTGCGTGTGTGTGTGCTGCGTTTTTTTCTGTGGATGTGCTGTGTGTGTGTGTGTGTGTGTGTGTGTGTGTGTGTGTGTGTGCGTGTGCATCTTTTTGTGGCCGTGCTGCGGCCTCTCTGTGCTAATTGATGGGCCAAATGATAGACTCGGGCGGCGGGCGGGCGGCCTGGAGGAGCATCACTGGAGAGGCTCTGGAGAGCTCCAGCCTAAGCCCCTTTTCAACAGCCTCTCCCATCCAGGGTTGCCAGATGAGGGTGATGATTTCCAGCCCAAAAAAAATGCTCAAACCCTGCCTAGAAGCACAAAATCCTGCAAAATTCTATTGATTTATATGGCAAAAATTGGGCAGGTTTTTCTGCTAAAAAAAATGCCATTTTTACCCGCACACAGCCATCCTAAGCAGCCCAATTGGGCGGGAAACAGCCCAATCTGGCAACACTGCTCCCATCCTCACTTGGACAGTCGAGGGCTACTGGCTGGCTAAGGACCCAGGACACGCGGCCAAAAGACTCGATGCCCCACGGGCTCAATATCCTATTCCAACAAGTGAGGATGTGCAGCGGTTACATTGGCTTTTTTACTCTCAGCTGTCAATGTCTCACTCTATTTGCATTACTGCTATTGTATGGAAATGCCATAGTGGATAGAGGAAGCTCAGCTTTGGCCGGCTGCATTACACACTCTGCAGAATTATTAGGCTAGCATGTTTTTGACCACATTGTCTTTTTTATGCATATTTTCCAACAGCAACCTGTATGAACATGAAAACCTATTATTTACATAATAGCTTAATAATTCTGCACACAGTATTGTAGTAGGCCTAGCTTTTATCTGTGTTTTGTAGTAGCAGACATTACACACACGCGCGCACACACGCATACTAAATTGGTGCACTAAAATGGAAATGGTGTGATTTCTATGGCAGGAATCAGCTACACGATGACGGAGAAGCAATCTTTCCGCATGGGGCATCACGTTGCATGATGATGTATGTATGCATTCAAAATGTGCATTCCTGAATAATAGCAGCCACTGTGCATCTACAGTGGATACACATTGCTACATGTCGCAAGCCCCACCCTAAAAAAAAAAAAATCAGCAAGCCTAAACACGACAAAATTCGACGAAAGTCTATTACGGTGAGTATCTAAATTCCTCATGCTTACAGAAAAAAACTAAAACATCAATCCAGCACCGCCTTCACTGTCTGGCACTCTCTTTTTCAATGCCATTATGCAACTGCCATGATACCATGTCTATAGTGGCAATGAATGACATTTTATTCTATTTCACTACAATTTATTCTGCTCTATGCAATTCTATTGTATTCTATTCTAGGGGGAATACGGCCATTTCAGAACATAAAACCCCTGATGTTCGTTCATGCAGCAAGGGATTAATTAAATATCCAAATTCTTTTTTTTTGCTTACTAAAAATAAATAAACAAATAAATAAACAGCGCATGCAGCGCAGTACAATAGAGTAGAGTAGCACGCGAGGGGCATAAATGCATTAAATAAAAGCCCTAATATCCCTTCAGCCCTGAGAGCAGTGTGTGTGTGTGTGTGTGTGTGTGTGTGTGTGTGTGTGTGTGTGTGTGTGTGTGTGTGTGTGTGTGTGTGTGTGTGTGTGTGTGTGCGTATGTGCGTGTGGATGCATGCTTGTGTGTGTGTGTGCGTGTATGCGCGTGTGTGTGTGTGGATGCATGCGTGACAGGCGAGGGTAGCAGAGCAGATTGTTTCTGTCCACGGCTCAGCTCAGCTCAAGCTCAGGCTGGAGCCCCGAGAGTCACATGGTCACGCGCTGGCTCCGCCCCGCTATAAACTCCGGCTTTATTTATCAGCCAATCAGGACGAGGCATCAGCACGCGGCACGCAGCCAGATGCAGAGATTCTGGGGGTGTGTGAGCCGACAGCCAATCGCAGCTTGAGGAGAGGAAAGGAGAGGCTGGAGGAGGAGAAAAGAAGAACAAACGAAAGAGGAGGAGGAGGAGGAGGAGGAGGAGGAGGAGGAGGAAGAGAGGAGGAGGGTGCGTTTACCCCGAAGGATCCGTAGGGGGCGCCAGCGGACGGGTTTCCCGGAGGGGGTGGGGCCATGGCAGAGGAGGGAGGGAAGAGACCGAGCGCTCCCAGATTCAGCCCAGGAATCAGATGAGTCTGTTGCTGTAAAGAGACGGACACACACGGGGAGAGAGAGGGAAGGAGAGTGGAGCAGAGATGCACCGTCTAGGATTAATTTTTCATTCGATCACTTTTGGGCAACAAAATATGGATTTATCCGAGAGGTTCATCACATGTCAAGAATTTTTTTTTTTAAAGCATTTTTCCTCAGTTATCAATAAAACGTCTAGGACTTTTAATTCGCCGTGTTCTCTGAACAATTAACTTTTGCTCTACTTAAACATGTCCATGATCAGACAGACTAGCAGAGACTCACCATTAATATATCAGACTAAATCACTTACCCATCAGAACAAGCAATACATGCACATCAAGAAACAGTTGTAGTTACACAAAGCGCACTCCGCTACACAGAATTGACCCAACCATACCATACACAGACCCCCTCATTCATTACCAAACAAATTCTAATAAAGCAAGCACTGATAATATAATGTAGACAGCACATACGTTCATTCTTATCACATTCTGCTTATGACCTGATATACTGTAGCAGCTGCTGCCTTTAATAACAGCAACAGAAGATTATTTTAGTGCAAATTTCAACTAAACCCCCATACAGTTACAAAATAAAAGATCCTGTGTGATGAAGCGGTCCGCACACTGGGTATTAACTCCAAAAATACTTTATTTCATTGTATCGATTGCCTGAGGAAGATCCCTCTGTTGGATCGAAACGTTGCTGTATGTTAAAATGAAATAAAGTATTTTTGGAGTTAATACCCAGTGTGCGGACAGCTTCATCACACTACCTACTACCTTTTGTCTGGCACGTGGACAACTACTTGTGGATGTGCGTACCCTACTTCTAAACAAAAAGGAAAGATCCTCACATAAATTAATATGTCAATCATGTATCCAAGGAACACATGGTAATGTTTTGAGATTGTGCTTTTTGAGACATACAGTAAGTGTGTGGGCCTTGGTTGAATCAGCGTGGAATCATGACACATCAAGCCAAGTGCCTCCAAGTCACCTCACACACGTACATGGCGACAATGGCTACGTTTACGTAATGTTTTCAATTCCGAATGAATAATTAAGAATTAAATGGCTCCATCGAGTTTACTTTAATTAAGGGGTGTTTACATGATGTTTTCAAAGCGGAATTAAGCTTTATTCAGAATTAAAGTCAGTTAATTCCGAATTAAATGTCTCATGTAAACGTAGCAAATGTCATTCATACAGCTAGATAAAGAAGGCGCTCACAGCAATAACACAACACAACACAGCAGTTCGGGCGGCCGTCACTCCACTTACATTCATGGCGGCGATGTCGTTGTCGTATGCCTCACGGACCTTCTTCATGATCTCGGTCTCGGCCAGGCAGCAGGCCTCGATGGCGCCCTTCACTGTGATGGTCCTCTCGGGATTATACAGAGTCAGGTCCTGCAGACTGGAGACCGGAGAGGAGAGGAGGAGAAGATGGGAGCAGGAGGACAGGAGAGGAGGAGGAGGAGGAGGAGGAGAGGAGAGGAGAAGGGGAAAGATAGGGGAGAGGAGAGGAGGGGAGAGGAGAGGAGAAAAGAGGAGAGGAGAGGAGAGGAGAGGAGAGGATGAGTGAGAACAGAAAGCGGAGGAGAGAGAAGGATAGATGAGAGGAGAGGAAGAGATGAGAAGAGAAGAGAAAGAGAAGAGGCATGCAGAGGAGAGGAGACAAGAAGAGAAGAGAAGAGAGGCGAAAATAAGTTTTTAGAAACACAAAGGCAGTCCTAGGTGGATAGAGGCTGACACAGGCGAGAAATCCAACACCAGATCTGTGTCACTTCTAGCAATGCATTTCAATGCAGTCTGCTGCCTGGGGGTCGCCCTTGACACAGAGCAGTAGTCACACTGAAACTACGGTCATCAAAACTGCACTATGCTACACTACTCTACACTACACTACACTACACACAGAATGGAGTCTTTCTTGTTTATGCCTGCCTGCGGTTTGACTTAAGCAAAGCTGTCTTGAAAACTCAGAGAATAATGTGTGTGTGTGTGCGTGCGTGCGTGTGCGTGTGCGTGTGTGTCACTAAAGGCAATTCCACACTGACCCGACAGTTGGACATCAGGACGAATTTAAGACACTTGGGAAGAATCAGCTGGGTGTGTTTACGCATTTCTGAACGGGGTCAGAGTACGGCGGGGCCCGTAGGTCTGCTTCGAGACATTTTTCATGTGATCAGTTGGGGTGAGAAGTTGCGTTCATGGTCGGGTTCCATGATGGACTATGATTGGTTTGAGCTTTCACGTGAAAAGTTTGGGTCGGAATCGTCTTTGCTGCTGACAGACAGAAATGGCTGCCTACAGCAATGCAGGAGTTTACGTCACCATTTCCTAAAGTTTGTGTATTTTCCCCAAAAATATCCAATTTGTCACATTTTCCCAAAAAAAAACCCAACGTTGGTCAAAAAATTCTCCCACACGGCCCTGCCAGTAGCTTGTATGCCAGATAGCCTACCACCAAGAATTCATGCAAGCTCTCACACTCGAGCTCCGCAGGCGTCGGTGTGTGTGTGTGTGTGTGTGTGTGTGTGTGTGTGTGTGTGTGTGTGTGTGTGTGTGTGTGTGTGTGTGTGTGTGTGTGTGTGTGTGTGTGTGTGTGTGTGTGTGTGTGTGTGTAGAGAGAGAGAGAGAGAGAGAGAGAGAGAGAGAGAGAGAGAAAGAGAGAGAGAAAGAGAGAGAGAGAGAGAGAGAGAGAGAGAGAGAGAGAGAGAGAGAGAGAGAGAGAGAGAGAGAGAGAAACCCTTACGGTGAGATGGTGATCTTGGTGTCTGTGTCCTGTTCCACCTTCTTCAGGTTGCGGCCCTCCTTGCCGATCAGACGACCCACAAAGTTGTTGTGAGCCAGGATCTTCAAAGGCACCTCATCGGCACTGCAGAAACACACGCACACACACGCGCGCACGCACAGACACACGCACAGACGCACACAGACGCACACACACGTACACGCAACACACACAAATTAGTACATCCACTTAATACTTCCACACAATGGCCCTCTGGGGCACTCTATGCAAAAGAGTTGTTATGTTTGCGATATTGCCAGCACTGTATACCACATGGGTGTTGCATATGCAGGTACACAGGATGTACCTCCAACGAGTCATTTTTTTTCTCGAAACATTTTTTTTTAAAAATTGTATATTTTATGGGATTTTTCGTCTTTATTTCAGATAAGACAGTGAAGAGCGACAGGAAGCGAATATGGAGAGAGAGACGGGGTAGGGACGGATTCGAACCCTGGGTGCAACCCTTGGGCATACAAGCTCAAATGTGGGGGGCTTAGCACGCTGCGTCACAGCGGCCCCTTCTCCAAACATTTTGAATTAAAAAGCAGCATTTTCTTAACGTGACCTTCATTTCTGACCTTTACGTTTTATCTCCCCACCCCCAGCATTTCAAATGTTCCATGATGTGATATCGTAACCTCCCTTTCCGTTGACAATCTAATTGAATACACGGTTGTTCTCACAAATCAACTCATCAGTCGGATCACACGCAGATGCTAGATTTCAAAGAAGCTCGTTAGCACCTAAAGACAGTTAAATATTCATTGAGTACCAATTAAGAATGTCCTTTGCTAGGTGCTTCCACACTGAGCACTTCGGGCGCGTGTTTTGTCTTTCCTATTCACACCAGCATGTGACACCTCGATGCCTTCATATTTCTTCCATTCACACTCATCCTATCAGACAAACATCATTGCGCACACACACACACACACACGCACGCACGCACGCGCACATGTGCCCACGCACACGCCCTATGCAGAATACATATTGCCAGTGAGTGCATGGGTATGCACTGTACAGTATGTAGCAGTGTAAATGCAGTCACCTTGTAGTGGGAGTCTCGGCTAGCCCAGCCCTCCTCACTGCTTCACTGTGGCGATGGCGTGCGTGCTTCTCGGGGGGGAGGGGAGTGT
>NC_085858.1:37484383-37489383 GCF_034702125.1 Engraulis encrasicolus | reverse complement strand
TTACTCACTTGCTCCGTGTCTGACTGGTGATGTCTGGTTATTACTCACTTGCTCTGTGTCTGCTTGGTGATGTTGCGGATGGTGGCACCCTCCTTGCCGATGATGGCGCCCACGTACTGGGTGGGCACGAGCAGGCGCAGGGGGATGTCGGTGTGCTGGTGCTTCATGGGCATCCCGGAGCTCGGGGAGCCCTGGCGGGGGCCCCCGCGGGGACCATATCCGCGACGGCCATTATCCGGGCCCCGCTGCCCGTCCACCTCGGAGTTCTCGTCTGGGATGTAGGAGACGCGCAGGGCGTTGTTCTCAAACTGGTATCCGTTCAGCTTCTGGATGGCTCTGGAGAGGGAGAAAAGTCAAAGTGGGGTTTATTTAACTTTATTTTCATGGTTCTTCTCATACTGATTTGCGTCTGAAAGGACTTAGAGATCGACACCAAGCAATTAGTGGATTAGCAATTATTTAGATAACTTGTATTATGACGTTTACATGACGTCTCACATTCATTGGCTGAGGAATTCCTCATTATCCTTCAACTTTAACTGGACTTTTGGCCAATTTCCACCCGTGTGTCCATGGGTAGGAAGTGTATGTATGAAATATATGATACATTCCTTTGCCAAATGTACCACATAATTCAAATAACCTTAAAAATAAAAAATAAAAAAACAGAAATGTATTTGTATTCATTCATCTCACAGGTGGCCCAATTTTCAATTAAGCTTACCCAAACAGCAGTCTCCCTTTCATTGGCAGCTTTGTAATGCAACAATACTGATGAAATATGCATTCATTGATTTCTAGGTTGACCTGGAATTGATTTTATATGATTGAATTGATTTATGTAGCACAACGCAAATCAGACGGTTTTAATGGACCCAATGTTAGGGTTATGCCAATCTCAAAAAAACACAAAGGATAATATGGAGGGAAGTAGTCCTACCACTAAATTGTAGTATTTGGCAAGAATGTGTTTCAACATCAAAGTCACCTTTGTAGTGAACTTCACATGTACTAGACATTTAAAGGAATCAAATGATTTAAGACATTACACTAAAGGAATGGATATTTCACACAAACCTCTCCTCTGCAAAGCACTACTCAAACAGAATGCAGGCAGAACACTGTGGTGAAAGATAGTCAACACCCAGAAGTCTAACCAAGTCATCTTTATCAACAGGGCCGGGAGTCCAGGGAGTCCCAAAACCAACATTGCTCCGCTCCGCACCGAACCGCACTTCTTTAATAGTGCAATACGAACACATTGACACTAGATGTCAGAGTGGAGCTTCTGGATCAAATAAAATCGGACCGATCTGAGCGCTCCTCACAAAAAAAGGTGCGCTCGCCTCCATACTCGCAAACGGACTTGGGCGAGAAAGGACCGAGACCGAGACAGAGAACGTTTATAGAGAATGGAGGAGCAGGAGAGGAGAGGAGAGGAGAAAAGAAGTATACGTACTGTCTGGCTTGTTCCCGGGTGGCATATGTGACGTTTACCACAGCAGTCTCACTTTCTGTGTTCACTAGGAGAGAGAGAGAGAGAGAGAGAGAGAGAGAGAGAGAGAGAGAGAGAGAGCGAGAGAGAGAGCGAGAGAGAGAGCGAGAGAGAGAGAGAGAGAGAGGGAGGGGAAGAGAGAGATAGAGAGAAACAGAGTTAGAGTCTGACAGAACAAAAGCTTCAAAGTAAAAAAAAAATGTTTCACTAACTGTCCTCCAAAATAGCAAACAGTTCCGTAACAGAGGTAAACATGCAATGATTTGCCAAAAATACTTCTTTGATAAGAAGTCTTAATGTACTGACAAATCGTTTTAATGAAATAGTGGTTTGCCTGAGTTCAGACACAAAGAGAGCACATCACATCAGCAGGTATGGCTGGTGTAGGAGAGGGAAAAAGGACACGCTGTAGGAGAGGAGGTAGGGACGGGACGGGAGATAGTCATTTCAGAGCATGCAGATTTTTTGTTCTACATCCTG
Organism: Engraulis encrasicolus; assembly: GCF_034702125.1. NCBI lineage: Eukaryota > Metazoa > Chordata > Actinopteri > Clupeiformes > Engraulidae > Engraulis > Engraulis encrasicolus. Next base: position 37,487,408 of record NC_085858.1, on the reverse strand, counting down.
GAAGAGCCCATATCAACAGGTATGGAAAGAGAAGGTATAGGGAAGGCACTTTGTCATGCCAGGTATGGAAAGAAGAGGCATTACAATGAAGAGCAGCAGGCGTAGAAAGAGAAGGGTTTAGGGCAGAGAGTCGGGAGGTGATGGTTAGAGGAGACGGTGTAGGTAGAGGAGGTATAGGGAAGGCACTTTCAAGATTCAAGATTCTTTTTATTCCTCCAGAGGGAAATGGTTCTTGGACATACATTTAGCTGCCGCACAACACACAACACATGACGCCAAAAAAAAAAAAAAAACGTTTTGTCTCTGTAGGGCATGGCAGGAAACATGAGCAACAGGAGGAGGAATGATTGATTGATTGTTTACATTTATTGCCATTTCAGCAGCAATGGCTATATCATGGCCAATACAGATAGAGAAAAAAAATTACATCACATTTTAAAAAAAAGTAAACACAACTGTATAAATTAAGAGACTAAATACACTCCTTAACATCAATACATTCCAAAAAAATCAAAACCTTTAAAGGTGGGACCTTATTAAAAATATCAAAAACAGTATCTTTCTTGAAAAACTGCTGCCTTTTCATTCTCAGTGCAGAGCAAGTTAAAATATGCTTAATAGAAAGAGGGTTACAACAAAAATCACGAGGAGGAAGCACAGTACAGTACAGTACAGCAGAGAGCAGTGCATCTATGTGAACAGGAGACGCTGGAGGAAAGCACTGAAATAGACCCCCTGATATCAGCCGCTAAAGGCACAGGAGACTACCGGTAATGCCTCCTTTCCACTGCCGTTTTTCTGTTCGACACAACGCAACTCGGATGCCACTCTTTGCTTTTCGAATAGGCACGACACAGCTTGATCGTTAAGCAAAAAGTGTCGGCCGAGTTGCACTGTGTCCAGCTGTAGGCCTATCAGAAAACTGGCAGTGGAAAAGAGGCATTAAAAAAAACTAACACTTTGCCCTACCAGGCCTTCTCTTTTCATGCCCACCATGACAGAGCGAGTATAGACAACACCCTTTGCCTGTGTAGTATAGCACAGAGGAGGTATAGGGGAGGCATTGCGCCTTTACCTGTGAAGTACTAGCCTGATTATCATCAACGTTCAAATCTCTTCGAGACTTGGTCTGACCAAGAGCATAACAATTAACATTTCCCAAACGGCATGGTTGACCCGCCTCCCTTGGTTAGCTTATGGCTGTTTGCTTACCGACAAAGTGGGAGGAGTTCCCGTATTTTCGGGAACTCAGAATTCTATTTGCATTGCTCTTGACCTGACTAGTTGAAACGCTGACAGTGTTGCGTCACTAGGAGGGATCAGCCTGGCTAGTGAAGTATAGCACAGAGCAGGTATAGGGGAGGCATTGCAGAGAGGAGCTGATAAGGAAGTGTGCCCTTTATTATCCCACAGTGGGGGAATTCATGTGTTACAGCAATAACACACGTACAACTTGTGCAAAAGTAGATGACATGCATACAGATACAGGACCAAGAAGTAAAAAAATATACAACAATATATAAGGAGATATAAAATAGAGATGTTGTAAAAAATAGAGATATTTCTGTCTAATAAATACACATTAGTAAAAGGGCTTAAAAACACAGAGGTAGGGCAGTGTTGGCATCATAAAAAGAAGAAAAAGATTAAAAATAGTAATAAATTAAGTTAAAAGGAGGGAGTCACAGCGGCAGCACAGCATTGTCATAGCATCATAGCACAGCATACAGAACAAGGAGGTGTAGGATCTATGCTGGATGAGGAGACGATGAGTGGATTATCCTCCTGCGGTCTTCCTGCCCAGATGCTTCGTGCCAACCAGAGGAGTGTGGCTTTCCGGTGGGGGAGGTGGGGCTAAACTAAAGGCTTTACCGCTATTACACGCGAGTGACACAGGTAGCCTTAACACGGACACGAAGATTCAGAGTTTACACACGCACGCACGCACGCACACACACACGAGCTAATATATGCATCACATTAAGCCGATGTCATGCCTTACAAATACTCCCTCATTTAGTCGTTTGGCCCAGTCCCCACTCTCTACAGATGTGGTGTAGCATGAGGGGGCTGGTTAGCTGCAGTGGGGCACTGGTAATGTGCAATACACAGCGGCTATCCTGCCTCGGTCTCAGGTCATGAGCTTACAGTGGCCCAGGATGACCGGTCGGTCACTCACACACCACCAAAACACCAGCCCACCCTAGATTGACCTGCCTCACCCCCAGAGCAAGGTCACATCCGCAAGGACAGGACAGGACAGGGGCGCTGAGACAGAGAGGTGGAAGTCTCACACTCCACAGTCACCTCTACACAATCCACAGTACAGTCAGAGATTCTTTAAGTATATGGAGATATGCCAACATAATAGGTTTCTATGGGCACCTAACGTGACCAGGTTCCGGTCTGCCTAAAGGGGCGTGTCATAATGCTCCTAGCATTGAATAGAACAGTCCTTAGGTCTGCCTAGGTCTGCCTAAAGGGTGATTTCTCCCCCTCCCCCTTGCAATAATAGAACCCGGAAACAATGGGCCAATGGAACCTCTCTCTCTCTCTCTACTCTCTCTGGTACAGTGGAGCTCAGCAACGGAACAGGGGTGCAATTTCCAGTTTAGCAAAAGACCCACCTAAACAAATGGCTCACCAAAGTAGCAACTTTGGAATTGTTTGTGTGAAACACGTTCTTCAAGTGTGCTGATTTTATTTTTTATTTGCATCAAGCACCCCGGCAACAAGTTGACCCATTCGTAGTTGCGCAAATAACTAAATCAGACTGCATTTAAGAGTCAAATGTCATCTGTGGCCATTTTTCCATATTGTAATTCCAATACGCCAGCATAGACAGCAGACCTTTTTCCGAGTAGGATGGCCCTTGTTCCCGCATATTTACAAGGGGGTGATTAGTTGTCTTCAAATGCCTCGGCAGATACGTCGTAAGGAGGCATAACTAAGCAGAAGTGTAAGTCCTTTTTTGCACGGCATCATGGTTGCTAAGGTGGACACAGAAATGGGTCAAAGACGTCTT
>NC_085858.1:37471883-37479383 GCF_034702125.1 Engraulis encrasicolus | reverse complement strand
GGGACGCTAAACTCTCCTGCCTCACCTGCTCAATCTACTGCCCTCAGTCCTATCCAACTCAGTGTTTCCCCCAGAATTTCTGTTACTCAAGGTGGTGCTGCATTAAACGTATACATTTTTTTGGCTAAGCAACTTTAGAAATAACATTCACAACATGAAATCTTTCTCTTTTCAGGGGACCTAGTCAGGGCGGTAGGTGGTTCTTGTCAAGGTGGCCACCTTAGCAATAAAGTGCTGCTGGAAACACTGCAACTGGTCTGGTGGAGTCAACTGCCGGCATTGTAACAGCCATCCCCCCAGTGTGTCCAGTACAGTACAGTAAAGTACAGTACAGTATACACTACTTCTACTGTACCCTGCTGTGCCAGTGCACGTGCGTGCGTGTTGTTGGCGCGGGGCACTCCGTCGCCCCCGTGTGGGTGGCAGGGGAAGTGCGTGGCCGGGCAGCGGGCGGATCACAGGAGCCCTGTGTGGCTGGATGGGACAGGACAGCCCCGCCCACACCGGAGCACGCAGCCTGTCAACGGCCACACTGTCACCGGCAATGTGGCCGCTGCCACGCCCCGCCCGTTCACACTCTGACACACACAAAAACACACACACACACACACACACACACACACACACACAAAAACACACACACACACACAAAAACACAAAAACACACACACACACACAAAAACACACACACACACACAAAAACACACACACACACACAAAAACACACACACACACACACACACACACACACACACACACACACACACACACACACACACACACACACACACACACACACACACACACACACACACACACACACACACACACACACACACACACACACACACACACACACACACACACACACACACACTTCCCGACACGCGCGCACACACACAAACACACAGACATACACGGACGCACACCGCAGTCAGTTTCAAGAAACGTCCTTGGTTCCCTGATGTTCTGAGGAAACACCCCCTGATTCCTTTTGCTAATCAGTGTTTATTTTCAACTGTCAATGACTACTTGTCATCATTTTAAGGTGAACAAAAATGCCAGACAAGCCACACATCTCCTAAACAAGATGTAACTACAGTACACTACATTGCAATAAGTCATTAACTGAAATCTGCAGTATTTAATTATTTCATAGAAGCATAACAATTTATAATTCCATAGAAGCATTCTCCTCGACCTTGAGCAGATCTATATCAATTCTAGATAGCCACCCATACTGCAAAACATGAGCAAAATTGTGAAGGTTGCAGAGTTACCGTGTTACAGCATAACCATGTTTATGCGGTTCATGTGGCTTGTTTTGAGGTGGATGGTGTTCAGATAGGCGATCTGTGTTCAACTACACGAGACCACTCTTTGTCCTGTAGAAGACGCCTTTTTTAAAAAACTAAATTTGGATTGTGTCATGATCAGGGCTCTAAATTAACACCAGCCAACCGGCCAAATGCTGGTAAAATTTCAGTTTGGCTGGTAGAAAAGACCAACTTGGTAGCCACTTTGACCCATTAGTGAATGTGTGTTTGGCTAGTAAGATCGGCATATAGCCATTTTGGCTGGTGATGAAAAATTTTCATTTAGAGGCCTGGTCATGATAAATGTCTATCGCTCAGTCCAAACAAAGTTAAGTAAAATGTGTGCATTTGCATGGTTGATACTGTGTGCGTGCAGTGATGGGAGAAAGAGAGAGATTTGTGCTTACGCTGCTTACCTCCCACTGTAAGTGTGGTGGAATGTTTCGGATTTGGAGTTTCCTGGTCCTGCAATGACAAAAGAGAGAGAAAGAGAGAAAAAGTCAGGTCGGATATCTTTAGGAATCTCCACCAAAAACCAAGAAAAGCTTTGATGTTTGCAGTGGAAAAGATTTACATAAACACACAGCTCAAATATTTCAGTAGTGTTCCTCTGTCAGTAAACAGGAGAACCACAACACAGTGCATAACAACAGATGACGCTCGCACACATGGCTCTGAGTTGTGCCAGTGTTGCATCAATGTTGTACTAACGTTTTGCCAGAGATTACAATGGAAAGCTGAGCAGTCACCAAGATGCAGAAAACGTACAAGTGGCTCTTCTAACAATGTGGTAACCAGTGTATTAATCTAATGAGTTTCTAGACGGCAACGTCTATGGAAATACCAGCTGTTTCTCGACTTCGGCTTCACAACAGTGGTTTTTACAGACCACTTGAAATATTTGCACATTAATAAATGAAATTAAACGTCTGACTAGTAGAGACACAGAAGTTCCATTCCAAGTCTGCTTCCCAAGTGATTGTATTCACAGCGCAGGCTTTCTTTTTGGGAATATTTAATTTTGAAAGTGAGGAGAAATGCTTTTGCCCACAAAGATTATTCTGAGAAACGGAACAAAACCGTAAGTGCACCCACCCCACTGTTCAAAAAAGCCCTCTCCACAGCTGAACTACTGCACAAAAGTACTAGCGTTCTTCACTGTCAACTAGTGCAAAACCTACTGTCCACAAACTATGATCACTTTAAATCACTAGTGTACCAAATTGTGCCCTTAATTTCCTTGGGGATTAATAAAGTTACTCTACTCCACTCAGCCTAGTGCCAGTCTGGCGCACCACACACTGTTCATGAGTGCTGTTCGTTGACTGCCAAGCGCTGTTCACAAGCGCTCTGTAACCATCAGACATCGAAACTCATTCAGTGACGAGCCCTGGCACGTGGTGACACAGAGAAAGTGGGACGCCACACACACTCACTCACACTCGCACGCGCACACACACACACACACACACACACACACACACACACACACACACACCAGGAGATGGCAGCGCACCGGTGGTGGCGTTTCACCGGAACGAGGTGTGTGTGTGTGTCTGTGTGTGTGTGTGCCTGCCCAAGGAGAAGTGCCAGTTTGCAAGTCACACTGCCTGTTGCTAACGCAAAGCCGAGCCAGTGCGTCCGTGTGGGTGGGTGTATGCAAGTGTGTGTGTGTGTGTGCGTGTGAGGAGTGGGTGGTGGGCGGAGGAGGGTATATTGAATGGGTATATTGAAACCGGACACTGACGACTGCTGTAGCACAGTGCCAGCTGTCCTGGATCCCATCCCAACACATAGAAGTCACACACACACGCAAACACACACACGCACACACATGCATGCACAGACGCACACGTGTGTGATGACACGCATACATACATAGACACACATACGATCACAGTCAAGTGCACACAGACATGCACACACAGAAACAGAGAGACAGAGAGACAGACACACACACACACACACACACACACACACACACACACACACACACACACACACACACACACACACACACACACACACACACACACACACACACACACACACACACACACACACACACACACACACACACACACACACACACACACACACAAATCCCATACATCTAGGCCTATCTTTGTGTGCCTTAGCCTGATTATCATCGACTTTCAAACCTCTTCGAGACTTGGTCTGACCAAGAGCATAACAACTAACATTTCCTAACGACATTTACCAAACGGCCTCCCTTGGTTTGCTAATGATTGTTTGCTTCCCAACAAAGTGGGAGGGGTTCCCGATTTTGCGGGAACTCGGAAAATAGGTTGCATTAATCTTGACCTGACTGGTAGCAACGCTGAAGCTGTTGCGTCACTAGGAGGGTATGGCCTGGCTAGTGTGCCTAGCATATAAAGCTTTCTTGAATTTAATTGGGAGTAGCATAAACCATGTATGAGAGAGTGACATGGAGGAAAATGTAGGAGATAAAGCAAGTCACAGCAAAAAGAGTTTAAGTAGAGAGAGGAAAATTAATAGTACCAACAGCACAACTGATAGCTTTTGTCCAATTCATACCAACACCATATAACAAGTTTAGTATTTTTCATTACATAATATAAACGTTTCCATTGACTGTATTCACTGTTTTGTGGTACTTTAGTAGCTAAAGAGCCTCCATATCTATCAAGTCTCCTTTTATGAATACACAATGAGAGGACGGACAGAGAAACGCCACATCGAGCCAAGAAAGATGAGGTTGACTGCCCAACTTACTGATGCCTAGAGAGAGGGAGAGAGAGAGAGAGAGAGAGAGAGAGAGAGAGAGAGAGAGAGAGAGAGAGAGAGAGAGAGAGAGAGAGAGATGGAGCTAAGGTGGCATGAGAGAGGCTGAATGTGAGGTGTGTGTAGGGATGGATGTTTCTACAGTGTGGATTTTTATATAATATGGTACATCGTGAGGCGAGAGTGCGTTTCTTTTTTTAAACGATTTTCTTCGACTTTACTCGATAGGACAGTGTGAGAGGTGGACAGCAAGGTCAGCCGCATGGCAGGCGAGTGCCCTACCAGTTGGCCACGGCCGGGCCACAGTTCCGGATTTTGACTCCATATAAAATGGCACATCATGAGGCGAGAGTACGTTTCACAATAGGAACCATTAGTGACGCGCACTCAATTGTGAAAACACAACAGCATGGACAAGACACTAGTAAGATGCACTCACAAACCCACACTCACGCAAACACACACTCGCGCAAACACACGCTCACACACACACATGCGGGCACACACACACATGCACGCACGCTCGTTCGCACACACTCCCGCACACACACACACACACACACACACACACACACACACACACACACACACACACACACACACACACACACACACACACACACACACACACACACACACACACACACACACACACACACACACACACACACACACACACACACACACACACACACTCACTCCAGGAAGTGGGTGTGTGAGTGTTGGCTGGTAGTGGGAGGGGCTGTGGAGGCCCAACTCCAGCCTGCCGAGTATGTGTGTGTGTGTGTGTGTGTGTGTGTGTGTGTGTGTGTGTGTGTGTGTGTGTGTGTGTGTGTGTGTGTGTGTGTGTGTGTGTGTGTGTGTGTGTGTGTGTGTGTCTCTCTCTCTCTCATGACGGCTGGGAAATAGGTCAAAGGTCAGCCCCTTCACCCGGCAACCATCCCGACCCAATAACCATGGCAACCTCTGACCCCTTGGCTGGGCACGCCCCTTACTCTGTGTGTCTTTTACGTACCCGACCCCACCCCCCCCCCCTCCAACCCCCCACCAACACCACTACGCTTCCACAACCTCCCACCCCACCACTCAACACCACTACGCTTCCACAACCTCCCCCAATCCTCCGCCACTACCACCACCAGCACCATATTCTCCACCCACTCCTCTGTCTCTTTTTTTCCTTTTTTACCTACCACCTCCCCCCATCCCCCCATCTCTTCACTACTACCATCACTACCTTCGTTTCTTGAACCACCAAACCCCCACCCCCGCCCCGTGCCCCTCTCTCTCGCTCCATCTATGTCTCAGTGTGCAATAGGAAGAAGAAAGAAGAGAAAAAAAAGAAAGCGGAGGAGCCAATCAGGCTTGAGCGGCGTCACAGACCACCAAAGCGTCGTGTGTCTCACGGTGAAGAGATTACTTCTGATAGAGTGGCGTGAAGGCGCACACACACACACACACACACACACACACACACACACCCCAGAATATCAAAACAGCCCCCCTCCACCAACTCCGCCAGGCAGGCAGCCTCAACTTGGGATGAGATGACAACAAAATGGCGGACATTTTGAGCTCTCCACTCTAGTGCCGCTCTCGCTCTACACGGGTCAGGCAGCCAGCCCTCCCCTAAAATGGTGGTGCTGGTGGTGGTGGTAGTGGTGGTTGGATTAAACTCTACTACGCCACAGAGCGCCAGACCGCCCAGACCGACCGACCGACCGACCGACCAGTCAACAGTCAGTCAGACCGCCCAGCCATCCAGCACGCCGGGGGCAGGCATGCAAGCCGAGGGGGGTGAAAAAGGTTCAATGACACCAGGGGTCACTACGCAACGTTACAAAGTGGCCAGTCATCACCTCCCGAAGTCAGCTTAGGTCCGAAACTGTCAACGGTGGGACCATGTTTGATTTTTTGTGTGTTTTTTTGTTGTTGCTTTGCCTCCCTGAGACGTTAACAGTCCATCCGTACTACGTTGGCTTTTTCAGCCTTCAGCTCCCTTCAGCTCTCACCACCCGCCACCACACATAAGACATACACGCAAGCTTATATATGAATATAATTGGGGGAGTGTACTAAACAAGGCGTCATATGAAATACAAGCATGTATTTTTTTTTACAAATGCACACCGTTGCCGTTACCACCATGTGTGTGGTTGTGGGCGTGTGTGTGTGTGTGTGTGTGTGGGCGTGTGTGTGTGTGTGGTGTGTGTGGTGTGTGTGGTGTGTGTGGGTGCGTGCGTGTGTGTGGGTGGGTGCGTGCGTGCGTGCGTGTGTGTGTGCGCACTCCCCCGCCCTTGTGGTCCTGGCGCCAAACACACACATTAGCCCTCCCGCCCCCCACCTAAGTTACTCCTAGTCTACCTACCCCGCCCCCCCCACCAAGCACCCTGACCCCCCGGGGGCCTTAGAAGCATCTACCCCCACCCACCCACCCACCCACCCACTCACTCTTTGAACTCACATGACCTTGCCACATCACATCACAGCCCACCGATCCAAACCACGCCAGGCCCTGATTGGTCCTTTCCCTCGGCCAGGCCAATCGGCGACAGCGGGGGGAGAATACTATAGGGTGGGACCTGATAGCCTGGTCGCCTTGGAAACGCCTTTTGTTTGAGGCGTCTTTTTTTCTGTGTCTGTTGTTGTCTTTAGTAGTAGTGGTAAGTGGGAGAGGTGAGTGGGGGAGTTGGTGTGGTGTGGTGGGGTGGGGTCATTTGGGGATGAGTGAGGGGTCTGCTATGGAGTGGGTATGGTATGGTATGGTCAGGGTTGGGTTGGTAGGGGTGGGGGTATGCTGGTGTAGTGGTTGGTAGGGTGGGGTCGTTTCGGTATGTTGTGGGAGTTGGTGTGGGGTGGGGTCTGGTGAATAGGTTTGTGGATGGGGTGGAAATGGCGGTGGGCTGGGCTTCGTTTGAGAAGGTTTATGCATGGGGTGGTGGATGTGGTATGGTGTGGCGTGGTGGTGGTGGGCTGGGGTCATTTGGGTACATTGCAGGTTCATGCCGTTGCTAAGACGAAAAGGTTCCCGGGGAGGTCCCGCCACTGGTCCCGCAACTGTTTGACTCACACATGGGTCCAAGGACACCACTAAGGTGCCGTTCCACACAGCCGGATATTTTTGAAAACACATTCGTTTTGGCCTTCTGTTTCCACGTAAACAGAGTTTTAAAATCTACATATCAAAAATCTGGCTTTAAAAATGTCCCATTTAGGGAGCCAGAAAGCACCTGTTACAATGGAGTTTTTATTTTTATCCACATGTTGCGTTTACACTTAAACAGGAGAAAAAATATGCCCATTTAAATCATCTTGATACGTGGAAAAGGCACCTTAAATCATCTTGATACGTGGAAACGGCACCTAAAACACTATGTGCCTTGAAGTACAACGGACACAGACATGTTAGACAAGGGAC
>NC_085858.1:37461883-37464383 GCF_034702125.1 Engraulis encrasicolus | reverse complement strand
CACACGTATGTTCACAACCCCAGGCCTACTACGACTGCACTCCACCACGACACTGCCTGACCACCCTTCTCTCTCTCTCTCTCTCTCTCTCTCTCTCCCTCTCTCCCTCTCTCCCTCTCTCCCTCTCTCCCCCACTCTTGCTCTTTCTGCACAGGGCCCCATGGTTGGAAGTTCTAAGCAGCTTAAAGCTTATGCTAAAGATTCCACCGTACCAGCCTCACTTCACTTCACTGTACTCCAGGGGTTCCCAAACTTCACCATGGCAAGGCCCCCCATATACCGTTAAATTCCAGCCAAGGCCCCCCTTACATGGGTCGTGCTATGCTATTTTCTTATGTGCACCAACTTTTACGACCATATGCGTGTGTGTGTAAATGTCACATTGGGATATATAAATAATGTTAGTTGCCATAGATAATTATGCAGTTTTAAACTAATGGGAATATTGTTTAGCTGATTGTGGTTTATTTTGGTGCACATCAATTCATCCATTATTTAATTTGACGTGCTATACTTTTTCTGCCAACCTTCCGCGGGCCCCCTAGCATCCCTTCACGGCCCCCCAGGGGTCCCCGGCCCCCACTTTGAAAACCCCTGCTCTACTCCACTACGCCCAGGCCAACGCAGCACAGGACTGGGGAAGAAGGGACAGTTCATGTTTTAGGTCACTGGATCAGTGTCCAGATTAAACAAAACACAGGGTTACAAAATACGAACACACACACACACACAGACACAGACACAGACACAGACACAGACACAGACACAGACACACACACACACACACACACACACACACACACACACACACACACACACACACACACTAAATGAAATATTGACACGCACAGTCTTTGCTCAGTTTTAGCCCTAGCCGAAGGCATCCAGACAGGCACACCCAGTAGTGATGAGTGGGGTGGGTAACAAGCGGGCTGTGGGTAACGGGAGACTAGGCTGGGGGTGTGCTGCCAGCCACCAGTTAGGAGTGGCATCACACACACACACACACACACACACACACACACACACACACACACACACACACACACACACACACACACACACACACACACACACACACACACACACACACACACACACACACACACACACACACACACACACACACACGGCACACAGACACAACACACACACATGCACACAAGCATACAAGCACACACGCCACTACGCCAAGACGATGAATACAAGCTATGCCAAAATATCTTCTTACTGACCAGACATGTTGCACAGCTCATACTCCTTGTGTGATCAACACATTCTTCCACAGTGGAGGAGAGAAAGGAAATTACTGGGCAGAGAGAGACGGGGAGGGATCGGCAAATGACCCAGGCCAGAATCAAACACGGGTCGCCGTCGTAGTAACCCAGTGCCCTACCATTAGGCTACGGCAGGGCAGCAAACTTTTTTGTTAAAGTCTATTCACATTTCTGTCACCAGTGGACTGGACCACGTTTCGACAGTGTCGTTGCTAACCAAGTTAGCAACTAACTTGGTTGCAATATAATTTCCCATTGGCAACTTACTAAGTTGCTACCTAGTTAGCAAACGACATTGCCGAGAAACGGGGTCCAGAGAAACGACACTGTCGAGAAAGTCATTTCTCCATCTTTCACTCCCAAAAGATTCCCATCTCTCCTCACTATTCTGTATGAATGAAAGGTGAAAAAAAGTTCCTCTACTCTGCATAGTAGTTAAATGAATGTTAAAAACATGCAAACGTCCTCCAAACACATCCCTGATCAAAACAAACAAACAAACAAACAAAAACCGACAAGTACTTTTACATGAAACAAATGTGTGCAAAAATGTTGCATCTAAACACATCCCTTTAAAAAGTTTGTGTGTTATGAGGGAGTAACAGTTATGAGGGAGAGGCTTCCTATCAGCAAGGACATTGTGATAGCCTCTGCTCCACACACGCGCACCTCCAAGGATGTGAACACTCTGCTCTGCTCTGCACCACACACACACACACACACACACACACACACACACACACACACACACACACACACACACACACACACACACACACACACACACACACACACACACACACACACACACACACACACACACACACACACACACACACACAGGGAAGGACAGTTCTGACCTAAAGCTGACAACTCAGAAGCAGAAGGACAACCTTTACTCCCACTCATGTCACCACTACATCTCGATTACATCTCGATATCCCGGGGGGATAAACTATGCATTAAGGACAGCATCTTTGATCTGGTATTCATTTTAGTTGCATCACTTTTCTGACACTCAGTTGATCAACAGCATTCAGCAACTTACTGTACAGACAAATTCAACCATGATCGGAGCCAGCTCATAAAGCTTGTGTGTGTGTGTGTGTGTGTGTGTGTGTGTGTGTGTGTGTGTGTGTGTGTGTGTGTGTGTGTGTGTGTGTGTGTGTGTGTGTGTGTGTGTGTGTGTGTGTGTGTGTGTGTCTCCAGGTACAGCTGTATGA
>NC_085858.1:37306883-37456883 GCF_034702125.1 Engraulis encrasicolus | reverse complement strand
CCCCCCTTCCGGTTTTGATATTGCCATTTTTCTACATAATTTTAATCACCGTTTAATGTCATTCCATTGATATTGCTTACAATCTGAAAACATATCCTCCCTTCTGGTTTTCAGACAAATCGCACCTTGGATGTATTCATGCACTGACCGACAGTGTTCTCCATTTGCAATGCAAGCATTAGCCTGCGCCACTTGGCTCCACTTAGCCCTGAAGATCATGTGTTTGGCTCTAACAGAAAAAGCATCTAGGCGTTCATTACAATAAGGTCCATGATTTTATTTTATTTATTTTTTTAACTTCACGTGGCTCTTTCTGAAAGGACACAGTAAATGAATACGGTGGGAAGAAAGTGAATCTCGCGGCTGATCTATAATATAATATAACCACTGTGATCTCATTCTGCTGACTAACGGCGTTCGACAACACTTCACAGAAATAAAAAAAAAAGAATAAAAGTAGATCATGACTGACTGGCTATGAGTAAGTGAAAAGCCCATTGATTCAACACATCCTGTGGCATCATCTTTTCACGGATACATACTTTTACCCTTTCTTTTCTTTCTTTCTTTTTTCTTTTGGTCAAGGACACTGAGCTCCGGTAACCGAAGTTTGTGTATTTATCGCTGCAGAAATCTAAGCCATAACAGAAGCGAGACGGACAGAGGTATGATGGATCATTCCACTTGAGAGTGAGACGACCTGAACAAAATAAGACATTCTTTTAATGTGTGTGTGCGTGTGTGTGTGTGAGTGTGTGTGTGTGTGTGTGTGTGTGTGTGTGTGTGTGTGTGTGTGTGTGTGTGTGTGTGTGTGTGTGTGTGTGACACAGAGAGAGAGACAGAGAGAGAGAGAGAGAGAGAGAGAGAGAGAGAGAGAGAGAGAGAGAGAGAGAGAGAGAGAGACAGACAGAGAGACAGACAGACAGACAGACAGACAGAAAGTGAACATGAGTGCAAATACTTGCATTGCTTCAGCTGTTTCAGTCCACTCCACATACACTCATCCAGACACCAAATTATGTCACAAGAGTGTCAAAAGTGTCAAAATGTCAAAAGTTTGCACAGGCCAACTATGTGTGTACAAACACCAACAAAGTAGACACACTCAATTATATGATAACTTCTAGGTGCATCAGTCTGAGCGCAAGTTTAACCGTACTTTCTCACACAAGAGACGCTGATAAAATATGATAAAATATGGCTATTGTTTTATTTCAGACTCGACAAAATGTCACAGCTTGCTAGATCCCTGGCCATTTAGCAGGTGACAGGGCTGTTGAACGTAATGCCCGGTTGCTTGTAAATGCTTCTGAAATGTGCAATGGGAAATGTGTGTAATTACAGGCATATTGAGAACATACGCTTCCCTTTGCATCACAAAATAAGTGGAGCAGAATTGTTTCAAGAATGAGTGCAGTCAGACAGCTTTCATCTTTCGAATAGTTTGTGAAAAGAGCTTGTGAAAAGTGAGCGTCTTTTGTTGACACGTTCATGCATGTGCATATCCATACGGCAAGACCACATACATTTTGGACTTAACTTGAGCCAGTGTGTGTGTGTGTGTGTGTGTGTGTGAGAGAGTAAGAGAGAGAGAGAGAGAGAGAGAGAGAGAGAGAGAGAGAGAGAGGAAGAGAGAAAGAGTGTGAGAGAGAAAGAGACAGAGGGAATGATAAGTAAAGAGAAAGACAGATAGAATGAAGAGAGATAAAGGGGTGAAAAGAAAAAAAGAAGTCAGCACAATAAAGAGAAACAAACAACAGGTCATTCACTGAGTCAAGATTCCAACAAAAAAAGACACCTCTGTCCCCTTGTCTCTCTCTCTTTCTCTCTCTCTCTCTCTCCCTCTCTCTCTCTTTCCCTCTCTCTCTCTTTCCCTCTCTCTCTCTCTCTCTCTCTCTCTCTCTCTCTCTCTCTCTCTCTCTCTCTCTCTCTCTCTCTCTCTCTCTCTCTCTCTCTCTCTCTCTCTCTCTCTCTCAAAGTGGGGGTTGGGGTGGACAAAGGGCTTTTCCCTGCGTCCTCATGAAACAGCTCCCCACCTCCTACCTGACCCCTGACCCGGACAGGACTGGGAATGATCTTGATAAGTCTAAAAGGGGGCCACAGTGGAAATACATCTCTGTGTGTGTGTGTGTGTGTGTGTGTGTGTGTGTGTGTGTGTGTGTGTGTGTGTGTGTGTGTGTGTGTCTCAGAGGGCATCTGGGGCCAGTGGTGGGGTGCAGACAACGACTCCAAAGGGCCCGAGAGTTTTGCTTTAAAACCAGGCCGCCAGGTTTCTACAGAGCAGCAAACCCTTCTTCACCTCAAACTTTCCTTTTCAATGTAGCTACAAAGTCATAGGTCCACACACACACACACACACACACACACACACACACACACACACACACACACACACACACACATACACAGAGAAGCAAATTATTTATATGAAACAAGGATGGCTTAAATGTTCATGCTGAAACATGCCTATCACAATATCTTTGTGACGGTAATGTATGGCTCAGCTTACTAAACATACACTTGCTGAGCATGCAACAATTTTAAGTATATAAATTATGCGAGCTGAGTACTATAAAAAAAACCTGATTTTAAAAACAGGTCAAAACCGGAAAATGTGCTAGAAAGAAATTAAATCGACGCAAAGATATCATAATTTAACCAAAAATAGTAACGCAAGTACGATCGGGCCTATAAGCAGACGTCAAAATATGTAGGCCTATTAATATGTTTTAAAGCAGGTGTGCTCTACTTAAGATTCTGGAAACACCATGACTTCACATTTCTGATATGAGATTTGGCCATTTTAAAAAAAATATCTCAGATACATACTATGCATAGAGATCTAGGTTCCGCATTCTTGTTAACCACAAAGTCTTCCGCCATGAGTCTGCGCTTTCGTGAGTGGCTTGTACTTCGGGTGGGGTTGGTGTCGTGGATGATTGTAGTAGGCAATTCAGGGTGAAAACAACAACTCTGGAATTCATTTAGTGGTATATAGAGGGGATGTGTCTTCGGTCTGGGTCAAAGTTCGCGCCTCTCTCAAATATGACCTACACTGCAGCAACGAGAAGATGGAAGCCGAGCGCGCCTCCATTTTGTGTTGGCTGTGTTGCCAGTTTGAGTTGAGCCTGAATCATTGGCTGTTGTAGGCTTCAAATGGTGACTGCATGGCACATTAGAAAGAAGAGAACTAGACTACATGCTCACATTATGATATTAAACAATAGCTTGCAAAAATCAACGTCATTAACAAGTAAAGGTTTACGTGTCTGTTATTTTTCACATTTTGGCGAAACGTGTCGCTCTAAAAGAGGAGTTTTCATATTTCGTGAATTTAATTAGTTTTAGTGGAAGTACATGAGGCACAGGGATGAAAAGTCAGAATGTCTTAGAAGTCACACACATGTGCACACACAAGCGCTCGGGTGCGCGCGCGCGCGCGCGCACACACACACACACACACACACACACTCAAAGCGCACGCCATTTTGTGAAGTGCCAGGCCCTGTAGCCTACAGAGTTGTGCTACTGGAGAGCGCAGAGTCCCTGCCCCATTTTACATAAGAACAGCTTTCTCAGTGGAAGGCCATGCCAGATTTAAATAAAGCTGCTTCCTCAACGTAAAATAGTTGTTCCATCGAGAACATTCCCAGTTGCCGGGTATTCGCCTTATGCGCAAGAGCTGAAACTGGAGAAAGAGGCGAAATGGATGCGGCGCCACGGCTATATTCATTCTAAATAAATGTCCTTACACTTGTTAGAGGCATCTCGGCTGTGAAATATTTACGTCTCTATCAAAATAACTGACAATTAAAGAAAAACAATATTAGGAGAGAATTGGTCCAAAATAACCAAAGTGTCCGTGATTGCTCTCCAATTAGGCTGCCACTTTTTTGTCAGTCAGCGCATTGTTGCGTTGGGGCCACCAGTGTCTGCCCTCGTCTGTGCTTTCACAGTTCAGCATTGACAAGGTGGAGTCAAATTCAGTGACTCGGACCAACTCATAAACAACCTCGTCCAGGTGACACAATCGATGTGTCACTTCGCGGTAGCACGGAATGTGGGCATGTGGCAGGTTTGGCTCGGAACCCGTACGCATTACTTTACATTTCAATTTGGAAACCTACAATACGAATAAATGGGAACATGCATCTATTCACACACCATATGGCGACTAAGGGTAGACCAAGGGACGGCACTGGTCGTGGATTCAGGAGATAAACTACAGTAAGCGGGATCAAGGCGTAGGGTAGCCTACACACGTGTCCATGCCCAACACTTTTCGCCACACACGCTTATTATGAGTGAAACATAGGGTGATATAATCATCACAAGCAAGCAGATAAGTTATATTGACGTCGCAGTTTAAATGTAGTCATATGAAAATGTAGTGTAGTGTAGTCTTCTTCTCCAAGCTATCCGTTTGTAACCTATCTGGCGGATTTTTATGCCGACAACATCAGTGGAGCCTGTGTTAACATTCGACCCCGGCAAAGCCTCAACCCTGTGAGCCAGCGAATAGGCAGCCATCTTCACTGACAACGCCCAATTGCCACTGTGAACAACGGTCAGACCAAACGCGGTAGAATGTACTATTCCTGTGTTAGCCTAGGCATGCAATACTAACAGCAAAGGTGTGTAATTGTTCTGATGCATGGTATAGGCTCACACGCGGTGGCGAGCTACCATGTAAAAAGATGGACAAGAGAGTAGATACTACTGCAAAACCACCATTCACTCTCTAATTTGCTGGCAGACCGACATGTGAGCCAATGCTACAAAGAAATGTGCTTTTATTCATTTGTGAATTAAGTTCAGGTAGCCTATGTGGATCAGTACTCCAAACAGGCTATTTCACATTCGGAATGCCCATCGGCATCGTTATCAAATGGGCAACGAGTGAGAGGAAGGACATCCCTATCCAAGTGGCAAGATGCTATGGTTCTGACAACGGTGCACAACCATTTGTTTCACACAGAGACAGATATGAGAAAAGGGAGCAGTTGGCATGCGAGGAAGAAAATTCATCTTGTGTGCTTCTTGCTACTGCTCCTATGTGGACGGTGCGGTAGCTCAACACACACACACACACACACACACACACACACCTCCCCCACAGCACAAGCAAGCAGCGCTTGTAGGCTCTCGCTGGCGTGGAGGGGAAAGCCTGCCTTCCTTCATTCATAAAGTCAGTAAACTACTCCAGAGTACTACAGCATCGTGAAAGAGGCGGCGCGCAAAGCTGCAGCACCGCCCACCGAGGAGAGACAGAGGGGGTGGACACGGCGAAGAGAGGGATATAAAGGCTCGAATGAAGACGATCGGTAACATCAGGAAAACACATTACCGGGAGAAAAAAAAACATTCGAAATACAAGTTCAACACAGACGCTCGACATGTTGCTGGACTGAAAAATAATGGATAACGAGGAGCAGGAAGATGGGGTTCAAGCTTGCTTCACGCACACTTAGGGATTGATACGCAAGTAATTATGCAGCATGTAACCCTCATGCCGCCTCAAACGTCATACCGTACTTCGTTATCTCCTCATGCGGTATCACCCCTTAAAGCAAACGCATGATTAGATAGCGGTTTTAGGTCTGAGAAGACTGGCTTTAGACATGCATGACCTAATCATAACCAGTAGATCTGTTGGCAGAGTGTCTATGTTTTAACATAAAGTATGACAAACCAATCCTCCCCAAAGCGTCAAATTAATTAAGCCTAATTATTCATCTCATCACTGACAAATTGATCGATCATCGATGCCCACATTGACGCAGCGATAGTTCCCTTTGTCAAACTCGTTTGATACACCGTTACAACTGTGCAACGACAACAATGAAAAGCACCCTGCATGCCAAAAATGCAAACGAACAAAGACAACGCGTAACGTTAAGCACATCGACTGAAACGAACAAACACTTGCAGCCCCGAGTGGAACACACTATGGGGAGACGTCACGACACAACACAAGGTATGGACTACACATCTCCCTGGGGATTCAGAGCGGTATGTGGACAAGAGAAGAATGCAGCAGAATGTATGCAAGGTGGCCACTGCCAGTCACTTGCGTTCCCTGTAATTGTTGACTAGCCTACATCGATCAGAAGGGCGTTATAAAAACTATTCAAAATGTCTCCTTCATCTAAGTTTACAAAAAGCAAGAAATATAATTAAGCAAGAACATTATTTTAAATCAGCCAGTTGCAGATGGAAATTGCTTTCTAGTAATTGTCCATGTGTGTAGCATACATGATGCACTGCATTTACTTGCCAATGCATTGAATGTTCAACATCTACCCTTGAGTAAGCTGTCTAAATGGACAGATGCACATGTTACTATAAAAACACTGAAACATGATTTAACACAACCAGCATTAAACTTATTCATCACTGCACTGCAGGCTGATACCAATGTGTTCACATAAAATATCTTGCAACAAAGGTCATGTTTTATTTGTTCAACTGTTAGTCTGGTTACTATAATCAAAAACAACACAGCAATGTCTTAACAGATTAAAGTAAACTCTGAAATCCTGAGGAATCTTTTTTTTTTCAGTAGACCACCTAACAGGTGAAACATGACATCAAACATCAAAAAGTGATTTCACTGTAAAGTGATAGCTTTACTTTACAACAGTTAAACGTTTTGTTTGAATCGTTCCCAGTTTCAAAATTGGTTATATTACAAAACTTTCTTAAATATTACAACTTCTGCTGAACATCTCCAAACAAGAACTCCCCCCCTCCCCACCCCCCACACTCACTGTCAGGACACCAACCTCTTGAAGCCTGTGCTAGTCACTACCAGACCCCTCTCAAGAGAAAGGAGCTTTGGAAAACCCCTTGAGACATTTCCTCCCTCCCCTGTAGACATCCATGGAGTCAGAAGGGCACACAAGAGAGATACCCCGTAGTCAACAAGACCACCTTACCACTTGAAAAAAATGTCCAGTCTCAAAGGAGGTAACAACAAACATGTTCCAATCCAATTGTTCAGATAAGAAAACAAACTTCCTGAATTTCCTCTGAGAAAAAAGACCTTCATCCCCACTAAACACTAAAAAGAAGGGATGGTGTTTTTTTTCCTTCCTACTACACGAGTGATGTAGTAGGGCAAGCCTCTTAAGAAGCAACCAATCATGACAACCCAAAACACTGTCCCCCAGAAGTGGGCATTTGTGTGCACCAGTGTGAAAGCTGCTCCCTGCAACAGGTCAGCTTCATACGTCTTCTCTTGATGAATTCCAAAAACACGTAATTAATGTAACAGTGCCATGCTTACAACATTAATGGCAGATTCACGCATCAGGACTGTCTTTAGCAAAAAATACCATCAATCCCCAACTCTTTGCCTTCACTCCTTTTTATGCACACAATTTGCTGGTTAATCTGATTTTTTGACTTTCAGTCATCATTTGTACTTAAATGTTATCAAAAAAAAATCCAAAGCATAACAATTTAATTTGCACTATAGATACACACACACACAGAAACCAACACAAAATGTTTGGATCTTAATGACAAAACAAATTAAACCAGGTGAATACAGCTTTTATCTGATTATTTTTTATTCATGTCCGTTTACAATAAATAAGACAACACTTTACACACCACACTGCCGGTATACAGAGATTGCACAACCTTGATAACCTAGATAGCAAGCTAAAATTGGATACAATAAATTACGGGTGTTTGACTAAAATAAATATGTCACCTGTGGCCATGACCAAAGATTTCATCAATCTGTGAATTTCACATAGTTACAATCATGGTAATAAAGAACTTGTAACAATGGCAGTAACAATTTGCTTTAATTGCACGCCTACTCTAGAATGAGCTAGAAATACATGGTTCGTCCCTAAAACGATCCAATGAACTCTGACCCATAGCCAATCAATCCAACTGAGCCATTATGTTCTAGAATGCTGGTTAACATTTAGCTTTTTTTCACTGGGAGACTATCAGACAATTATCCAATTCCATGAATGGCCAGACATTGCATATCTGAGCAGCACATTAGGCATGCACATGCGTTTCTTGGTGATCCTGGCTGCGCCATACTGATACAGTAAGGCCAACTGCTGCTCGGAGAGCTCTTGAACACATATGTACACATTCCGGATTTGGAGGGGAGAGAGAGAGACAGACAGAGAGAGAGAGAGAGAGAGAGAGAGAGAGAGAAAGGGGGAGAATCAGAGAGCGTGTGAATGAGAGCGAGATTCTTTGTGTTTGAGAGAAGTATGGAGAGAGAGAGAGAGAGAGAGAGAGAGAGAGAGAGAGAGAGAGAGAGAAATAGAGGCTGGGTCCCACCGTCTTCCATGTGCTTTGTTTGTGCATACACATATGAGTAGGATGTGTGTGTGTGTGCAGGAGATGTGTGTGCATGCACATGTGTGTGCCTCTGTGTGTGAGTTCGAAAGATAAAGAAAGGGGGCGGAGGGGCAGAGAGAGAGAGAGAGAGCGAGAGAGAAAGAGAGAGAGAGAGGGACAGAGAAAGAGAGAGAGAGAGAGAGGGTGTTCCCATTCCAGCACATGCCTGTTTGGCAAGACATGTGACCTAGAGACTCCATTTTAACTGATTTGGAGAGAGAGAAAAAAGAAAGGGGAGAGAGCATTGCACATACAGAGAGAGAGAGAGAGAGAGAGAGAGAGAGAGAGAGAGAGAGTGTGTGTGTGTGTCTGTGTGTGAGTGTGAGAGAGAGAGAGAGAGAGAGAGAGAGAGAGAGAGAGAGAGAGAGAGAGAGAGAGAGAGAGAGAGTGAACACTGAGCCTGTCGGAGAGGTGATCCGTGCATAGGGATATGGCATAAGCATTATTTTAAAGCAGATAGCGAAAGACAACTGACAAACACCTATAACTGTCTTATCTACCTTTTTATGCCAAAAAAATACCATTTCAATTGATTGTAGACAAGTTTCACCCATGAAAATCCAAATAAAATTGAAAATGGAATGAAGACCAAAAAAACTGTGTGTAAATAGTTGCTTTGTGTATGTTTATCCATTTCATTTTTCATCCTGTATCTACTGTAACAGAGATGAACATAAATTGTTCAAGAGAAACAAGTGTTATTTGGTTCGGAGTGATTAACAGAACTGACAAATGAATTTGAGGACATTATTTGAGTTCTGGCATTAGGCAGATCAGTTAGATCAGTTAGGTTTACACCGGTCGTACTGCAGTATTGATGAAAGCCCCAAGACCTCTCTTCACAGTGTCAGTATGAAGACAGCAACAACACAACTTCTTGTGGCCTCTTGAGAAGACTGAGAACATTTAATTAATACCAATGAGAAAATACAGTACAGCTTCACAGCACAAAGTCTGAACCATACAGACAAATATTTGTTTCTCCATTGAATACCATCCTGACACAACCTGCTCACGACATCTACCACTTTCTAAACCAAAATGGGTAGTAGATATAAAAAGAAAGTCTTTGGAAATGTATTGACCACTGGTTTGATTGCTATAGGTGTTCTGCACTGTATTTTAATATGTCTGGGTGTTCTGTTATTCATGGCTATGAATGTTTTGAATATAAACAACTTTCCATATCATTTGTTGTTTACCATTCGACTTTTGTGCAGCTAAAAGTTTAATACTTGAACTCAGAAGTGAGAATCTCTTATCTTTTTCTCTCTCGATAAATGATGGCATAATCAGACTTCATATACCAGAGAGAGAGAGAGAGAGAGAGGTGAGGAGAGTTGATGGTTTCTTTGCCGTGCGTGAAACATCCAATCTTCTGTTTGTCTTCTGACTTTCTGTACAAGTTCATCTTGAACTGTAACAATTACTCTAACTGCCAAAATGCCTCGTTTCAAACTTTAAGGTAGGCTTGAAAATCAGTTTAAGGGGGGTAAAAAACAAACATTTTGGTCCTAGTTTTTAAGCCATTCTGCAAAAAGGCTAGCAGGATAAACGGCCACGAGAAGCATCTCCACACTACGAGTAGAGGAGCAAGAAGCAGGTTGTGAACATCAACAGGATAAAATATTCTTGTGTCCACAATCAAGAAACAACGTACATTTTAGCCGTGGCCCTCACGTGCTTGGACACACAAATAAGGAAGTGAAGGTTTATGCCTACTCAGACACCAGATTTAGCACTAGCAGACCACCAAAAAGGCAATCCCACACATTTTTGATGCACTTAAAATTGAACAAATAGTGTTTAAGATCATGCAGATTTTGTGTCCAGAAGTATTCATTTGGGTTTCAAAAGTGCAGCGCTGAAGCTATTCTGCATTCCACCACACGAACAAATGAAGAGCGAGCGTACACACACACACACACACACACACACACACACACACACACACACACACACACACACACACACACACACACACACACACACCCTTTTCAGAAACATATGATGTTTTTGCTTGCTGCACTTTCAGTCCTGTGTAATGCTGTGCATCAACGACTGCTGAGCAATACATACCCACTGACTTCTTCCTGTCCATGTGAAAGTGTGCTATAGGTCAACATTTTTTTCAGCCAGGTTTTCTATAGGTCAACATTTCAGGCACTATAGAGTAGTGTTTTATTTGTATTATTTGTTTTTGTTTTGTTTATTTGTTTATTTATTTAGCAAAGCATACACTGTAGGTCACGTTCAGTCAAAATAAAACAAAATGACCACGTCACATGAGCATAAGGTTACATTTTCTCTGGAGTTTGGTCAGTGTTGGTCAGTATTGTTTTTCACCAACAGCTGCTGTAAAACACGCCCTTGCTGCCACCTGTGTGCTTCTGCTTAACCCTCCTCAAGGCTGTGATTGGTCAAGGCTGTAAGACAAAGCATTTCATATGGTGGAAATGATTTTATACATGCATTTTAGGGTTGGAAAATCTGGCAAAATAACAACATGGGGCTCCGGTCCCTTCCCCTAATCATCTTTACTACTCAGCCCAGCTCCACAGTCACAGTGCAGCAGGCCATGCAGGGAGCCTTGCAGCCCAGCCGTACCCCCATTGCTGATACCATACAAGAATGTAAAGAATTTAGGTTTAAGAGGCACCACCCCTAAAGGTTTTCTCAAACCCCCAGACCCCCGCCCCCCTTCTTTTTTCTCCTCTTCTATTCCCCCTTCATCCATGTCCCCACAGCCCCCCCCCCTCCTTTTTACTTTCCCTCTCTCCATCTACCTCTCCCTCTCCTCTTGTTCCTATGCTGGTGTTCACTGTGGCCCTTGGCAGGGGCCCCCGTGCTGCATTTTGGGGGCCAGTGGAGAAGACGGAGAATAAAGGGGTGAGAGGGGCCACACTCCATCACAAATGAACAAAAAAACAACAGCTGGGTGGCTGTGGACCACACCAGGGAAACACTACAGAGTACTTGTTTATACTATGAACATTGACCAAGAGGGCCGTTTTAATGGTGTACTGTATATAACATAATATGCATATTAGAAATGCAATAGGATTTCGCCAAACGCAAACATGTGTCAAGACTAAATACTTTGCAGGACATTAATAAATAAATAAATAAATAAATAAAAGTTTGAAAGTACCACAAAATATACAAAATAGCAATGCATCTGCATTTAACACAGACAATTATCAAACTTTGCTTTTCTGTAATAACATTCACCCAGAACTGGATTTTGTAAATGATGCACTCCTCAACTGAATGACGTGAAAACGTGAGCTCCAAAGCCTGGTCAGTCACTACAAGAGACAGCGAAAACCTGAAGAGACACGGTCATCATCCTCTCTGACCGCCTTAACCCTTTGAGGAGTAAGGACTTTTACCCAGTTCTAGAATTTTACCAGAGCAGTCTATAGCTCCCATGGAACTTTGTGTAAAAAATCTGGCAGAGGGTTTGTGACATCATAGTGACAACTGAAAATTCTTAACACACGTGATGATACTCCTCAATGGGTTAATCAAAATAGAGGGTTGGTGCTTCTAGACCCATCTTGGTTCAAGTCGCTCTTCTGCAATGCCACCACCTATGTGCCGTGGAGATACTTGCAAACTCGCCGGCCAACCTTTGACCCTGAAACACAATAACCACTACAACCACAAACCGATCACTCACACACACACACACACACACACACACACACACACACACACACACACACACACACACACACACACACACACACACACACACACACACACACACACACACTGAAGACATCAATCGCACCGCTTTCATCCTCAACAGCTCCATGCCTGCTATCAGTCCTTGCACACATTCCACAAGCACAGCCTTGTCCGTACGTACGCTACAATGGTGGAGGCACTCTAGCCAGAGTTGGTGTATGTGTGTGTGCATATTCACATGAGTGAGTGGGGGATGGGAGAAGGCATGCTAAAGGTGCATGTGTGTCAGAGGCGGTGTGTGTGTGTGTGTGTCAGAGGCGGTGTGTGTGTGTGTGTGTGTATGTGTGTGTCAGAGGCGGTGTGTGTGTGTCAGAGGCGGTGTGTGTGTGTGTGTCTGAGTATGACCTTTCCTCGTAGCAGTAGTTACTCGACCCCAGCAAGGCCCAAACACAACACAAACTCGTCAACTAGCGAGAGCATCCATTCAAGACCTAATGCGCGGGCACACACACACACACACACACACACACACACACACACACACACACACACACCTTCCACCGTGTACATTTTCCCCTTTCCTCTCCTCTCCCCGTCCCATCATATGGCTGCCTTTCCTGGAGGCCAGTGCCTTCCCATTTTACCCAGAGCTCGCCAAGTGCTGTACGCCACGACACGACACGCCACACTAGCCTGGCCCAGCCCCTCACTACGAGCATGGCGGAGAGGCAGCCTAGCCTAGTTAGCCTAGCCTGCCCTGTGCAACCTTAACCATGCAAGAGAGAGCGACGGAGGAAGAGAGGGAGGCGAGAGAGAGAGGGAGAGGTGTGTGGGTGGCGGGGGGGTTGGTGTTGGGGGGGGGGTAGAGAGAGCGTGAGTGTGCAAAGTGTGTTGACTCGGACTGGGGTGGGGGGTTGGGTTGGGGAAATGGTGACGGGGGCTAGTCAAAGGCCTCTCGCCAACAAGCAGAGAGAGGGGGAAGAGAGAGAGAGAGAGAGAGAGAGAGAGAGAGAGCGAAGAAGAGGTGGTGAGGGTTTAACAGGTAAATAAAGAAAGAGGTAGAAAGACAGAGGTGTAGAGAGGGAGAGAGAGAGAGGGAGAGAGAGACTCAGCCCCTTTAAAACAGGACAGATGGTTCTAAATGGGGGAGGGGTACACGTTGGTGTAGCACTAGTGTATAGAAGGGGGAGTGGTCTTGAAAGGAAGGCATACATTCAACCCCCCCCCCCCCCCCCCACCACTCTACAGATCCGGCCAAACATGCAGATCCACCAACCCCCCCCCCCCCCCCCCCCCACCCCCCCACACACACACACACACACACACACCCACACACACACCACCACCACCACCACCGCACACACACACACACTAAAAAGCCCTTGCCTTTTCTCTGGCTTCCAAGCGCTCTTTCAGGCAAGGCAAGGACTCTGATCTGGTGAGAGTGCCATGATGGCGGATGGAGACTCAGGCAAGTCCACAAGGAAGTGGAAGACATGCAACACACACACACACACACACACACACACACACACACACATACACACACACACACACACACACACACACACACACACACACACACACACACGTCTTCACCCCCCCCACCCCACCCCACTTTCACACATTCTCTACCCCCGCTCCTCTCTCTCTCTCTCACACACACACACACACACTCTCACACAAGCCCTATGCCGAGAAGTCAAGCTAGCCCCAAAGAGAGCAAAGCTGATCATATGACTACAGCCGGGAGAAGAGAAAAAGAGAATGACTACAGCGAGACAAAAACGAGGCGAGAAGAAGCGCACAGAATGAAAACGGAGGGGGGAAAAAAAAGAAAAGAGGAAAAAATGAAACAAGCAGAAGCATGCTTACGTACAGCCATTTCTTTCTCTTTTTTTCTCTCTCTCCCTCTCGCTCTCTCTCTCTCTCTCAGCGGAGAGGCAGAGTCGCATGTGCATGTGTGCTGTAATCACGAGAAGGACGAGCCTCCCTCCCTACGCCTTTCCTGCTCTCACTCACTCACTCGCTCGCTCACACTTCTTCCATCTCTCTCTGTCTTGATATTTCTCTCTCCCTCTCTCTCTCACACACACACACACTTATTTTCTCTTCATCTCTCTTTCCCTCTGCACTCTCACTCACTCTCTATCCCTCTCTATCGCACCATACATCCTTCCCTCTCTCTCTCCTCTCCCCGCTCTCTCTCTCCCTCTGTCCCTCTCCTTCTCTCACGCAATTTCTCTCTCCCTCTCTCCCACATTGTATTTGCGAGCGCGTGCGACCGCCTCTCGCCATGTCGTCAACGGCTTCTTGCCGACCGACTCACAGGTGCTCCTGCGCTGTGATTGGTCGCACCCCCTTGTGCTCGCCGGCCCTTCCCCTCCCCTTCCCTCCCTTCCCCTGCCCAGCCCAGCCCGGCCCCCGCCTTCCATAGTACTACAGCGAAGAGCAAAGGCTTCAGAGAGGGAGAGAGAGAGAGAGAGAGAAGGAAAAGGAGTGAGAGGGAGAGAGAGAGAGAGAGAGTGTGTGTGAGTTGCAGGAATAGGGAGGAGGGAGAATAAGAGGAAAGAGTAGCGAGAGGAGAGGAGAGGAGAGGAGAGGAGAGGAGAGGAGGAGGAGGGGACGGGAGGGGAGAGGAGAGGAGAGGAGCAGGGAAAAGGTGCCTGTGGAGCTGAACAGAGCAGAGCTGGAAATGCTCGCCACCACTGCATGCTTCTCTTCTCTTCTCTTCTCATCCCCTCTCCTCTCCTCTCCCACAACCAAAATCCACCATCCCTGTCTGCAGCAGCGGAAGGCACCCCTCCTACACACACACACACACACACACACACACACACACACACACACACACACACACACACACACACACACACACACACACACACACACACACACACACACACACACACTTCTCCCACCAAAATTCACCAATCTCTGTAGGGAAATGGAGCACCAACCCTACACACGCACACACACACACACACCTCCCACCAAAATCCACCATTTTTGCTCCGGCATGAAGCACCAATCCTACACATACACATACATGCACACATGCCTCTATCACCAAAGATCCCCCTCAATCTCTGTAGTGGCATGGAGCACCGATCACACACACACACACACACACACACACACACACACACACGCACGCACACACGCACGCACGCACGCACACACACACACACCTAATATCCTCCATCCCTCCACTTGTTTGCAATCCACAAACTAAGCTAAATAACAATAACATGCTCACATACACAGAATGATCAAGCAGAGGGGTTGTGCTTTCAATACCTATGAAAGCTAGAGGGGTATGACAGTAACAGTACAGTTGCGATAAATAATGACGATCTAACCTTCTCCGATATTCCCCAATCCACTCCACAAACAAAAGGCTACTGCCCCCACCCCCCACCCCCTTCCAATTGTCTGATTTATCTCTGATTACATTAGTCCCACATCAAAGTTCACCTCGTAAGCGCTGCCAGTTTAAAATTAAATACCCCTGCCCGCACTGCCCGCACGCAGTGCCTGTGTATCTGCATCTTAAAAGTAGAGGAACGTCATAATGGCTGACTGGAGAGGAGGGGGTAAATGCTCGCAATTACAGAAGGGGGCTTTTACAAAACAAACAATTACAGTAATGAATGTAATCAGGTTTTTTTCTCTTTTTTGGGAGGGGCGGGGGTGTTGAATCCTCCCTCCCCCGGCAAAAAAATCCCTCCTCCTGAGTAGCCGGTTACTTGCAACCATTTGTGTCCACAGCACCCAGCATGGCGAGAGAGAGAGAGATCGAGAGAGAGAGAGAGAGAGAGAGAGAGAGAGAGAGAGAGAGAAAAACTCCATCTTGCAGCCTGACATGTTGGAAGTTGGTAGGAAGTAGCAGTGGCGGTGGTAGTAGGTGGGTGATAGGCAACAGGGAGCCTATTGTTCCAAACTATCTGCTCTGCTGTGTGTGTGTGTGTGTGTGTGTGTGTGTGTGTGTGTGTGTGTGTGTGTGTGTGTGTGTGTGTGTGTGTGTGTGTGTGTGTGTGTGTGTGTGTGTGCACAAAAATAATGTGAAAACCATTCCATTGTTAGCAGATCTGTTTCCACCACATGAAAGACAAAAGGGGAAAGCAGACGAGTAAGTGAAGGTCTTGAATGCAACATGCAAACGGTCAGCAAATGCAAATGTTCACATTCCTTGACAGTCCTATGCAGCTCACAGGGAAGAGGAGGTAGCAGCGCCAACACACACACACACACACACACACACACACACACACACACACACACACACACACACACACACACACACACACACACACACACACACAGGTGAGGAATTTATGAACAATGCTTGACTTCTACTGAAATAAAGGGATTCGCCGGTAATTAGAAACATACTACTGGGGCTATGTCATGCATATATGCCGATGCCGATGCCGACTGCTAATTCTGCTTTGAAACACAGCTCACATTCCAATCATGAAGGGTCGGGTGGTGGGTGCAGCCATTTAGAGAAATAAGTCATGTACAAAAAAAAAAATCAACTGTTGCAGTGGCGAGAAGCAGCTCCTAGCCTACACCTTTTTGGTGCTTCCCTATAGCCTACCACACGCTGGTGTTCCTCTGACTGTGCACAGACATGGTTATGTAAGACAGAGCAGGCGAGTGGGGCGTGCACAATAGGGAAAGACTTTGTTACTTAAGACCACTGGTGGCCTGCTGGATATGTTGAATAGTGGGGGTTGGTTCTTGCCAAGATATTAAATGCTAAGAACTTTTTTTCCCTCAATTTCCATAAAATATTTTGTTTGCCCCAATTCAGAATGCTGCTCTGCAACCATTGAGAAGCAATAGTAGTCTACAGCCTGGAGACCAGTTTGAAATGCATCCCATATTAAAAATGTATTTAGCCTTTTTAAGTTTTGCTGCCAACAACTTTTGTGCTATACTGATCATTTTGCACTCCCATAGCTGGGAGCTTTGTTTTGTTACTGTGAGGTCATCAACTCCATCTGCTTTGCTACAGCTTGTGTCTAAACGTGGTCACAAATGAGGTAAATTCACTCCAACTGCACTTCACTCATTAACGGTAATTTCGTATTTTTGAAACTATTCCGCCAATCAACCACTTATTTTAGAAGTAAAAAAAAACAAATTTCCAACATGTGTGTGTGTGTGTGTGTTGTGTGTGTGTGTGTTGTTCAAGTGATGTGTGCGAAGTGCAGTTATTATAGCCGCTGTCTCAAACAAAATCTACAACTATTTTTAAAAAGTTACACAAACTCAAAACTACATGCACCACCCAAAAAAAAAAACTTGTCAAGCACACAGGTACAAAAGCACAGCATCACAAGGCCGCTTGTATAATACACCTGTCAACATTAATCAGTTGTGATCCAAAAAAAAAGGGAGGGGGTGGGGTCCCTTTAACTTGTGATGTAGCCTATGTATACAAAATGCTTTCATAGAAAAATAGTATTATTGTCTTACACTTATATGGTCTTCCACATTTTATTCCACCGGTTCCCATTTACTCTTAATTAGGATTATGTCTGCAACGATAATTAACCATTTCCATCCTGGTATCGTCTCATGCTAATGGCTACAGGATAGCAGCTATGCAGGGTGTGCTCCACCTGGACTGTGCAGAAAGCTTAAGTTACCAACTTGCCAGTTGCTAGCATGCTCTTTAGCCATACCTGCATGTCATGTTAGCTGTGTGTTGCATGTCTGATATGTTTCCATAGTTTTCATCTAGAGCCCGAGAAGACTTTCGATGCCCACTGCAATGTGGGTTTATAGTAAACAAATACAAAGATGGACAACGTTCGCTTCCAGACATGAGGTTGACATGTAATTCTGGAACATGGAACTTTCTCATTCATTCTTGTTCTGGCAAGAGGGGGAGGGGTGAAAGACCATTTTCAACTGCATACCATCAAACTACCAGAAACAGGGCTCACTCTGCCCCCTACACACACACACACACACACACACACACACACACACACACACACACACACACACACACACACACCTTGCCCCTAAAACCCAAGAATGACAAGAAAGTCAGCCACATCGATACCTGCCAGTGCTAGCTGCCGACCTCTCCGTCCCCTCCCCCTCCCCCGTGTTTCTCATTCATCTAAAGGCAGAGGCTACAGGCCACCCAGGCCTCATTAGGGCCTCTGTAAGCAACATGACCATTCAACACAAGTTTCAGGACTTGCAACTAGTCATGGTCGACTCATCTCAAAGTACATTACAACGGGGGGAGAAGGCACATACTTAAGCCAAGTACGTGTACATACAGGCCTTAAAAAATAACTGCGCACCAAGCCCTGTAAGTATAAGACACTCGGTACCAAAGCACAGAAAGTAAGCCCATGAAGTCAGTTATTGTAGGCGAAACTAAACAGCATAGAAAATGCGCCCACAAAATCACTACGATCCTTGCAGAAAAAAAGAAGAAGAAGAAAGAAACTTTACGCACGTGTTTATATTTAGAAATAAATAATTATATAATTATCCTTTCGCCAATGTAGGCCTACTTCATAAAATACATGGCGCACAGAACACATGTCTATCACAGGGACCCAGGAACCTAATCAAAATACAAAATGTATACTACGATACTTAATATTTACTGTTGTGGTTATATAAGACGAAGCGGGCGACGATGAACTCAATCAGATGCCTATTTAAAAAAAAAATAGGTGTGCGACCTACGCTTTACATAAACATTATTGTCCTTTTATGCGTATTAATCACGTCTTTATTTTTTTTTCATTTTTTTATGAATTAAAAAAAACTATAGTCAACGGGTACCCCTTGTGTCCCCCATGCGCATAGGTTACATTGTGGGCCTACGCCATTTTCCAAATCAGTGACGTTGGTCGAGTACTCGCAATGAGAGCAACCACGTGTCTAACACACACCTAAAACCACTCTGCCTGCCATGCACAAAGGTGACATGTTATGCTGGACAACGTTTGGATGTGGTTTATCATTTTGTCGTGCCATTATAAACACCAATCCGCCTTTGAATGCGGGCATTTTATATTTCAAAATATATTCAATGACGCATAGCTGTTGTGACATGCATTAATGGTGTCATCATAAAAATAATAGTTTATTTGCCTCATCGCGTGCCAAATCAGAAGTTGACCAATTTGAAATGATGTCGCCATTTTTTGTGCGCCAACACACCTAAACGAGCATTAGACTACGCCCTGACTGCGACCATTACCATTCACCTACACAAACCCATGAGAAAATTATACATGACGACGTGATTTTTTTTGTGCCAGCATATAACATACAGCAGTACTATTGATTTAATAAAATAACTCTTCAAAGCACTGGCGAATATTTACACTCGAGGCACCTAGATTTCCACATTACGCCACACTCCAATGAATAGACTACCCAATTCTTTAAAATACAGACTGTACGTTAATGTACGTTTCATGACTAATATATGGTGCTAAAATATATATTTACAGATTTTTTTTCAAAAGTATAGCCTCACCGATTTACATTAGGTTGAGGGGAGAGCGGGGCGCCACCAATTTTACTTCTGATAATTTGACTATTCGCAACGAAGCGGAACACTTCATTCTGTGACTTTGGAAAGATGCACTTTTAAAATTGCCTCTTTTTTTTTTTTTTTAAAGACAAGGCTGCATGCTGTACGCGAAATTTACAAATGAATGCAATTATTCCAGAAAATATTAGTCCGCGCTCAAAAAAAAAAAACTTAAGTAGGCCTTCGTAGGTTTAGCCATTGTATCACTCAAAATATCGTAACCATCACCTCACCACGCCGTAATTAACTGCTGTGACCCTTGAAATTAATCAAGACAAATGTTAACACATATGGCACACTGTAATGTAGGAATATAGCCCATATACGAACAAAGGGCCTAGAAAGGCCTGGGAAAGGGGAAAAAACGCGTAAGAGCATAAGAGCATAAGAATCACAAGTATTTTCGTAATGAAATGGCATGACTTCAAAACAACTTGGATCATCAAAATGTTTCCATCAGAAAGTAATGGAAATAGCAGTAATGATAAAAGTTATGTTGGAATAGGTT
The DNA here is from genome assembly GCF_034702125.1 of Engraulis encrasicolus. Taxonomy (NCBI): domain Eukaryota; kingdom Metazoa; phylum Chordata; class Actinopteri; order Clupeiformes; family Engraulidae; genus Engraulis; species Engraulis encrasicolus. The sequence goes on along the minus strand of NC_085858.1, from coordinate 37,436,721 downwards.
TCCAAAGTTACACATTAACCCACACCCAGGCTTCCATAGTTGCGAGGCCTGACTTGGAGTGAGCATGTGCAAATGGAATGATGACGTTGCAACCAATATTCTGAAAACTGTGTCACATCAGCCTCCACTGCCTCAAGAAGACAGACAAATGGGCCTACACCCCACTTCAAAACACAATTTATACCTCTACAACCATTTAGAGATATATGACCAACATAGTGCTTGTATACTATATGGACACACCATGTACTTTGATTAATAACCAAAACACGTCATTGTTCAAAATACAGAACGAAGCATGTCCTTTTACGCCTGGCTATGGGCTATGTTGCGAGAGGGGGTTCGAATTGTGCACAGCACACTTGGGCTGCTAACTCAACTATCAGCATCAGTTCAATAAACCACCAGCTTTCCTTCAAAACACCTCTCCCACCAAACAACCAAGCTGTTCAACATGCACAAAGCCATGCAGCAATCCATAGGCTTTATTCAGAATAAAGGGCTGATTACCTTTGCTTCTTGGGGACAGAGTGCTCGACCTCAATGCGTTTGCCATGGAGTTCCACTTTACCTGAAGGGAAATATGTTTTAACAAAATTAGACTGCTAACGCCATTAATTCGACGCCTCATCGCCCAAAACCAAATACACTACTTTGTAGCGAAAATCACCCACAGCACCCAAAACGACTTGAGCTGGGTGAGGGCAAACATTGTGTCAAATTGTATCGTATTGGTCTAGACTGTGTTGGCTACTTGGAGGCTAGCAGGGCGCAAAATGGGTGAAAAGTTACTCACTTTAGGCCTACAGAAGTAGCAGTCATAGAAGTTATTCAACAATTGCCATTTATTTACTCTGTGAACTTTCAGATACATGTAAATGGCTCATCTTAGCAATAGATTTGCTTAACTCGCCGTCTTAGCACTGTGGCACCGTGGCCCTTATTTTCAAAAATAGATTATTTCCATTTACAGTTGCATGGATGTACGCTGCCATTTTTGAGCCATGATTGAATATTTACAACAGAACAGAGGATACAGCATGTATGAGGTTGGAACTTCTTGTAATGAAGTAACATACGAAAGCATGGCGACCTTCGCGCTATAGTGCACATCACATGTTACATACATTGGAAATCACCAAGATACATTTTAGCCAAGAGGGCCTAAATGTGACCCGAGTACGAGAAATGCATTATCCCATCACACAAACGACGTGTGGTCACCTTATCGCACAGGGTGAATATTGTTTGTGATGTATGTTCGTTAAATAGCCTACATTAAAAGCGTTAGGATTTTATCTTGGCCATACTGTCCTATTAGTCAAAAGGGGGAGGGGTAGGATGTGAATCTATAGCTGAAGCGAGCATACAGAATGTTGAACCACGCAAGGCTTGAGTGGCTTCAGCGGTGTAACTACAATGACACCGTGTTTACAAGAAGCCAAAAAATGAGCTCTATGCAATTGATGTATAATACCACTCTCGTCTGGTGAGCTCCGGTTAATACCGCTTTGCTGAAAATGTATTTTAAAACTGATTATGCTATAGAAAGTCGTTGCTACACATTGGGTGTTCAGTCGAGTTCCCTCTCGTTCAAAAGTTGGATCTCGTGGAAGTACATTAGACAACCTCCGTCATTTCGTTACAGTTAATTACAATTATCGAGGTGGGTTATATGTTTATATGTCCCTTAAACACTTAACATGTGCATGTTTTATTCGGGCATTAGACATGAGGGCAATGCGAACTGACAGCCCACTGTATAATTTACGCAGTGGAGAATCTAAAGTTAATAATTCCATGAAACGCAAAGGCTGGCAAGAGATTTCACTGTTCCAATTAACTTACCAGAAAATGTTTCAATGGCTTTCATAGCCCATTGATCGTCCGGACAATCAACAAACGCGTAGCCAGTTTTCATAAGAAACTGTCCGGAGTATGGGATCTTGTAGTCATCAAAGGTTTTGACCAAATCCTCTGCAGTCACGTTTTCATTCAGATTTCCAATATAAAGCTTGTTCATGTTGACAGTATGAGGCTCTCCAGTGAAAATAAGAAATCAAAACAAACAAACAAAAAAACTTCTGCGAAACGGTGATATTACTACAAATGATAGGCTGCAAAGGAGGCTGCGCTACAGAATCACTTGTAGACGTTAACGAGCTGTAAGTAAAAAAGCAATTTTAGAATTCAAAACAATATCCAAAAAAACAAAAAGGCGCAAAGTTCAGGTAATGGTGTACTAATGCTGTAGTCAGATAAAGTCCGGTAGAGAAGTGGAAACCTTGACTGCGTCCAACCCCGGCGATTTTCGCGCACTGTAGAAATGGTATCAATTTGAATGAATTTGGTGGTGGTTATGGTGGAATAGTGGTAGAAGTATGGCGGGATCGGGAGAAATTCTTTCCTCTCTCTGCCCCTCAACCTCGAGCTGTACCCTGCACTGTCACAGATCCTTCTGACTAGGAATGGCACCGCCTCTAAACCGACCAGAATTTACTAATTTTTTGTTTGCAAAGAGGAAACCACGTGGTCTGGAGTAGCTCGAAAGGGCCGTCCCTCCTCTCTCTAAGCAGCCCAGCGGATGGGTGTGCTGGAGAAATGAGACTTGCTATGTGCAATGCGTTTTCCCGTTCCGTGTGTAGATGAGCCATGAGCACACGTAGTGCAGAGTTGACCGAAGCTATGGCAGCCTGCAAGCGTGCTAAAAGGGCAGAGATGGGATATTAGCCAAGGGTAGTACTGGTTATTATGTTACCAACCGATCCGAAAGAATAGGCATTGTGTCGTGAAAAAATAGGGCAGTGGTCGATTTGTATATGGCTTGACTGTCGTGTTACTAGTAGGCTCAAGTTCAGTCAGCTGCACAATAATGTACACTTGCTGAAACCCATTGCGGTTTTGGAACTCCGGGGTTCATTAATTTCGCCCACGGCCATGTTGCAAAGCCTCTGTGCCAGGCCGTATGTGGGTTAGGCGCATCGCAAAGGGCTATAGGTTACGCACACAGCCATGAAAAGTGTATTTGTTACACATATAATTTCAGTGCTATTTCAGAAGCGTTACCTTCACTCAATGACGACTGCGCCGTGCAACAAATTACAGTTGCCGTTGTTGAGCGTCAAATGGTAAAATATGTTTGTGGCAGTACTATGGTAGTACCACGACTACCAGGAAATCTGCTGAGTTTGGACGCCATTATGCGCGCAGCCCCCATGTGGGAGCTAGTCCACACACACGGGCCCCTCTTGCAGGCTCTCTACCGCCGCGCTGAAACCTGGGCCAGTTGCGGTTCAGTGGGTCAGTATGGTATAGCTCTGTGAGTCGAGAGGGTGGGGTGGAGAAGGCCGAGGAAAAAATCTACATGCTCTGTTTTAGCAGATTAGGTGCACACCTTCCACCAAACGCCGGATTTGGGCCACTCCCAGCGCCCTCCATGGCGATGCTGTACCACAGACGGATCTCAAAATGGAGGATTTTGAAAACACTGGGCCTTCAGAGCGGGGCAGAGCCCAAGCGCATATCATGGCTGGTTTGGAAGGCGGCGTAGCTCCAATGGGTGGATGCAGTCTTTCGTTAAACGAACACAGCTACATTTCTGCAATGTTACTGTAGTCTACACAGCGGTGTTGAGTCGGATACATTATAACAGTAGGGCGACCTGTCCGCGCACACAAGCGTGGCGAGAATGCAACTACAATAAGTTGGCATTTCCAGTACTGTACCTCTCTGGCCCGGGTCAACGCAGTGCGTTTGCGTATGTTTGAAATGTGTTGACGTGGCGTCCACATCAGCCTGCCATTGTTTTAAAGAAAATGGCTGCTCTGGTCTAATGGGCGAAGACTGAATCAGGCTGATCCGCCTGTCACAGATCAGCTACATGGGCGATGAATAGAGGCTCGCCATGGGGCACATTTCAATATATGTTTTCGATGGAAAGTGTGAACGTCTGGTTGATCAGGGTGTGTAGTGTGTTCCACTGATTAGTCCGGCCTATCGGCATAATGTTTTATGGAGAGACGAGTCAACTTTACGCACGGACAGACACCGGTTCCAAAATTGTTACTCTTTCGAAACTGAGGGGTTTTCTGCAGTCATAATCATAATTAATAACTTGGATGCAATCATATCTTCCGTTTGTCTCGATACATCAGAAAAACAGTGCTCGGAAATTAAATAGTTTATTCCACATGCAATTCACACCATAGTAATGACGTGGGCTGTGATTATCTGGTCTACTTAAAACCTCTGTAAATATGGAACCCCTACACCCAATCAGATTAATTGAGATAGGCCTATTTCATCACACAGATACATACAGAATTTTCAGACATTTAATCTGACAAATTAGGGTTTTTTGCTGACTGCCGCATGATTTAGGGTTAACAGGCGGCACAAAATGGCGCCTCTAATGTTTACAAAGCATGCTTATAGTTAGGTCTCTGGTTAGTTGACTTACATCTTCCATAAGTTATAGTTGTCTTAAAAGCATTATATCACTCCAAACACGCGTAAAAGAGCTAAACAGAATCCAAAACTCGTACTGTATATGGAATGGTGAACAACAATTTGTTGGCCAACGAATAGACTACTACACAAACGTAGTGGGGAGTAGCCTAATACCCGTATGTGTTGCCATCAAGGGCTAATGGTCAAAATGTCCTCCGCTGTCCCCAAGGTGTGTGGCTTTCAGGATAACAAGTGGGTATAATCATAAACACACTGAATCAATGATGTACTTAGTTTAGGTCTAATGTATTGGCTGTGGGGCATTAAAACAAGTGAAAAACAATTAAAAACAATACAAAACTATTATTTCCATAGTCAGAGTGGCCCATAGCTTCCTAATGGTGAAGATTTGTTGACGTAAAACGCTTCCAAACACACACACACACACACACACACACACACACACACACACACACAGTCAGTTGTGAGTGGTGCACACAGGCTAGAGAGGCAGCATGGTGTAGGCTAGCATGGGGGTTGGGTTGGGGAAGACTGCTCTGTGGTTGGTTGGTTGGTGCAGTCCTCTTGCAATTCCAGGAGAGTGCTTTCTGTGGAGCAAACCTGTCCCTCGTGTGGGCAAGATCACCACCACCACCAGCCTGTAGCATGTGGAGAGAGGGAGCTCCTGTGTGAGAAAAGCAAAGATTTAAGTTGACTGAAAGCAATCTGATCAAGTAGCTAAGTATCCAATGAGTCTTAGTGAGATGACATTGAACAGGGTTAACTGATCCCTGATTAGGAATTGTAGTGTGCAGTTTGTGTGGTACATATATGTGGTTAGATTTAGCTTGTAAAATGCTCCTTTTGAGAGTGCACAGACAATCCTGATGGCTGGAACAGTTCACCACTACAATACTGATTTGAGGAAAAATCGTTGTTGTTTTTTGTTTTTTTTAACTGACCATCGCAAAAGCTTCAGAAAATGTCCCTAACACACAAAAGAAAGCCAATAACATTATCTGTGGCGTTGAGCGCTGCTTATTAGTGTGTCGTGGTGTGCTTGATATGTGTGCTTGATAAGTGCTCTCTGTTCCACCATGACGTCGCATGAACAACTGGTCCCATGAATGCAATCAAAAGCACTAAATGATTCCATAAGCATGGTGCCAAAAGTTATCTCAATAGTAGCTCCATCACGATGGAATAATGTGTTCTAGTCAGTCTGAAAGAGATCACTCTTTTTAGTAAGGCACTATAAACAAAAGTTGAACAGGTGACCCGAAAAAGGGCAAGGAATTGCCTACAGTTTGCACCTATTTTGGTGTAGGAAAAGCGTGTAAATGAAACAGGTTCATGCACTGGAATTGGCTATGGGTTAATACAATTAGATGTGCCTCCAGCATCACTACCGAATCATATGTGTCTTTTAGGAGAATATGCAGCGGGGCGAGTGTTGTGGATCCTTACAACAAATTCTCAAAAGCTGCTTTTCTGTTTGTTTGTCTTTTGTGCCAGTATAGTGGTACAGTTACTAGCTGTGGTGTGTGTGTGTGTGTGTGTGTGTGTGTGTGTGTGTGTGTGTGTGTGTGTGTGTGTGTGTGTGTGTGTGTGTGTGTGTGTGTGTGTGTGTGTGTGACAGTGAGGCTCGGTGAGTGAGTCAGAGGGCGCGAGAGCAACATATAGAGAACACATATGTATGTAACCTATGTATGCATACATAATCTTTCATTTCCTTTGGGATAAATGACGTAACTAGTTTGTATGCATGACTGTAAACCATAAAACAAAAACTGTGGAAGGACTTCCTGAGGTGGTTTTCGGCACAGCGCCTATACCATCGCATGAAAATTAAAAAAAATCAATGCATTGGACACTGACTCGCTTTCCCAGACATAAAACGCTGAACATTTTCATGCACACAAAGGTGTAATAGGAGCGATAGACGAGACCTCCGGCTGCATTCGTCACAGATAATCAGCATGCAAAAAGATGAAGCTCCCTTCCACCTCCTCTCCGCCTCACCTACGGTTGAACTCATTATTGCTTGGTCAGTCAACCAACACCCCCCCCCCCCCCACACACACACACATGTACCACACTGTATTATTCCCATGGAAACTGCAGAGTGATTGACAAGCAATGGGTTTTCCCACAATGCCCTGCACATACTTCATGAGCCCTTCTTCTGCTGTCTTTGCAGAAATATTATATAATCTGCCAATGTAGCCCAGGGAAGACCCTCCCCCATTTTTACCCCTAATCCAGATTTACGTGTGTGTGTGTGTGTGTGTGTGTCTGTGTCTGTGTCTGTGTCTGTGTGTGTGTGTGTGTGTGTGTGTGTGTGTGTGTGTGTGTGTCTGTGTCTGTGTCTGTGTGTGAGAGAGAGAGATAGAAAGAGAAAGAGAAGTAATAATCAACAACTTGCACATAACTGATGTATAATCATTTAAAACGGCTGGAATGCTAATTGGAATTCCCTGGTTCATCAAGCTGAGAGAGAGAAGACTTTATTAATTAGAAGTGTTCAAAAATGGCCCTGAGTTGGAATATAGATGTGCTTCCAAACTGAATCAAACAATCCACAAGTGGGGGAAATAGAGAAACCTTGTTCTTGTAGAAACACAGAAGGCATGTACTCAACACACTTGAAGACTTACATTTAAGACATTAGTTTGTGCAAATGTCACCATGAATTATAGTGCATGTTTTGGTTTACCCAAAAGCACTGAGCATTTCACGTCACACCTAGTTGACATTACATGATTATTACAATGTTATTGCTGTGACTTAACCTGGAATATGTAGGGATCTATAAGGGAGGCATTAGTCAGGAACTGTTTGAACAGCAAAAGAAAGGTGGACATCTGAAGGGGAAAAGAACATCCAACTGGCTGAAGTTGTAAAATATATCTGTGCATAACTTGACCAACAAATTTTGACTGACAAATAAAAGCATTGGCATCCTGTGTATTAGTAAAACTTTCATAAGTTTTGTATCTTCTTAAAAGAGACATTGCAATACAATTAGATAAGCACATATTTGTTTTTACCAGTTTTTTTTTTTTTTAGTTCAAAAGATTCTAACACATTTCCGAGTACATGTAATAAACATTGTTTTATTTCTTCAATTGAATTAGATGCAGCCAAGTTACATCAATGACAATAACAGGTGTAAAAACACTTTTTTTTCAGAAGATATGAATACAATCAGAACCAGAGAAAACTTCAGCAGTGAATTCAGGGCAGAAAGTCCTATATCCTTGGCTATGAAAACTCTGACCTCGAAGGTAAACTATTGGAATAGTTTTGAGCGTGGATGATAAAAGTTACAAACAAATTCAAAGAGTGCATGTAGGTTCCATCTCAAAATGATTCGTTCCTACAAATCAAGAGCCCATGAGACGAATTACGAAATAATTCTGACGTGCGTGTTCGTTCCCACAATGTCCACCCACGCTTGAGTAGAGTTCAAACAAAATGGAGAGGAAAAAAGACCTCTTCCAATGAGCATACCACTCACCGACGTATGGCGCACCGAAACTTTGCTGCAACAAAATGAACTTCAACAGCTTCTGCGGTAACACAAAATAACCAGGCAATGTACCTGGATGATTGTTTTTGTGCTATGAGTTTGTATTTTGTGTGAAAGACACATTTAGATTACCTCAGCGAAACGTGCACCGCAGCAACACATTGCTATAATATTGATATTTTGCGCGACTACAAACAAGCATGCATAAGTCGAAGAAAATAAAAGCAACGAAAAATTAGCCACTTTCTGTGTGAAACCCAGTGAAACTTTCGATGGGGAAGACAGCAGCGTCGAAAAATGTCCACGAAAGAAAACAAATCCTCGTCATACAACACTAATATTAACTATTCCTTTAGAATCCTATTTGTATAGGCTACATTGGCGTAAACGCTTTCTGTCCAGGCATCTTGCGTCCTCAATTGCCTATATTTAAAGGCCTACATGCTATTCATGAACACGTTTCGTTGCCGAATACAAACAATAAAGTTAACTGTTGAGAAGCTAAACTTTTAACCCGTTTGCTTCCCTTTCAACATGGCTGCATCCTGCGCGTACATGCTCCCACCATGTGGATATTTTGCGACAACACATCTTGGTAGAACATGAACATGCCAGGGAAGAAATGGCTTTTTCACAAAACATTTTTTTTTCACTCAAATCCTTTGGCAATGACAACAGCGCGACGACTGGAATATTAGTTATATTTGTAAGCACTGTACTGTGTGGAATAATTTCAGTTAGTGTGGTGCCAAGGAATGGAGCGTAAACGTCGCCATGGATCATCAAGAAGTAACTTTCATGCCACAATTTCTGGGCTCTATATGGATATTTTGGCAAACTGAATGACAATTCGTCTAAGTCCGTTTTGGTCTTCATGGTGCATATATTTATGAGATTCAGTGTCGCTCTAGACACTCGTAACAATTGTTACACATGTTGCGCACAAATGTTCATTTTAAGTCTTTGGAAACTCACAACTCCCCTGCAAAGCACTGACCGCCAATTGCCCTTCAAAACCTGGGAATATAATTGACAGAATTTATAGAGCACCAAATACACTTAGGCCCTACTTCCTCTGGTGAAATTCTAACCATTTGTATAAAGGACACTCGTTAGCCTATTCATTGTAAAACGCAGTAGACTATTAACTCAAAACAAAAACAAAAGAAGGCAATTGGCTTGGCATGCTTCATAAACAAAAGCTATAATCGTGTTCACCCTGAGTATAACCTCTATTAACATCGACAAGAGTAGTTTCAAACAGCTTCGAAATTTGGAAATGTGAGCACGAATGTTTTCTGCATGTATGTTCCACACCTCACAAGACGCGTGGAATCCTTGTCGCGCACTTCCTCGTGCCCATTTTTACCTGAAGTCAGACCACACAATAGGAGAGTGACTATTCGAACCAGCATAACTCTGATTAAGAGGTTTTAAATAGTTTGAAACCGAACTGATGGCATACACAGACACACAGGCACCAGATATGCCCAAATGAAGTTTTAAAAAGGCAAATGCAGCCTATAGGCTACTGGGATTTTCGACGAAACATCGGCATACATCGGCAGCATGGGATTATGACAGCCTTGTTATTTGTATCGGAAATACGTCAGAGAAAACATCTAATTGGTTTGCAAATGTCATAGGTTTCGATTTTCTTCACGTTGCCAAACTAAATTGGCAATTAAAAAATGTGTTATAGTTGTTATGCGGTTGAAACATCTGGTCAGTGTTGCCATAGTGCGGGTTTCTTTGCGTAATTTTAAATTATCTACTGTATATTGGGATAGTTGCAGAACAGTTGTGGAAGGAAAAGTGCAGACATGAAAGACTGCAGATGTAGCAATATGAAATAGTGAACAAACATACAGCAACAACAGAAACAACAGCATTACCATGAGCAGATTTTTACAGAATGTGTGCAATAGAGCCCAATATTTTACCACAATAAGAAACCATTTTGGACTGCTGTTGCAACATTTCCTAAATTGTTGTGGTGACAGCCATAAGTGATTAGATATCAGGAAGTGTTTAAGGCTACAAGATAATGGACAATAGCCTACTGAATGAGTCTAGTCTATTGAAGAATGCCATGAGGAAATAATTTTGGTGCATTTGGAGTTATTAGCAGTTCTTCCCCTGTGCATGTTTTATCTCCGCCCCTCACCATTGGTGGAGTCACAAGCAGGGGCGCCGCCAGACATGTTGGGCCCCATGGAAAAAATCGAATTTTAGGCCCCCTTCATGGCCCCTGTCAGTGTTGTCAGTGCTTGGGCCCTTATGATCTGGAACACCTTTCCCCCTTAATGACACCCATGGTCACAAGGCTAACAACAACAACAGCAGGACAAACTAGGCCTATCAGTTTTTATTTTGGGATTTGCATATGGCTGCCTAAAGACCATAATGCACGTTTTGGCAACTTTTTGAGCAATGTTGCTAGGCAACAACATGAGTGCAGCTCCTAATTTTCCAATGGCATCATACAAATATCATTGCCCCAAAAGTTGCCCTGTGTATCAATACCTTTAGACTGAATTGTCTCAGGTATCCATGTCTGGAGCTGGGGACTGTAGTGTCAGCGTTGGTGGTAATTGCATGGTAGGCCAGTTGACTTCATGGATATATGGTACAAATTAACAAGAAGAAGCCAAAGTCAGTAACATTGAAAGTCTTGATTATTATCACGCATAGATTTATTTTGTCCTATGCTTCCTGTCTCCATCTCTGACCAATGTGCCATCACACTGCATAGAGGTGAAGCAAACACATTTTCTTAGTGCTATTGACTGACTAATAAAAGAAGGATTGTCAGACCATTACAGTGAGGCATGAATAAAAATGAAGTAAAATATTTTGGAAAAACTACTGTCCTCACATGAGTTGCGTCCATTTTTCATTTAATTACTGTTGGAAAATGGCACCAGTCATGCACTAGACAAAGAATGGTGGGTTGTGGATAGAGTTTTGGTTGCAAAACAATAATTATATATTGAACAGCGGGCGAGTTGCACAATTTGTAATTTATTTTATCACTTGCTGGTTAAGTTCTGAAAAGTTCTAAATCCTAGTTTGAATGCTATGGCATAATACTCCATTTCCCTCTGATGTTTGTGTGTGAAGAACAGTGTTTATATATTCCATGAGGCTGGTAATAACCAAACCTGCAGAAACAAAGTCAGCTGATTCTGATTGGATATCTAGTCTGTGATATTTCCGGTCTTAAAATAAACAAAATAAGTGTGATTTATTAGTTCAATTTTAAAGTGGCTCTATGAATATTTGCAAGGGTTCAGAAGGTAAAGAAATATAGAGGAGGGGAGGAAAATCCAGACAAAACTTCCAAAACTAGTACACTTTTCCTCTTATTTCACTCACGAGAGCCTTCAAAGTCCACCATTGCCTGGAGATGCATGGCATGAAATCCGTAGATGGTCCATTCATTCTTACCTCTTAGGTACAGGGTCACAGATCACTCCCTCTGCTTGTCCATTTGTAAAAAAAAAAAAAAAAAGAGCACACCACCTTTCATAGGCGCTTGTCTATCTCTTAACTAACAGTTCCCTGTTTTACTGGACGACTCGTCAGTCAAACAGAGAGATGAGTTGCCCTGACAGTCACTGCGCGGAGGAGTGGTGGACGTATTGAACGCCATAAATCGTCTTGGTGAACGACAAACCCCTCCTTTTCTGCTTGGTGGGTTATCTGGAAAGTGACCTCTGGTTTTGAGGGATGAGAGTGGAACATGGTGAGGGGCGGGGACAAGATGCCTGAGCTCAGGCAGAGAGGCTCAGGGGTCAGGAGGGAGGTCACTGAGCCATTGCAGTGTTTTTCTGACGAACAACACAGCCCTCTGACCCCAACCCACCCATGTATACACGCATGACTTCCACCCTGTTGCTGTCAACCCCACACACACACCACCCCACCACCCCTCTGTTGCAACTCAAATTTCACTAGCGTGTTTGTCTTTCACAGTACGTCTTTACTATTCAAAGACAAATGCTAAAGCTAAAACAATTATAATCACCCCTGTTGCCACCTGGGGCCACTGAGTGCTCTGAGTGCCCTATGCGCTGTGACTATATCACTTATCTTGGGCCTAAGCTCTTGTGGACTTTATACCTCTTTAATTTTTTACTGATCTCTCCTTCATTTCATTTTATCTTTACATTACTTATTTATTATCTATCTACTTATTTTTTCTATTTTGTCTAGTTTCCTCTCTTGTCTTTTTGCTATTTCTTTCTTGTTTCTTCTATCTTTTCTACCTCACTCCATTATTTTTTATTTTTAACATTGTTGTTTATCCATATGTTAAGCACTTTGAGCTGCATGCCTTGTATGGAATTGTGCTATACAAATACAGTTATTATAGCTTCTCATAACTAATATTATTATAGACGTTAAGACTGTAGTGTTATGAAATTTCTTACAGGATATCGACAATCTGTTTTCCCCGAGGTGATATACTGTATACGTATACTGGCATATCACCAAATATATGTTGGAAAGGACCTTTTTTTCCTCACAAGACACAGAAGTGCACATCGCCTAATTCCAAAACAGAAGGATAGAGCTAAGTATCACCTTCATTCTCTATCAGACAGCCTTAGAGCACTAAACTATACCTACCTAGATTAAGGCAGTCCTAATCTATCACTTTAGTAAAAGAAAATGTTCAGTCTGTGCCACATGATAGTATGCTCTTCTAAACGTTGTCACCGACAGTACAGTAGGCGAGTAAGTGGATAAAACCGCAAGCCGACAAGACAACAGGTCCTTGTCATACACTGTACAGGGCACCAATGGGACTTCAAACGATAAACACATAGCCACCTAGCATTTTGGAATCCCTGGCTGCGTACGCATTCAATTGATTACCAACAGCCGGAACCCATGTATAACTAGAAATGCATTCTCACAGAAAATGCTGGAAGCGGGCTTGCCTTTTGGGGCAGAGATGAAACAAAGTACTATTGAGAAAACAAAGCTCCATCCACCCAGTCAGAAGTTATGGGCCAAACAATTCAGCCATCTTGGATTCAGCCATCTTGAAAGTGTTGTAGCTCTGCGTTTTGGGGATATACTAAATGACATAGATGGTATTTTAAGTTGGCTAAGGAACACTGCATATGATATAATTTTGAAAATCAACATGGCTTCGAGCGGGATTAGAACTCACAACCTCCATATCTGTAATCCAAACCCTTTGCCATTGATATTAAATGACATACAATACATGATATTTGAAGTTGGCTAAGGAACACTGCATATGATATCATTTTGAAAATCAACATGGCTTCGACTGGGGTTCGAACCTCCAACCCCCATATCCCTAATTCAGCACATTTGCCATTCATACTAAATGACATACATGGCATTTTAAGTTGGCCAAGGAACACTGCATATGATATAATTTTGAAAATCAACATGGCTTTGACTGGGATTCGAACCCCCAACCTCCATATCTGTAATCCAGCACATTTGCCATGCATACTAAATGACATACATGGCATTTTAAGTTGGCCAAGGAACACTGCATAATATAATTTTGAAAATCAACATGGCTTTGACTGGGTTTCGAACCCCCAACCTCAATATCTGTAATTCAGCACATTTGCCATCCATACTAAATGATATACATGGCATTTTAAGTCGACCAAGGAACGCTGCATATGATATAATTTAGAAAATCAACATGGCTTTGACTGGGATTCGAACCCCCAACCTCCAAATCTGTAATCCAGCACATTTGCCATGCATACTAAATGATATACATGGCATTTTAAGTCGGCCAAGGAACGCTGCATATGATATAATTTAGAAAATCAACATGGCTTTGACTGGGATTCGAACCCCCAACCTCCATATCTGTAATCCAGCACATTTGCCATGCATACTAAATGACATACATGGCATTTTAAGTTGGCCAAGGAACACTGCATATGATATAATTTAGAAAATCAACACGGCTTTGACTGGGTTTCGAACCCCCAACCTCAATATCTGTAATTCAGCACATTTGCCATCCATACTAAATGATATACATGGCATTTTAAGTCGGCCAAGGAACGCTGCATATGATATAATTTAGAAAATCAACATGGCTTTGGATGGGATTCGAAACCTCAACCTCCATATCTCTAATGCAGCGGCATACATTACCACTAAGCCAAGCAGCTAGCTGTCATACACAGTCCAGCAAGACTATATTAGATTGCATTGAAGAGCTGAACAATAGGCTTCTAGAATAGCTGCTCGCACCTGCTCGTTAAGAATAGAATCTTGAGACAGTGGCAGTTAAGATGGAATCCTTCATTGGGAGCACCTGTTCTGATACTAACTGACAGTTAGTATTGAGCCTTTAACAGGGGAGAAAATGAGAATGAGTTTTTTGTCTTTACAACATCGTTGTAAAAAAACTAAAAGGAGTTGGCACGTGTCCTTTTCACAGATCGGAGTCATGCTTGTGATCTCTCTAACAGTCTTTGAATGAAGTTTATAGGTTAAATTTTTCAGGCACAAATGGACCTCCGTGTGGGACATGCGCTGATCTCTTGAAAAATGCACTTTTCCAAAGACTGGGATTCTCCATAGAGCCAGGTCTGTTTTTTTTACAAACCTGCCATTTAAAAAGTATTGGGAGTTGGGAGATGAAACTTTCACAATTTGGAGACATCCCATAGAGCTCGCTAACAACGCGTCAACTAAACTTCTAGGTGAAAGTGTTGATGTTTTATGACCGAAAAAGCCTCCTACACTCTAATCTTTAGAGTGGCGGAACTTTGGTTCATGGAGGTTCCACCACTGTTTTCAATGGAGACCCAGGCTTTCACAAAATCGCCAAAAACGGGAAAACGACAAGAGACACGGAGAAGCCTATAACGAGACGCGATCTCCAAGCCGAGCCGGTCGTTTTAGTGTTTGAACGGTGTCTCTATCTCGAAAGGCCTAGGAGGAGATCCATTTTCTATTTTTACTGCTGCCCTGCACAAGAACGATAATAAGAAACAGGACTTAGAGATTACTATAAACGGGCCTTGCTCTGCAAGAGCTCTGCTCTTGCTCCGCAAGCCCGCTTAATAATCGGGCCTTGCTCTGCAAGAGCTCTGCTCTTGCTCCGCAAGCCCGCTTAACTACCAAGTCTTGAGAATCAATAGGCTACTTAGGTTAAGTGGTGAGGAGGAGGTTACAGTAGAGGAGACTGTGGAAACAATACTTACTTACTCTCCTCATTGCAATCTTACCCAGCAAGCCATCCTTCAAGAGTGGACTTGAAAGTGAAAGTCCATTGGGAAACTCCAACTCCCATTGTCATTGTGACACAGCACTCCACAGCACACAACGAAATTGCATTCATGCCTCACCCGTGGGGGCAGCCCTCAATGGCGACCTTGGGGAGCAGTGTGGCAGGATGGTACCATGCTCAGGGTACCTCTGTCATGGAGGAGGATGGGGGAGAGCACTGGTTGACTACTCCCCCCACCAACTGGGCGGGTCAGGAGTCGAACCGGCAACCTTTGGGCTACAAGTCTGACGCCTTAACCGCTTACCCATGACTGCCCAGAACTTACCCTAAGCTAGTGAAAGTCAATGGATCCGTGTAGCATGCTACATGCTACAGTGATCCATTGACTTTCACTAGCTTAGCTACATACTCCCTCTTTTAACTTGTCTTAAAGCAAGACAACGCTTAACATGAAAAATAAGACACTTAACCACCTTTATAAACCCCACCCAACGATTTAACTGTATTATCCCCCAAAATAGTGACATACCCCTTTAATGGACAGACTGCAGCCATTCAACACCCGGACCAGTCACTAGGCAAAGATGATAAAGTTGGTGGCCAATGGGAGCGAATGTTACATTAATGTTTTCTATGAGTTTCTTTTTCTTTCTTTCTTTCTTTCTTTCTTTCTTTCTTTCTTTCTTTCTTTCTTTCTGTCTCTGTCTTCTTGTCTGCCTGCCTGTTAATGACAAACAATATGGATCACTCAGGAATCATCTGATGTAGCCTAGTGTATGGTGGTAAGCCCTTCTACAAGCCCTAAGGTGACTCCTTTTAGGTGGAAATAAAGTTTAATGTCCTCGGGAAACAATCAGTACAGTAACATGGAAAATCCCACTGACTCGATTAATTGTTTGGTCCAATCTGTTAAAAAATCCCTTATTTTTTTATTTACTGTGTGCTATTTGCAAATCTGCTTTGAATCGTAAACAATCTAAATTGAATTCAGTGAAAGTATGGAAACAAATAACTATTTTGAAGAATCAAATATTGGACACCTCGAATAATAGGAATAATCTCACATTTCAGGAGTTACTTTGAAAGCTGTTGAGAAAGTGTATGAACTAAAGGCTCCACACCAAGCAAACATGGAGATACCAGCGCGAGTAATCAGTAGCCCACAGCGGGACGTTTGCGCCACCCAGAGGAAATAGTATGTAGTTGCAGACCGATATGTAAGCCAATTTCTGTGCGAACCATGGCGTGTATGGTTTGTCAGCGTACCCTGTATGCTGCAGCTTTTTCCAAAGGCGCACGGCTGACAGTGGTATTACGGAGTTTTGAATTGCATGGTTGGCATTCACACTTGGAAATTTTAAATCTTACATGGGTCAACAATGGAAACAATGGAAAAAGAGATAATTGACGACACGGTGTGCGTTTAACAGGAAAAATAATGCACACCTAGGTGGTGATGCGGCCACGACGCGAAGCGTAACAACTTCAAGAACAACGTGGGCCGCATTCTAACCACCTGCGCAGTCACATTTTAGGTCAGTGAACTGTCACAATCGTATCTTTGTGACGAAACAACATGCGTGGAGAAGCAGCTTTCTATCAATCACAACCAAGGATACAGTAGCCAAATACTATATACAAGTCACTGTGATCACAACATGGTACCGTATTTTTGAAGAAACAAGAATTACAATGCTTCCCAGAGACTATCCCCTGTGTATTTCAGGGACCTGGGGCCCTCCAGATCTTTGGGTATGAAACAGAATTGTGTGTTAAAACATTAAGTCCATTTTAAAATTGATGTAATTTTCTAAAGCGGTAGGCTAGTCGAATGTATAAGACAGAATAACTTAATGGTAGGCCTACACTGTGTGTGCAGGAAATGGGCAAAAAAAAGTAGGCCTACTGCAACTATGCTGGTCATTGAAACTGGGCTGTATATTGTCAAATTTGATCTTTTCATGAAAGTTTGCTAAGTGATAAACTAGTATTTTCTAGAATGGCCCAAGTAGGCCTACAGTCATTTTTGCAGCTAAAAATGGCTATTTCTGGAAATTCAAAATGGCGGACCATGGAGAAGATCCCCATTTTCATGTATGAAAAGTGCAATTTTTTCCAGTCATAATGAATACTTAGAATTTGATGGTGGTGGTAAGGATTCATGAAAAAGGTAACATTAGTGAATGGGTAGCATGAATTCTGGAAATAAACAACAACAAAATCTCCCACAGTGTACATTTAAATGTTTTTCACCACTATTGTCAAAAGTCTGCACTGAGGCAGACCTGCAACAGTCACTGAAAGTGAATGCAGCCGTTGGAAGTGAATGCACATAATTTCTAAGATAGATGTGGTTGATGTTGGCAGTAGAGCCTGGATCAGAATGGATGCCCAGGTTGACAACAGTTGGTGTAAAAAAAAAAAGATCTCTGTAAATTCTATTACACTTTGATAAATAGGCTACACAAATTTTAATAAACACCTAGGCCTACTTCATTATATAATTCAACAAGTGAAGAGTTCAGATGCAAAACCCCCTAACTCCATTTCTGAAGTCCTGCACTTCTATATTTTTTAGAGAACCCCGTTGTTGGTTTGGTTTACATTCATGTACTTGATAATACATATAAATAGTTATATTACATAAATACAATTTAAAAATATGCAATTTTGATAGCTTTGCATTAAATAAAAATGAATTAAGATTATTTTCTGAAATGGCACTTAGGGGGTTTTGCATTTGAACTCTTCAAGTGTTTTTTGGGACACCCTCTCAAGTGTATGAATGAACAGCACATATTCTTAATTTCTGTGGAAAGCATCTGTGAGTACCATGAAAAACACTATAGGCTTACCAGTATACATGATACACACTATTAATAATGTTTGTTTTTGCAGGACTTTGTGATTATTCATTTTAACGAACTCTTCCATTTCGACTTCGGAAAGATCCAAGTCCCCCTACCCCTGGAGGATCCAGTAATCTGGTTAAACAGGTAAGTTACACATCCATCAGCTGTTACATGCATTATCTAGCCACACCTGAGAGGCATAACAAATAAAGTGTTTTATTATTATTATTATTAGTAGTAGTAGTAGTAGTAGTAGTAGTAGTAGTAGTAGTACTATTATTAGGGCCTTTCCCATTACTAATCTCTACCCCTACCCCTACGCCTTCCTCTTGCCCCTCGTGCTTTCAAATGAAGCCGCAATGTGTAGGGCTTGAAACACGACCCCTACGACTTGAGACACCCCTTCAACAATCACGGAATGACCCTCACAGCTGTCACTAATTCCATGCATTAGGTTGAAGTTAATAGCGATTTTTTTTTCATGTGCATTTCACTAGTACAATGGAATAATTAATACCCCTTTAAAACCGTCAATTGCGGCGAAAATACTTAAACTTGTGTGCTGGTGTGGATGCCAATTTTTTAAAGTCATTCGCAATGCATTCAGGGAAATATGTCGTAGCCCTCTGTCTGGAGTGTGGTGTCGGAAAATCTCAGTTTTGAGGGGTGGAAAGCCCTTCGCAGTACCCCTACCCCTCTGTCTTAACGTGAATCGAGACGCCTACCCCTACACGTGGACGCGCAAAACGGAGGGGAAGGGGAAAGGCGTAGGGGCTAAGGGGTGTAATGGGATTTAGCCTTACTATTATTATTAGTACTAGTAATATTAGTATTATGCCAATATATCACAAGTCAACTGCCACATTTTATGTACCGTATGCACCTTCATAAAACAATTATTTTTTCTTTCTTGTATTTCAGATCATTTCTTGATGTCAGATCATTATTTGTCACCAACGTAAGTCTGTTTCAAATCTTTGTGATATAGTGTTCGTGTCTAATATCTTTATTTGTGCTTTATAACAATATTTGCTTGTTTAAAGTGCTTCCTTTGCACAAATGGGGTAGCAAGAGAAGTTGTTTCAATTACGGATACGTGTAGCCTAAGTAGTTATAGCTATGTACGCAGGTAGTTCATTTATACAGCATGTGATAGCACTGTGTCTTACTTACTGTACACTGTGTGTGTGTGTGTGTGTGTGTGTGTGTGTGTGTGTGTGTGTGTGTGTGTGTGTGTGTGTTTATAGGTTGAGAAAATGTAAATACAGTATGTATACTGTACAGTGTGTGTGTGTGTGTGTGTGTGTGTGTGTGTGTGTGTGTGTGTGTGTGTGTGTGTGTGTGTGTGTTTATAGGTTGAGAAAATGTAAATACAGTATGTTAGTCTTTACTGCACATTGTGTGTGTGTGTGTGTGTGTGTGTGTGTGTGTGTGTGTGTGTGTGTGTGTGTGTGTGTGTGTGTGTGTGTGTGTGTGTGTGTATATTTATAGAGAAAGAAAATGTAATTTCCTGTATCAATATGTTCTTTTTTACTGTGCATTGTGTGTGTGTGTGTGTGTGTGTGTGTGTGTGTGTGTGTGTGTGTGTGTGTGTGTGTGTGTGTGTGTGTGTGTGTGTGTGTGTGTGTGTGTGTGTGATGTTTAGTTTAACTACACATTAGAGACTGGTCAAATGCCGTTTCAGTCTTCTGTGTTAACCATGTTACACACTGTAGAGATGTTTGAGAATAAAGTACACTTGATACATGTGTGTTAGTGAGACCGCTGTTTTATCCGCTGTTTGATCCCCTGATTGTGTGTGTTCCAGATGAGGTGGACGGACATACTTTTTGCGACAAAGAAGATCATGCGCTGTGTGGCCTTCATGACCAACAACATCATCGTGCCGGCACTGACGGCGTGCAAGACGATTGAGGGCACCCTTACCCCGGGCAGGGGCTGGACTGATGACATTGTCCCAGCATGTCTTCCTGAGACGCTGGAGCACCTGAGGTACTCTGACATCTCCCTGCCAGACAAGCCCGAGGTGCTGCACTACCAGCGAAACATGCGCTGCAGGAAGTTGCCACCCATCCAGACGGGCTACCGGAGGGCGTATGGCGTCACGGTCGAGGGTGCCCGCTCCATGGCCTCGACACTGCTGC
Organism: Engraulis encrasicolus; assembly: GCF_034702125.1. Lineage (NCBI taxonomy): Eukaryota > Metazoa > Chordata > Actinopteri > Clupeiformes > Engraulidae > Engraulis > Engraulis encrasicolus. The sequence goes on along the minus strand of NC_085858.1, from coordinate 37,416,492 downwards.
ATGCCCTGACTTTTGGCCGGGTGCCCGTGTGGCAGAGGGACTGCTTCTCAGGCAACTGGGACCTGTTTCGGACCGTCTCCAGGCAAAGGACGAACCCCACGACGGTGTGGCGCCTTCAGAACGCCATCGCGGCGTACGCTGACCAGCTGTGCCGGCTCAGGAGGAAGCTCGCGCAGACAGGGGACGTCAAGGACACCGGCGAGTTGGGGGTCGATGTCGCTACACCCGCACCCGCACCCGCACCCCTCGACTTTGAGAAGTTTGCCGTACTCTTCATCAGCCATTTTAACATGGAGGCCTGCCGCATCCTGCTGGAGAATCTGGTCAACTCCACAATGGCAATGCCCGATGACATCTATAGGACAAGGACAGTCTGGCAGAGGAGGCCTGTCGCGGCAGAGATGCTGCTCTACCCTCAGGTAAAGGCAAAGAGATGCTCAAATAACCCCCAGGTAAGGTGGGAGAGACAGAGATCCATTTGGGAAATTGGGGCGCTATGGGTGGAGCAGAGATATGTGCTCTACTACCCCCTAGTTAAAGGTGGAGTTGCAGGTTATGATGTCACGAAGGGGAGAACACCCCCTGGGTTCTACTGTAAGGTTCTGTAGTCTCCGAATAGTCTGTTGTCTCTGAATAATTCAAAAACTATAGAACCTTACAGTAGAACCCAGGGGGAGTTCTCCCCACCGTGGCATCATAACCGGCAACCCCACCTTTAAGTGAAAGAGGTGTAGGTTCGTAGTGTGTAGGTTTTTGTAATACCTTAAGAGAGCAGAGAAATGATGACATTTTGACCTGAAGACTACACATAATGTATAGGCAGGTTTACAATAAAACTTATAAACTTGATATTGAACCTCAAGCCTAATTTATGTTACACTATGGTATTAATATCTGACCAACACACTAATGCATGATAAGTTCTATTCCACTTTTGTGCATTAAGTCTTCATGTCTTGGTTGGCTACAGACGACCGAGCCCTTCAGGGAGCAGAAGTTGCAGTTCGTGCTGGAGAGCCTCTATAAGAGTGTCAACGACTTCACTACCCTGGCCTTAAAGCAGCTAGCCAACGAGAGAGGTGAGATGAGGACATATGATGCAACAACATGTTGTTCTTCTTTTAAACAAATAAAACATACACACATACAGCGTATGGACCATCCCAAAAAATCTTGTACCACACTTTATAGATAAATGTCACTTGACTTAAACACACTAAGCCTTCATCAATTGTCCTTTCAGTTCTCCGCATTCTACCGTTCTTCGGAGTGGACATTGAGGACACCGCCCCTGAGGTGGCCAAGGACGTGCCTGTCAGCAATGCCGTCCCTCGGAGGCAGAGCTCCCAGGTACAGCCAAACATTTTTTAATATGGTATCTAAGAGAAATAATACCCTGTGTCATCCATGCTACAAAGTGCTGACAATGCCAGTCCCATTCCAGGGTGTGACTCTGCACTGAACTCAATGCATTCTCCTGAACCTAATGAAAAATGTGTGACCACTGTCTGTGCTTAATTTTCAGTTCACAAGAACTTTCAGGAGACACAGATTCTCAATCCGACGCTTTTTCCGCCGAAATTTTGGAGTGAGTAAAAAAGAATATTCCATACTTGACATTGATGCCATATACTGCATCAATCAATATCATCTTTCTGCATTTACTTATAAAACTTGTTTTTTTTATTTCCATTTCCTCAAGTCTCAGGATGCTGTGGTCCCTAGCTCAGGTATGACATACAACTTTCCATTCTTTTCTATCAGGTCATATCAAGTCAGCACAAAAGTTGACAAGGCATGCACGCAGTATGTGACACTGTATATGTCTGAGGAAGGGTCGTTGGTGGCCGGCAATGTCACACTTCAGCAAAATGGGTTGAAAACGGAGCTCATCTCTGTGTTGCGCGGCAACACTGACTTTACTCAAACTTGTGTCTTGGCCCTGCACCTGTTTTTAACTTGGATATGTGTGAGCTGTCCATGCAGTGTGTGACGGTGATGTGTTTTGCATTGCAGCAGTGATGGAGGAGCATAACAGTGACAGCAGGAGGAGGCCATCACTGAGGTCCAGAGTGACCTCTGCCCTGAAGAAGCTCTGCTGCTGCTGCTGCAGGGCTGAGGAGTGACCCCTAGTGGCAGGGGAGGGGAGGGGTGAGGGAGAGTGAGTACATACTGTCTACTTTCTATACTACATTACTATGGTGTATAAACTAAGCAAGGCTCAGGAGTAGCCTTACTAACCCCTAGTGGCAGGGGAGGGGAAGGGTGGGGAGAGTGAGTACATACTGTCTACTTTCTATACTACTACGGTATATCTATACTACTAAGCAAATAGTAAATGTATTAAATAATTAGTTGGATGCCGAGGCTTTATGGGGCTGTCGGACATACGCCTTCTGAAGGATGTGGGAGTCACTGGAGGAAGGCTAAAGAAGGCAACAAAGGAGCTGGCAAAGGAGGCAGAAAAAGGTAGCTTTTGGCTCTGGCTGCGGAGGAAGGACAGGAGCTGGGGGAATAACAACTAACCCCCAGAAAACAGCCGCAGGGATAACATCTATCAGCTGCAGGGGGTGACAGGGAGACGTCCCTGTCACTGCCCCGCCACCGGAGACGTTTCGGGATTAAAGGGGCGAAACGTTGATGACACGGTGGTTCCCGACTGATGACCCTGCAGCTGACCCATGGGCACCGGAGGAGGTGCGACAGGCAGCAATGCCCAGCAGGATGTAACGCCTTCCTGTACAAATCCCAGACAGAAAGTATACATAATTTGTTAAAATCTTCTGTTAGGTTGCACTATTCAGCATGCCAACTGACAAAGACTTGGCTGGCTTGCATCTGCCGGCTTCTTGTCACTAATTACTGGACTGAAATGCGATTGAATGGAGACACTAGGTGGCAACAAACTGGCTATTAGACTAGTATTCGGGAATGGAAACGATAGTTATACTGTATACTATATAGTAATAGTTGTATGTGTTGTGTTTTACAGAAGGAGAGGAGCGTGGTGGCCCAGCAGAAGAGCAGAAAAGGAGTAGAGGGGGGGTCATCACTGGAACCAGGGCTTTGAACCGGTTCAAGGAACGAAAACGAAAACCAGGAACTTTTTGTATTTTACAGGGAACAGAAACGAAACCGGAAACATTATTATTTTTTATGTTCTGGAACGGAAACACTTATTTAAAAATAATGGTAACCGGTTAATACCGGTTAATACCGTTCCTCAAACAAACAAAAAAAAGTAATTATTTTCCTGTGGACGTTACCATGACGGCTGAGGTTCACGTCCTGTGTGACATCAGACATTCTCTGACTGAATGGAGAGAGAGCTGTGGATTACAAAGTCTCCACTCCACATCTTAAATAAGAGAAACCACTGTCATACAAAAGGGCAGAGTTTCCATTGCATCATTGTAAGATATTGCAGAGAAGCGCGTGTAAAGCGCACCGAGAATGTTCGACGTTATTGGGCATCCATGGCCGCTTCAAATATGCACAAACTCACAATGTCCATCATAGCGCTCTCCGTGACCCAAGTCAGTGTGGAGCGCTCATATTCATCATTGAGGTTTATTCTCCTCTTATGTCGTCCCTGAATGACAAAAGTCTGGAGGATATTCTTTTCATCCGCTTAAATAAACAGTTTGGAAGTAGGCTGACTCATTTGCACTTCTGTCTTTCTTGGTTAATTAATGTCAGTTAGGCCTATGGGGAGTAATCAGTTGACAGGAACGAAATTAACCGTTCCGGGAACAATATTTTTTTGTTCTAACCGGTTCAGGAACGTCAATTTATTGGTGGAACTCATTAACCGGAAACGTTATAATTCCGTTTCTGTTCGGAACGGAACGTTTGGAAAAAACTAACGGGTCAAAGCCCTGACTGGAACGGCCCCAGTTTATCTGAGGGACACAAGGCCGTATATTGCCATATATATGCTAGACTCCTCCAACATCAACGTTTTGGGGCCACTGTCGCAAGCCGGCAGTTCTTCTCCCACTCCGCTGGAAGCAGATCTTGGCCCTGGTGATGAAGGGGATGAGCAGTCCCAGAGGGTCATACTGGCAGGCGAGGACACAGTAGATGGTCCACATGGTGTGCTCAGCAGGCTCAGTGGAGCGGAGGTGGTAGCTGAGGCTGTCAGACGGGCAGTTCCATGTGGGTCAGCTGCGTCGTGGGACAGCCAGAGTTCACAGCTCAGCTGGCATGTGTCGGACCAGCTCTGGCAGGTTGGTGGCCCACCGGCGTAGCTCTCAAGCCACCGCAGAGGAGCAGAGGTTGCAGCTTGCCGATCGGCTGTTTGGCTTCTGACGTGGAGGGGGACCTCTGGAGCAAGTTCTCCACATACAGTAGAAGCCTTGTTCGACTGAGCACCGGGTGTCTTCCTCTGGGCTGCTGTGATGCAGCATGCGCTTCTGGAGGACGAATGTGGCGCAGCAGGGACTGCACAGCACACAATGTCGAACTGCAGCAGCACTTTCCATTCGTAGACAGTCGGGGCTCTGGTACGGTCCCGGTCACACCAGATGAAGCGGAGGAAGGGCTTGTCCTCGGGCAGGAGACGAACATGGTGGAACCTTTGATGTCGCTGTGCACAGCGACCGGGTGCTGCCTGAGCATAGTGGCACACCCAGTAGAGATGAGCCGAGTGTAGGACCAGGATGACATGTTGCTGATGGGGGCAGCGTGACCCACCCATGCCACAAGGGGTCAACGCTGACTCCGACATCTTGTAGAAACAGTGTGTTGCTTTGATATGTATAAATTATGCCGTAAAAATGCAACATGAATTAGGAATAAAGGGTTTTGAACGACTGACAACAGGGAAAACCTCAGTGGTAATCAGCTCATTTACTCACTAATATATTAAAGAAGTTATAATACATCAACTTGAATGGTGGTTCCTTCTTTATTTCTTTTGGAAATCAGTTAATGTGTCACCTCATTAAAAGATGACCAAATGGGTGTTGTGTGGCATACCTGCCCCAGACCCAATGCACTCACCATCTCATGAGCTTGATGTCCACCCTCTTACTGTGCTTTCCCATCTCCACAGCCACCACAGTCAGCAGCATTGTACTGAAACCAATAAAACGTTATGACTGCATCGTTGGGAAATTTCTTTCAGCAAGTCGACAATCTGTTTCCCTGAGGTGTAGCATTATGTAATAACACTGTATTATGTATAAATGTATGTAAACTTATAACATAATGCAGAATTTATTACATGATGCGGAATTTATTAAAAAAATGCGGCTGCTGATTTTCTTTCATGATGGAAATGTAATAACGTGGTGCATTATGTAATAATCTATAAAAAATGATGCAATAACTAATGCCAACCAATGTTCCATGCAGTATTAACCAGGATCACTGACAAACAGCTTATAGGTGAAAAAAGGTGTGCACAGAAAAAGTTTGGCTCGGCCCATGTAGCCTCGCGCGCCATCCTACGTACTTCCGCTAAGACACTTGGCTCCGCACTACGAAATGGAAATGGTAGTATTATGGGATGGTCAGGACCAGGCTATGTAAGGAGGGCCTTGGATGGATTCTACCAGTATTTAGGGGCGGGCTTTGTAATCATTAAGTTAGTCTGCACCTTTGGGGAACCCCTAATTGACAGCCCATGAAGGTGGACCTGGTACTGCACATTGTTAACTCTTTGACCGGTATGACTGGAGCCAAATTAAAGGTTGCGCAGAAAAAAAGGAATGGGTTTTTATAACAGTAGGCCTATGTTATGAACCGTAGCAAAAGAAAACGGCACCAACACAGACATTGGATTTAATCTTTGCAAATGCCCAGTGTAGTTAAAGGAACAGTCCACCCTCTTTTGATTTTCACACATTTGCAGTATTTCCAAGCATTATTCATGAATGTGCATATCATTGTTGTCTATGTGTTTGCATTGCCTAGTTAAACGGTATAGCCAAATTAAGCATAGCAATGCAAGTCTATGGGGGTACACAAAACATCCTCAAATGTATTTATAAACTGCTTTAAAATTAATTTAAAATTCACCAGAGTGCAAAACAGCTATTTAATCCCTTCCTCTGATCACTTGTGGCTTGATGCTATTGCCCCCATCCACTTCCAGTGATTATGCTAAGCTATGCTAATTATTCTGATCCAATAAATCTAAGTACTGAAAACACTGAGAAGAAAATGATATGTACGTAAACAGGGCTGTAGTGGTCAAATTAGAGGTGGGTAAACTATGATTTTTTAGATCAGACAGACCGTGACGTGACGCGACGTGACGTGACGCGACGCAACGCAACGCGACACAGCACAAAGCAACGCAAGGTGTCGCGAATCTGTATGGCTGTCCTGGCCATATTCCATGACGTTATCAGTTAAAGTCATATTAAATCAATGACAGTCAACAAATGTGTTTGTAGTTTACTACATTTCAAATTTCAACAGTAAAGAAAAGTAGGCCATGTGTTAGGGTGACCAGATTTGGGTTTATGAAAAGGAGGACATTTTTTTTTTGGTCATCAGTGTATCTGTGTATCTACAGGTATGAAAATGGGTATGAGGCCAGGCATGATAGTAGGCCTATAAAGTATCGGTATCAACGCATCCAAAATGGTAATTTGTTTAAAAGCCACTAGAACTTTTTGGCATGCACATTCATTTGTCTACTATAAATGACAATTAAACTCTCTTCAGTTAGGCCTATAGGCCTATCACATAATTTGTGTGATCATATGATGCAGAGTGTGCCTTTGCTACAATCCTAGATAGTAGGCCTAACACCTATATTGGAGTAGCTCAACAGCATAACAATGCAGCTCAATTTCATAGGCCTATTCCACTTTCTGCATTAGGTTTTTTAAAAATAGATTCATCATCATGTAGGCCCATCTCAGCCATTCCCCACAAAGATGAATGGCATTAGGCTATAACATTGGAAACTAAATATAAAAAACACAACATTTGTGGTTTTCAACTGAATTGATAATGAAGTGCTATTAGGCTACATTTTAGGCTTATATGTTTAGACACCTCACAATTTACCCCTCCACCATCATCCATTAGGCCTACTTAGCTAGGCTAGGGCCTACTTGTAGTGGCATGGTGCTCATAGATTAGCAATGGGCACTGCAGCCATTAAGAGAGGAACTGGAGTTTTACCTACCATTAATAAGCTAACCCATACAGCGTTATCAATAACTGCAAAGGAAATAGACAGAAGAAGATGAAGAAGAAGCTTATAATTTCTTAACTCAGGAATGAGTCCTTCTAGCTCTGAGAAATTGCTTTTGCAAAGAACTTCAGATCATGAAAGAATGTTTAGGCTAAGTCTTGTGACAAGGTGTAACAAAACTTGTACCTCCCTAAATGATGGATTTGGTGGTGTTACTAGGCTTACTCCTGTGTTAGGTTACTTTCATACCTGGCTTCACACGCGGGATTTTTTCCCCAACTCCACCGCGAACGTGCATTTGCGTTTCTATCGGCATTGCCGTCCGTAGAACCGGCGGGCAGATGCGCTTTCGCTTGTAAACATGGGGCGCACTGGCTTGTCCCCTACTTCTTTCGGACAAACGGTGCGAAGTGGCTAGATTTGATGAGAAGGGCGTGACTAATTTGCGAACGGTAGAGAGAAACCTGGAGTGGATGAAAATGATTCCTACTAAAGCGTTAAGTATTGTGATGTGAACTAATGGGTGCGAGTAATGGACATGGCTGCGCTCGCTTCCCCAATTATCGCGCTGCCCTGCTCACCTGTTGACAATGACACTGATTACTTGGCGTGCCAAGAAAACCATGGCTGTGTTGGGGCTCATTCGCGAGAGGCCGAGAGACAGAAGCAGTTGGGGCTGCTGGGTCCAATTGTGGGGAACGTTTGGTGGCGTTCGCGGTTGTTTAGGACCGCCGGCGCTGAAGACACCGGGGACCACTTAGTGACCCGGAGTAAGATAGTGGGGGGAAATGCTTAGCTAGCCAGGACCACGATAGTGTAGACGGACCCAGCGGGTTGCCTCACTGCCAGGCCACTCCAAACCCGGCTAAACAGCCACCTTGATGAACTGCTCATCCTGAGCCAAGACCCCGAGCGGGCCGGCTCGCTTATGATCCAACTGACTGACTGAATGAAGTGAGGTCTCGCTCCGCAGCGGGACAACGGGGTCTCGCTGCCCACGGACAGGGAAGTCCGCTTTTAAACTTATTCCTTCATTTTGTGTGTGCGTGTTTGCTGGTGCGTGTGTGAGCGCGTGGGTGCCATCGCTCTGTTAAGTGTAACCCGGTCACCAACGAAAGTCTGTCTTCTCACGCGTGTACTGTCTTATTAGTGGTAGATGTTTTGATGATGATTCTGAAGGGTGCCGTGTTGATGCTTTTAATGGACTCATAATTACTTGCCGTGATGAATTGCTATATAGTGCTGTGATGAATTACTGAAGGCCTGACTTGCTGTGATGAATTGCTGTGATTAATTTTCCACTGAGTTGCTGTGATGAATTGCCGTGATTATGTTGTTGTAATGTAGCTTATTTATAGCCTCTATTTATTGCATGGTATTTATCTAGCTATTTATTGTGGGGATGGGGTTATGGGTCTAAGCATGCTGTGTGTATTGTAGCCTAGTGCATCACTTGACCTGTGTGCCTTACTCAGACTTCTTGTTGTGTGGGGCGGGGAAACTCTGGGTAGGAGAGATGGCCTATGGGGCTCAGTTATTTTAATGAACTTGCATTAATAATAAAGAGTTGTTATTCCTTGAATCCTTTTGTGCATGGTTGTTCCATACCGGACCATACCGGGGTATAATTAAAGGTGGTGGCAGCTTAATTAGCATACTGTCAATTTAGCGCCCTCTTGTGGCGGCTCACAAATTTATTACATTATGTTCAACAATATTTTTTAAATGACACCAAATTTATTTTGGATTATTCCAACGGCAGATCACAAGGCGCAGGGAACGTTGACGTGCGTAATTGCCATTAAGAGCGGCGTAAACGCTATTTAGAGGTGGGTAAACGCTATTTAGAGGTGGGTAAACGCTATTTCCTAAATTCCAGAGGTGCGTAAACGGCGTTTACGTGCGTTTACCCTCCACTACAGCCCTGCGAGTAATGGACATGGCTGCGCTCGCTTCCCCAATTATCGCGCTGCCCTGCTCACCTGTTGACAATGACACTGATTACTTGGCGTGCCAAGAAAACCATGGCTGTGTTGGGGCTCATTCGCGAGAGGCCGAGAGACAGAAGCAGTTGGGGCTGCTGGGTCCAATTGTGGGGAACGTTTGGTGGCGTTCGCGGTTGTTTAGGACCGCCGGCGCTGAAGACACCGGGGACCACTTAGTGACCCGGAGTAAGATAGTGGGGGGAAATGCTTAGCTAGCCAGGACCACGATAGTGTAGACGGACCCAGCGGGTTGCCTCACTGCCAGGCCACTCCAAACCCGGCTAAACAGCCACCTTGATGAACTGCTCATCCTGAGCCAAGACCCCGAGCGGGCCGGCTCGCTTATGATCCAACTGACTGACTGAATGAAGTGAGGTCTCGCTCCGCAGCGGGACAACGGGGTCTCGCTGCCCACGGACAGGGAAGTCCGCTTTTAAACTTATTCCTTCATTTTGTGTGTGCGTGTTTGCTGGTGCGTGTGTGAGCGCGTGGGTGCCATCGCTCTGTTAAGTGTAACCCGGTCACCAACGAAAGTCTGTCTTCTCACGCGTGTACTGTCTTATTAGTGGTAGATGTTTTGATGATGATTCTGAAGGGTGCCGTGTTGATGCTTTTAATGGACTCATAATTACTTGCCGTGATGAATTGCTATATAGTGCTGTGATGAATTACTGAAGGCCTGACTTGCTGTGATGAATTGCTGTGATGAATTTTCCACTGAGTTGCTGTGATGAATTGCCGTGATTATGTTGTTGTAATGTAGCTTATTTATAGCCTCTATTTATTGCATGGTATTTATCTAGCTATTTATTGTGGGGATGGGGTTATGGGTCTAAGCATGCTGTGTGTATTGTAGCCTAGTGCATCACTTGACCTGTGTGCCTTACTCAGACTTCTTGTTGTGTGGGGCGGGGAAACTCTGGGTAGGAGAGATGGCCTATGGGGCTCAGTTATTTTAATGAACTTGCATTAATAATAAAGAGTTGTTATTCCTTGAATCCTTTTGTGCATGGTTGTTCCATACCGGACCATACCGGGGTATAATTAAAGGTGGTGGCAGCTTAATTAGCATACTGTCAATTTAGCGCCCTCTTGTGGCGGCTCACAAATTTATTACATTATGTTCAACAATATTTTTTAAATGACACCAAATTTATTTTGGATTATTCCAACGGCAGATCACAAGGCGCAGGGAACGTTGACGTGCGTAATTGCCATTAAGAGCGGCGTAAACGCTATTTAGAGGTGGGTAAACGCTATTTAGAGGTGGGTAAACGCTATTTCCTAAATTCCAGAGGTGCGTAAACGGCGTTTACGTGCGTTTACCCTCCACTACAGCCCTGCACGTACATGAATAATGCTTGGAAATACTGCAAATATGTGAAAAAATGGGGGGACTGTATTCAATATAGGTCTACTGCATTTTTGAGATGACAGCTAAAATAGTAATTGGTCTAGAATTTTATCACCAGCTTGAAATAGGCTACAGTGGCTAATTTCCACACCCTCAGGAACGAGGATTGTATAGGTAAATAGATCAAGTGCATGAGGGGTTGCAATAGGCTCCTTGTCTTTAACTGATTTGATAAAGAAGGGGTTAAGTTCTTGACACAGATTACTTTTGAGTGACTGATCCCTTTTCTCTGTATCAGTGGTTCTCAACCTTTTTTGAACCAACACCCCTTGACCTCATCTTAAAAGTCTCACAGCGCCCCCCTTGACCTCATCATAATCCTGTACTATTAAAAAATAGAAGAGACTAATGCCCCTCAATGTCAATGGAGCACCCCCCCCCTTCATGAGCCAAGATATATAAGATATGGGCCTATTTGATAATTTGATAAATTTAAATAAAAAATCAGAATAGAGCTCATTTAGAGGCTATACTATTATGTAAATGTTTTAATAACTTTGCGGTAAAACCACCTTTATGCTATAGTGAAATGTGTACATATGTAGGTTAATACGTGTGTATATTTGTGCATTTTAACGGCTTCAAGGTCTGTCCTTGTAGGCTAGGGGGGAACCGCCATTCCAACACTTTTTGATACAGCCACTCCGATTGTCCCACGTAGCCTATTTGCTCATAACTGGAGCTGTCCAAGCGTGTGGTGCTGAATGCTTCTGCATGCACACATTCATATCGGCCTATACCTACGTGACATCACGTGCACAGCGCCAAAGATCACTTAATAGTTGCTCTCAGGGGGAGCTGTCCGTGTGTGTGGTGCTGAAATCCATGGTGGATGCTCCCATTGAAGCATGTTACCCTCTCACATGAAACTTTTTCTACTTGGAGCTTAATGAAGGGATACGTTTAGTGCAAAAAAAACAAAATATAGTTTCTGGTGACAAGATTATGGGTATTTTCACACCTAGTCCCCTTAAAGTGAACCGAACACAGACTTTTTTTAAGTGGACCAAAAAGTGAACCGACAGCAAAAGGACTGAGTTCTGTTTTTGTTCATATTGTATTGAGTGTATTACAAAAAGAGATGGCTAATCTTTCTGGCCCTATTAGGCTTCTATAGTGTCTCAGTTCTCTTTTTTGTTCACACCCGGTCCTCTAGAGCAGTGGTTCTTAACCTGGAGTGCGGGCACCCCCTGGGGGTGCGCCAGAGATTTCAAGGGGTGCGCGGAATTTTGTTTGTGTTGAGGCTGTGACCAAAATTCTGCTTGCAAACACAATAATTACACCAAATTTAGAGCAAATTAAAACACATTTCGGTCCCCATTTTAAAGTCATTACGTTATTGATTAATGGCTCAAGCAAGAATCATTGTAATTAGTCAGTTAAACATTTTCTTTAGTGTGAATACACGTGTAGAAGTTTGGATAGGGGGTGCGTGGCTTGTCTTCGGCACCGGGAAGGGGGTTTGTTAAGAAAAAAAGGTTAAGAACCACTGCTCGAGAGCCCTCCTTATGTGATTACACTTAATCACAAATGAAACTTGTCAGAGTTCATAAGCGAACCGTTCTGAGAGCAGGTCAATAAAGGTCTCAGTACGGTTCACTTCCAAGGGGTCTGGGTACACTTTGAGGCGTTCACATATGCACAGAAAATGCTAAGTCACGGGTCTGAGTAAATGGCTGAAAGGGACCAGGTGTAAAAACCCTATTAGTTTCCAGGTGCCTGTCTTAGGTCAAACCATAGATTGTATATTACTAACATTCTATGGGTCAAACACATGCTAGTTTGAAAATATGTGTGCTTGTCTATGCACCACAAGTAGTTTTTTTCCCCTGCTGCATTCTCTCTGCATTATCATACTCTCATCAGACCCTCTGCATTATCATAGCAATGTTGTTATGATGAAATTGAGTGTTTTCAAGAGTGAATAGGGGCATTTTCACACCTAGTCGGACCCACATAATATAGGCCTACAAGCAACTCACAAAGAACATTTAGACCAGGGGTGGGGAACCTATGTCTCGTGGGCCGTTTGTGGCCCTTGAGGTCGTTTTATCCGGCCCCCGATATAATTTTAATGTTATTCAGCTTCACATGAAATATGACATATTTTGTAAAGGAATCTTAGAAAATGCATTTGCAATACAATCAAGTTATATTCAGGGAACCTAGAGAAGGTGGTGTTTGTTTAAAAGGTGGCTGCCTTCAATATAGGCCTAAAGTGAAGGGCAAAATCCTGGTTTGTGTTCATAGTACGGCCCTCGGAGGACTTTTACGGCCCTCGGATGAATTTTAAGTGGCCCTTCGAATGAAAAAGGTTCCCCACCCCTTATGTAGACAATACCAAAAGTAGCGTAGTAGTAGTAGCATAGTAGTGCATCCTATTAAAAGACATGGTCAAATGAAGTGACAGGGGTACTAAAATGTGACACACAGTACTCTATACACACAGAATAACTCTTTAACCATAACTTAATCATCACCTTAACCACAGGACCAGGCCATATTATGACAACTGCCACAGTATTTGTAAAAGTTTTGGAGCACACTTCTCCAGGAATTTGGATGCATGTGCATATTTTTTCCACTAGGAGGCACTGCGCTAGCGTGAGTTGAAGTTTCCTGGCACAGACCTGTTGCGTTGTTCCCATCCCTGCACCACTGACATCACATTGTTAGGTAACACAAGTCAGCAATGCAACTCCCACACATTTGTCTCGCTCTGTTCTTCCAGTTTCACAAGACCCCTTTCTCAAATTATGAACAAAAACAACAGGATTGTTTTTTGGTTTTTAAAAAAAATCAGTTTTGCTGTTTTTTTTTCCAATAGCCTAATAGATCAATTATATTCTCATTGTTCTAGGTTGTGCAGGTGTTTACTGTGATTTCGAATTGGATCATATCTCGGTGCTTTATCCTGTGTTAACTCTTACGCTTTCCCGCATTTCCACTTTGCTCTTCTGTTTCTCCATCCCTCCCTCCTTCCCTCCTCACTCTCTCCATTGCGCTTCTCTTCATCGCTTGACATGAGCACACAGCGGATTGGCCGTTATGGTTGCGTGAGCGACTGTCGAGCGGGCCAATGAAAAACAGTCTTGAATAGTTGGTTATGTGTGCACTTCGACCTATTTCTAGTAGCCATGTGCTGTCGACTCTCCTCAGGATGCAACGATGGAGCGAGACACTGCGCCCCACACAAGTGTAACTGTGTGCGTCGTGGTGGGTGGGTGTGTAGCGTAGATGCTCTCCGATAACCTATATGTTACTGTCACAGCACGCATGAGGTGCCATTGAGAATCTAGGCTACCAGACATGTGGGTATTGTAAAGGAACACGTGCAACAGTGAGGCGAAAGTGTGTAACCTAAGCGCGCTTAACAGAGTGCGCAGTTTGAAGGCATTTATCGTTTTTAGTTATGTAGATAGGCCTACTCTTGTTCATTTTGGATTAAATATGATGTAGTAAGTCATCCATTCCACTAAACTGTACTACATTTCTCGAGTTAATAGGAAAGCATTTCGTATGTAGGCCCTATGGTTGTTGCCTTTCTCTTTGGAACTTGAGCATTTAGAGAGAAAAAAAATCCTTGTTCCCATGATGAAAATGTTAAAAAAGACAAGAAAACCACATCACCCAAAAGGTTATATTCACATTTTTTTTATTTCTTACATATGTCATATTTATGATTGTACAAATGAATAAAATGCACATTTGGGAAGTAGTGCTTTATGAAAATAGACTTCTGTGGAGTACAGTTGAACACATGCTTGTCCTTGAGTATTTCTGATCGTGTGTGTGTGTGCGCGCGCGCGCGGCACACACAAAAGCTTATATTATGTCATATCATGGCCCATGCTTCCTCTGCTCTCCTCATTCTTCAATGTGTCCACATGTTACATCATGTCGGACCTGACATTCAACTGTCCTATTTCATCTGGCTTTATACCCCTTGCTTGGCTTTCTATCCTCGTTTATCTATCAGTCTTCTTCACAGGGAAGAAGTTGGGTTAAAAATCACGTCATCATTATTCATCAGGTCCTGTCATCACAGTCTCATGTAATTTTGACGTGTGTGACATTGCAGCTTATATGATGAGGGTAGTGAAGTCTGGGGATAGAGTAGAATAGAATAGAATAGAATAGAGTAGAGTAGAGTAGGGTGTTTGGAGACATCAAGGGGCAGATGGCAGAGAGCGAGCTCCCATGTACTTGGGACAAAGGTAACGACTGGACTCGGGTGGGTTGGAGGGAGGGAGATTAGGTTTGATAGGTGGGAAGCACCGTTTCTTCTCCTTGCTGAAAGAGCAGTCGCTTTCTAGTGAGCATCTGTCTGGAGGACTAATCAGAGTTGACCAGAGGTGCAGCTCTTCCTAGCCAACAGTCCCTTCACCTCTTCAAGACTGTGTTTACCTGCTCCACTATCCACCTCTTAATCTCCATTCCTCTTTCTGTCTCCTTCTCTCCCCTCCCCATCTCCCTCTCATGGAGTACCCATCCCGTAGCACACCCGTGCCAGACACCAAGTGAACGAATACAATCAAACTACGCATCAAATTTAAAAAGGCAAAAAAAATGAGTACACTCCGAAGATAGGAAACAAAAAAATGTTTTTCTTTTTTATATAAAGTCTGGCCTTATTATAGCCCATTTTTAGAAATACATGTCTAAATGTTGTTCAGTAATAAGCACTGCATTTTCAACCGTATACATTTGTGCCCACACACAAAAGAAAATCTTAACAAAAAAATATAGATATATATTACAGATTTTAAGTATCTTCAAGTATTTGTTTGTATACATTTAAATTCATGTATGTATACATACCAGTATACATAGACACAGACATATATTTTATATATATACACTTTAACTTTGTACATTTTTTACAGTGTCAGAATTGTAGTGTATCGTGTATATACACGCACATTCATTAAAACGAATGTGCATATCATTCCTCCATGAAAACAGACAATTAAAAAAATAAAAAGTGATGAACATTTACATATAACTGTGGTAAAGCATAGATTTCAGAGCTGGTTTTCGTGTTGAACCCTCTTGGGCTCCTGCTGGTCTCTGATAGGTTATGAGTTGTGTGATTGTGTGTTACATGCTCTCAGTTTTACAGTACACCCCCAACACATTGGGAGAAGACTGGAGCCATAACAGTGTCAGTAGCCTTCACGGTGCATGAGGTATCATCATCACCTTGACCCATCACTAGAGCAATACATGATGCCCACGTGATATCGCCTTGGACCATCAGTTACACAAGTATACACATGACACCCACATCACATTGTCTTGGCCCATCAGTATATACTGTCCATGTAAGTGTACGATGCCCAGATGAACTTGGCCCCCGCGAGAGAACAGGGTCCCGATATATGCGTGTGTCCCATATATACCAGGCAGACGAGGTCTGTCTGCTCTGAGAGCTGC
Source organism: Engraulis encrasicolus (assembly GCF_034702125.1). NCBI lineage: Eukaryota > Metazoa > Chordata > Actinopteri > Clupeiformes > Engraulidae > Engraulis > Engraulis encrasicolus. The sequence continues at coordinate 37,400,501 of NC_085858.1, read as the reverse complement.
CTCAGGTTTGGAATGGACCACTCAACCTCTGTTGCCATGGTACTGGCAGGCAGGCAGGCATTCCGGAAGTTCATGTGAGAGGTGCATTGTTGGAGTCTCTGGCGGGGACTGTCACTTTGGATAACTGAGTCAAAGGAAAACTGGCCAGTTCATTCCCCGTGGGTTTGAGACACTGAATTGAGTTTTATTCTTGGGGTTGTCAGTCACACTTGGCATTGGTCCCTTGGCCCCCTCAGGCTTCAACTGCACCGCCCACATGCCAACTCATGGGACCCCCACCCCCTGGATGAAAAGTCAACATCTTTGCCACCTCAGCTGGTACACTCTGAAGGAGGGGGAGACTTCTCTGAAGTTCATGGTGTTGAGTGTGCGCGTGTGTCGGGTCAGAGATCCCCAGTGGTGGCGGTTTTGAGGTCGTCTTGAGGCACCCCTCTGGCTTTAGGCGTCGATGCGGAAGGAGAGCAGCCTCTCGGAGTGCATGTTGTTGAGGGTGCGCAGGTCGGGCAGCTTGAGCAGCAGCTTGGTGAAGCGCGAGGTGTCGGCGGGACTGCTCACCAGAGTACGCAGCGCCCTGATCAGGCTCTCCTGCAGGAGCTCCACCGCGTTCACGTTCTCGATGCCCGAGCGGTCGGCGGAGACGAGCACCACCGCGGTGAAGAGTCCCAGCTCCTCCGGCGACAGCTCCAGGGCGCAGAGCTTCTCGCTGAAGTCGAACATGGCGCCCAGCAGGTCTCCCATGCCCATGGAGCGCAGCTCCTCCAGCCCGTAGGTGGCGCCAGAGACGAACGTCACCGTCTGCTCCTTGAAGTTGAAGAGCGAGGCAAAGCGCACCATCAGCACCTGATGAGCAAGAGGAGAATATAGAAGCAGAGGGTTAGTCAAACAATAAAAACAGTATGTATGTGTGTGTGTGCATGTGTGAACAGTGATTTACAATCAATTAGTTTTATATGACAGGACAGTGAAGGTGGTGACAGGAAGCGAGTTGGGAGAGAGAGACGGGGAAGGGTCGTCAAAGGGCCCGGGTCGGAATTGAACCCGGGTCGGCTGCATAGTAGACGCTACCGTTAGTGCCACGGTAGGGCCACAACAAGGTTTTTGATTCATTTTGTATTTTGTATTTGTTTAACTTTAAGTATCTTCATTCACTTGGTGAAGCACTCTTCTGAATTTGTTTTGTGGCCCTTACTCGCAGCGTGCGAGTTTGCCAAAGAGGATTTTGCCGCCGATCAGTAGTTCAAATTTGACTTTAAGGCCCTGCCGTGGCCAACCGGTAGGCCACTCATCTGCCATGCGGCCGACCCGGGTTCGATTCCCGGCCTGGGTCATTTGCCGACCCCTCCCCATCTCTCTGCCCATTCACTTCCTGTCCACCTCTCACACCATCCTATCATCAATAAAGTCGTAAAAAAGACCAACAAAAATATCAAAATGTGACTTTAATAAAAGTGAGAGGCTTACCTCGAAGGTGCCTGCCTTGAGCAGGGTGACCTGGTCGTGCTGGGAGAGCGTGCCAAAGCCGGGGATGTGCTTGGCGAACTCCACTACCTCGTGCACGGCCGGCGTGAAGCTGAGGGAGAAGTCCTCCCAGATCTCCTGAGCTGACTTGTTAGGCTCCGCCTGGGGACGCATGTTCATCGGACACGCCTAGTGCAGACACACACACACAAAGAAAGGGATCATTAGTATCCATTTGTTGATAATTGTTGAATTTTAACCGTTTCATGTAGAGCGTCTTTTATTGCAGGCTTGCTGTTACCAAAATGACAATGTCTTACTGTCTTACTGTTAGCAGCATTATGACACTTGTAAAGGAGAGTACTTCGAGATTGATCAGTGTGCCCCAGTCCGTGTGTGTGTGTGTGTGTGTGTGTGTGTGTGTGTGTGTGTGTGTGTGTGTGTGTGTGTGTGTGTGTGCGCGCGTGTGTTTTCCCCGATTCTAGTGGTTTTGTCTTTGCTCACCAGCAGGATGCTCTTGCGGTTCTTCCATGGGCAGTTCTGTCCCTGGGGGGCGCCGTTGAGCTGTGCTCCGTGATGAGGATGAGCTGCCATGAGGTTGCTGTTGCCGTTGAGGCCGTTCCGCCCGTTGTTGTCCTGGTGGAGCCCCGTGTGGTGGTGCTGATGCTGATGCTGATGCTGCTGTTGCTGCTGGTCCATTGTTTCTACCGGCGACGAGGAGGAAGAGGTCTGGCTATGGTACTGGCTCTTGTCAGGCGACACCTTGTAGCCATTGGTCGGCCGGCTGCTGCTGCTGCTGCTGCTGCTGCTGTGCGTGCTGTTATTGTTGTCATGGTGATAGATGGAGTTGCGCTCATTGAAGTGGTACCCGGCCGGGCAGCCGTTGTTGCCCCAGTCCACCTCAGGCGCCTGCTGCTGCTGCTGCTGCTGCTGCTGCTGCTGGGAGCCCAGCTTGTGTTGGGCATACACGAAGGTCTCGCGGTGGGCACGCGTGATGGCCATGATGGTGCCGTCCACCCCCGGGCTGCTGGGGCACTTGGGCGGCTGAGGGTGAGGCAGGACGTCCAGGGTCATCGGCGGGCTCTGAGGTGGGGGCTGGGCCGACGACGGGGAGGGCAGGGTCGGAGCGGGCGGCGAGTGAGAGTGGGCGGGGCCCTGAGGAATGGCAGGAGGAGGCGGCTTCGCTGCGGCCACGGTGAGGCCCAGCACGGGGGAGGAGGAGGAGGCTGGAGGAGTGGCGGAGGATGGAGGAGGGGAGGAGGAGGTGATGCTGGCCAGCTGGAACTCGCTCTGCAGCTGGTTGTTGACCATGTTGTTCATGGCACTCTGCATCTCCGCCAGCATGCGCTGCTTCTCGCGCTTGGGGATGCGGCCGAAACGCACGGCTGGAAAAAAACACACATAAAACACACTACGTCAACACCAAACGAAACGAAACATAGTCATATCACTTATGTATGTATCCTACTGGACACCTTAATTTCCCCTCAGGATTAATAAATGATACTCTTCTCTACTCTACTCTACTCTACTCTACTCTACTCATTTGTGTGTTTGGTGTGAAATACTCACCATCTCTGGACATGCCCACGGAGATGCACTTCTTGAAGCGGCAGTGCTGGCAGCGGTTGCGGTTGATGCGCATGATGGTGCAGGTCTCGTTCTTGAGGCACTTCTTGTACTGGATATTCTGCTGGATGCTGCGGCGGAAGAAACCCTGCGGAGGAGAGGAGAGATACACGCACGGCAAGTCAGACGTTGTCATTCATTATGAAAAGCAAAGTTATTTACATTATGCATGTAAAGGTGGGGATTCTTTTGGATTTGTTTTTGTTTCTTTGTGGTTATGATTCCAAGTGATTAATGTGAAAAATATGTGTGTGTGTGCGCGTGTGCCTGCGTGTGTGTGTGTCAAACCCACCTTGCAGCCTTCACACGCATGGACGCCATAGTGGAATCCCGACGCGACGTCCGCACACACTTTACACAGGAGAACCATCCCGTTCAGCTCTGCGCACACACAAAGACAACTCTCATTAACACCAGTGACCAACCCAAATGACGGATTTACTAACAGCCTCTGTGGTATTACTTATTGCCGCCAATATGTTGTGGAAGGCATACAGTGTACTGTTCTGTGGAGGTGAGAAACAGCCAGAGGTGGGTGGGAAGTGGCAGGATTCCTGAGGGTCTACCCCCTTACTCATTTTCTGACACATCTCTTTGGAAATATGCTTTTGCACTCTCTCACAACACCGACACATACTACCACAGACACAGGCAGGCACACACGCACGCAGTTGTGACTCACGTCAACACAGGAACTCATAAATACACACACACGCACATTGACTCATGAAATACTCATGAGCTCATGATACACACACACACACAAACACACACACACACACCCTCCTTCTCCTCTCCTCCCCCTGCTATACTCACTGGTGAGGCTGGCCACAGACTTGCTGGGGGAGGCGCGGGCGGTGAAGCTGATGCTGAGGGTGTCATCAGTGCGCCCCCTCGGGGAGACCCCTGAGCTGGGGGAGCGGCCCCCCTCCTCCCCTGACCCTGAGCTGGAGCTGCCGGAGCTGGAGCTGGAGCTGGAGCTACCACTGGAGCTGGTGTACATGCGCGAGGAGTCGTGGGAGCCGTTGGGGGAGGGCGGGAAGGCGGAGCCGAAACAGGGCTGCGACAGCGACTGCAGGCTGCTGTTGGAGTTGTCGCTGTACATGGACACGGGGCTGGTGCGGCTGGGCGAGCCGTTGCAGGAGGAGCCGATGTAGGAAATCACGCCCCCTGGTGGAGAAAAAAAGAGAGAGGGAAACGATACAGAGAGTTAGTGAATGCGTGATGAATAATAGCGTGTATGCATGTGTCATTCATCACATTTTTGTGCTTTGGCAGTGGATTCATGTTTTTTTTTCGCCATGTCAATAAAGCTGTTTGAATTGGGGTTCGACCTGACTCGAGTTATGCCATGATGATTTGCTTTTAAAGTAACCGGTGGGTGGGGATCAGAGTAGAGCAAGAGCAGAAGACCAAAAACACGGGCCGGGCCTCCTAAACAGAACACTGAGCTCAGCTGAACTTTGGAGCGACGCCCAGAGTTCCAAAACAACAACACACCCCATCACTGTGGACGACGACGCAGGGATGTCTGTGACTGCTGCTACTACATTGACGTTCTCACAGCACGCCCCCTGGAAGCCACAGATGGAGCCATGGCAACGCATGTGTGAGCAAGAGAACGAGGGGAGGAAAGGGGAGGGGAGGGGAGGAAAGGAAAGGAGAGAAGAGGGGAGGAAAGGAAAGGGGAGGGGAGAGAGGAGTGGAGTAAGCGATGGGAGTGATGGGAGGAAAGAAGAGGGGAGGTGCCGTAATGGAGTTTCCTGGAGGATATCCAGGGGGACGGAGCAATGCGAGGAAAACACAAGTGCTTTCGAGGAACTCGGTTTTGGAGCTGGACTGGACGTCCTGCTGTGGGAGCAAAGAGACGGAGTCGGGTGGGGGGAATAAAAAACAGCATTGCCATGGCAACGCCCGTAAACCTTATTAGCGCTGCATAGTCAGTGCTCTGCTTGCTCACTTTTTTTTTCTCTCAGAGTCCTGCTGCTGACGGGGTTCTGTGTCTCAGAAGATCTGGTTGTGTGTGTGTGTGTGTGTGTGTGTGCGCGCCACCTTGCTCTGTAATCGCCCTGGGTGGTCCCTCGTATGCCCCCTGCCCTGCTCTTCTACCCCTGCCCCTGCCTAGTTGGCACTGCTTGCTGCCCATGTGCCGTTTGCTGGCAGCACAACAGCTGTGTGAGCACGGCCACATGTGCTTGTGCGTCAGCACACACCGGAGACACACACACACACACACATGCACACACTGACACACACACAGCCATGTCACCTACCTTCACACCTTCCTGACAGAAAATATCTGTCTCTATTTCTATCTGGATCCCCCTCATAGCTGCTATTGCCAAACCATTATCTCATCACAATCTGTTGCATGCCAACCTGTTGTTTGCAATCCTCTCTCTCTCTCGCTCTCGGTGATTCTACAGTAATCCTCCTGTCTGATGTTGGCTGGTGTGTGTGTGTGTGTGTGTGTGTGTGTGTGTGTGTGTGTGTGTGTGTGTGTGTGTGTGTGTGTGTGTGTGAGAGAGTGTACGCTACTTGCCCGCTGCTCTCCCTCTCATGTCACATTATACAGGACATTCTGCTCCTTTGCAGATGATGGCTCTGTGTGTGTGTGTGTGTGTGTGTGTGTGTGTGTGTGTGTGTGTGTGTTTAAAAATATGCAAGTGACTTTGTGAATAAAAAAAGTGTCTTACGGCGTCAAATACGTCAGGTATGACTGCAAAAGTATGGCAGTGTGTATTTAGAACACTTCTACTCATTAGAGGATGTAGGCCTGCCTCCTCATGATAGAGTGGGTCTTGAAGCATGTTGGCTGCGCCTTAGGTATGTAGGCCTACAGTAGATGTGTGCCGAGCGTAACACAGGGAAATGAATCTGAAAAAGCTCAAAGTCCAATTCTAAATCCACTTGAGCTGACCTGACTAACAGTCCTCAGGTCAGAGAATATTTAGGTGCACACATTTTAGACACAGGAGAGGAGCTTGTGCAACTCTAAGTTTCACTATTACAGTTATTGTTTTGCAGGTGCATAATCAAGTCCTTTTCTCTGCCAAACTACCACATGCATTTTATTATAGGCCTATATTTATGAGTCCTGTTTTTGTACTATAATTAAGTAGTTAAATGTGGCTTTATCTTCATTGTTTATTTGGATTTGATAATGATTAACCATTGTGTGCCTCAGTCTGGCCAACAAGGCTGCTGACATTTCACTCCAGTACAGTTGTGGGTGACGTGCCAAATGTGATGTGCCAAGTGTTCCAGTGTACGGGACATGTTTTGACTCTCGTGTTCTGTACTTAAGGCCATTCATTCTAAATTGGAAGGCGCGGCAGCTCCCAGAGCTAGGCTATTACATAACTATGCTGCACAAAAGGTCATAGGGTAAGTGTGTCAGATGGAACCACAACAGCGATAGGGAAAAAAAAACACTTCGTAGTAGTTTTTTTCCCCCTGCGCAATTGTAAATGTCTTTTTTATTCTTCATTCATTTGCTTTGCATCTTTCTTTCCATGGTGATGAAAAAGACAATTTGCGTATTTTTCCCCCACACATATTCCAGCGAGAGTAAATTAATTGCAGTCTCTGGGTGTATGATCGCAGCAAGCGTTGGTGGACCCCTTATTTGTGTAGGCTATATTCCCTAAAACCAACGGCTGACATGTTTAAATGGATTCTCGGGTCATGCCTGCTATGTTCCTGCTGACCGGTTGTTGGGCGAAAACAAACTCGGAAACTCGTGTCAGTTTCGTGAGTTGCTTTGTAGACCCACTTCTGTGCTTTAACACCAAATCACGCCCCCACTCCACGTGCGCTCTAGACATAAGGTTCGTCAACGAGACTGGAGGCAGTAACTCCGCCCTTGGAACGCCCATTCCCCTGCTAGTACAGAGGCACGTTCCACCTCCACCACACCTCGAATGCACAGAGCCGTGTCCTTTCAGGAAAAAAAAAGACTGTTTTCAGAGCACCGTTTGATTTAAAGGTCATCCCATCGGTGGATAGTCCATTGGTATCCGGATGATGTTTATGAATGGTTAAAGTTGTTAATGTAAACCTATATATAGTTAGTGAATTGGATTAATCATTTTAAACACACTAACTCTCATTGAGTTACATCTAAATTCTATTATTGCTGTATGTTAACTAATGTATGTAGGCTATTGGTTATAACGATGTAACTATGCCGATCAGCTATTACAAAACAACTACACCTCGTACCCCAATTGGTCAGGTTATACACTTCTTAGCCAGACAGGAAGCTAAGGGCTACCTAAAAGCAGTTACGTTCTGTGGATCAATTTCATGGCCCACTTTCGATTCGAGTGCTCGGTGCTCGGGTCTTTGGGTTGTGGCCGCGTGTGCCAGCAGCAACCAATGGGCAGCGGGCATCCAATCGCCTGGTGCACATGGCTCCTGACGCGGCGTCACGCACACGACGACAGCGGGCGATTATGTAATGAGGGCGCGCGTTTACCAATGGATAGAGCTGGAGTGCTCGAATGAAAACAAAGCGCACATGGCTAGCTCTGCGGGCCATGTGAACGAGGCAGAGACATGCGCCGGCGCTCGCATCACAGGGGTGTCCGTACACCTGACTCTGCTGACATGACCCACTTCCCCCATACTCTTTTGGTACCGATTGCCACGTACAAAACATCCCATCATATGGAAACTGTTATATTCTCCAAAAGCATTTGGGCATATATGACCACATTGGACACACGTGTTTTAGCCTACAGTCATTTTGGGTTTGCCTGCAATTTTATATTTGGTTATAATGTAACGACACTGTAACACAATTAATGATCGGACCAGATAAATTAACAGTTATCAGATAAATAGTCTACCCCACACTCATCAACTTGTGAAAGGCAACCCATAAAACAATATTCATAGATACACTATATCTGACAAGCGACACACTAAACGACGCTATGGCTATCAAGGAGATGAATGAGACCTGTGAGCTGTGCGCCAGTAGGGTGTTAATTTCATTTTTCGTGATGAGCAGGCTGCATTGGCGCACAGTTAAAGTGTGCCAAGTCCTACTAAACTTTACGCACCGTGTAGCAAGACCTTTACTCGCATTTCCACTTCAACATCTGCCCCACAGTAGCCAAGGACATCTTATGCACATGGACACACGAGTATAAGATACACTTGACTTGAGAACCAAACAATAACCAACAGCCTGGCTATACATCTTTAAAGGATAAACATGAGCAGATTTGGAAACATGGAGCATCATTTACCTGTATTGTTATTCGTGTCCATTGCCGTGGTCATGTTGAGTCCCAGGAGAGTCATAAAGGTATCACCAGAATCATGTAGCCGTCAGTGGAAATTAGGATGAAGAGAGAGGCAACAGATAGCCTATGCCTCACAATACTCTCTGCACAAATACCCTATTTCACTGGCGTTGGTTCTCTGTTATAATCCTGGCATTCTCAAAGTTGAGGGAGATAACTTGTTTACCTAAAGGTAATAAGTCTCCTCAAAAGAAGCATCTGCGAAAATGTTATAATCTTACAAGAGATTGACAAATAGCTACTGAGGACAGTATACCTAATTTACTTCTATTCTATTCTGCAATAAGTGCAATAAGTCTTCTGCAAATATAAGAAGTAAACATTAAAGAAATAGACTGATAACGTCCTTGCTGTCACTCTCTCGATCTGTGTCGTTCTGATCTGCAGTTTGAAGTCGGCCAGGTTTTTGCTGTGCTTGGAGCGCATAGCTTCGGCGCAGGCGCGGCCATTTGCCGCACGTTGCTCAAAACGGGACCATGTGACCCTCGGGGAGTGCCTCGTGCCCCAGTGACACACTTTTCTCGTGAAGACATTTAAGTGTAAAAAAAAAAAAAAAAAAAGAGCCGCGCACGTGTACCGCGCAATGCGCATACTCTGGGCTTTGTGATGTTGTCTTAACTGTCATTCACCAACAATTGTGATTATTTTGGACCTGACATGCAACAGCGCAATTTCGGCAGCTAGTAAGCTTACTATAGACCTAGAAACGCTCCTATATTTAGATACGAAGTAAGGAGGTTGCCTAAATATGCTATCTGCCTGGTCAAGATGAAAGTCTACAGCTATTATCACTTTTCTGATCTGATATCTATTGACATTGATGCCTTATGACATTGTTACACAATAAAGTGGACATAATGCTTGCAACACTGACCCAGACATAGAAAAAAAACATTGATATAGAGCCTTACAGTACATCTGGAAGTTCTGCAGAAGTGCAGTCCATGTGTGATCCAACAGCATGCACTGCATCTTAATCACATTAAGATCGCTTCCTTATTCCTTTTCAGACATGTGCTCTCAGATGGCTATTGACATTGATTGCCTGCAACCCCAAGTCACATTAGTGCGGTGAAATATTATTGACTGGACTGCATTCATTGTACCCCTCTGTGCATACTCTGCATAGGTGTGCTAAAGCACCCACCCCTCTGCCCTACTGGACACAAAAATGCCCCTTTTTAAGGATTTTTGTAATTCTTTTGTCACAGTGTACTGTGGTCCATGTTGATCATACAAAGGCTTGACGACCAAAAGTATATGATTATAATGAGGGCTCTAAACTAACTTTTCTCGTCACCAGTTGGCTGATGTGAATTTAGAGCCCTGATTATAATGTCCCTGGTATACATATGTGTAGGCTATATATAGGAAGGCAGTCGGCAGTTCCACATGCACCTGCCCCCCAACATGTCTGAGCACGGAACTGCCTCTGTGTCTATAGGCCTACCTGCTCTCTGTCAGTTGTAGCCCTTTGCTTGGAATGGACTTGTCAGTGTGTAATGTCCAAGCACATACCAACCTAATGCAGACAATGTTCTCCATTGCAATTGCTGTAGGCCTACCTTTTCCCTGTCACGTAAGATGCTTTAGGAAACGCATCTGCTACTGTAAGCAATGTAATTCCCATTGTTTCTTTTAACTTCAAGCACATATGTTGTTCTCACTTCTATCTCCTCATCAGCCACACTCTCAACATTAGTGTTCAAGAGAGATGTCCGAATAGACTTTTCGTTCAGTGTTCTGTAAGTGAGCAACAGGTGAATACTATAATGTGCCCCACTCCTTCATTTATAGGCCTATGCATGGCAAGTCACCAACCAACTACTACATTCCGAGGTAACCAAAACCGTGTGTTATTAATCTACTGAACTGGTCTACAGGATTCTGGATGACATTATCACAAAATGCATAGGAGGCAGGGGCGTAAAGTATACCCCCGCAGCCTCCGCGAGGCAGGGGGCCCATACGAGGTGGGGGCCCCACATGGGCCCTTGACTTGAAGAAATGGGCCCCCTCCACGTGATATTAGGCCCTCTTTTTTTGTTCGGGGGCCCATTCTTGGTAGCTTGCAGGGGGGCCTGAAGTACTTGCGTTACGCCAGTAATAGGAGGACATGATCAGACTGCACCAGCTGAATCAGACTACTCCAGAGGTTATCCTGACACTATTGTGACCGTGGCAACCTTACCATGACCTCTGCCACTTAGAGGTAGTCAGGAGAGATGCCTTATTGGCACCTTGGGCTAAAGGAAGTACATATGCTGACTTTTACGATGCTGCATTTATACCTTTTTGGAAATATCTCACTGTGTTGTATATAGCCCTTTTCTACATGTCTGCACTGAAGTGAGTTGCTTTAACTAGGACAGACATGAAAACATGTGAAGTAATAACTCAACTTCCTCCTGCTTACTTAATACAGTACAGTATAGCCATTCGTAAAATGTAAGCATCTCTTCTGATGAGCAGACGGAGATGAAGAACTTGCTAACAAACATTTTAAAAGCACATTTGCGCAGGGTTCTAAATTAATACCCGCAAACCATACAAATCCTGGTGACATATCAGTTTGGCTGATACTTGCCAGCAACTTTGACCCATGAGTGTGTGTTTGGCTACTAAGATTAACAACTACTGGCCATTTTGGCTGGTGATGAAAAATAATAATAATTTAGGGCCCTGCACATAATGTACAATGGGTGAGAGAGATGGGGTAGATCTGGAAATGACCTACGGCAAGACTCAAACCTGGTCCTCATGGGCACTGCACGGCCCCTTTACGATGTGCCTACAGCACCCTGAACTACAGCACCCCACTGACAAACTTTTGCCACCCAAACTCTTTGGATAGGTATTGTTTTTTTGGTCACAGCGTGCACGTGACTCATTACTGTTTTCAACACTCAACACTATGTCCTCTTTCCACATTGAATGTGCAATCATTTATAGATTTTTTTCTTCATGCTCTTCTGTTATGAATGGTGCACTTTTTCAATCCTCCATCAGAAGCTATCAAAATAGCTTTCTAGATCAGAATAGAAACCAATCAAGTGTTCATGATGTAGGTCCAATTCAGAGCTTGCTGGACACAGGGTGGCACAATTGTAGGCTATGTCACGAGAGACCAGGGCTGGTTCATCGTTTCCTTTGTGTGTGGCTATGTTTGTCTTTTACAGTGCATCACAGTGGCATACCAAAGGACTGTGCACATGATCAACAAGAAAAAGGTGGCCACCCCCGGGCACCACTTCTGATTTCAAGAGACAGTGCAAATTAATTTGCTGGTATTCTCAAGTCAGCAATGTTATCCAGCCATGCGTCAAAATGCTTCCCGTATAATGGCACTTCGCCTGGCACGTTTGAGGTACGGATGTCGTCCCCTGCGATGTTTACCGTGAGATCAAGGCCACCGGATAATGACTGCTCCTGGGGATAAGTGAGTAGCGTTTTCCTCACGTTTTGACGGCACGCCACTAGCCACGCCACCGCCTGCGCGCGTGCTTGCACATGCTGATCGTGTCCGTGTTTGAGCATGCTGCGCAGCGGGGTAAACAACACCCCATATTAGGTGCAGCACGCACGCGCCAGGCACAATGACAACACAGTAATTGCCGTGCACCCGATAACTTTTATAGCATTCTGTTCACACAGCACAGTAACAACAGCTAGCGTACAAAGCAACATGTTGCACGTGAGACTATTTCAGGCACATACCCAAACAGATAGCAGCCATGCTGAAGTCACGTTTCACAGCACAGTATGAATAGCGCATGCAAATGAGGAATGCATTTTATTGCTCATAGCACCAACCATGATCACCTTGTTTGCTTTAAACGCAAAAGTAATATAGGCTATAGTGGTTATGTTTAGGTAGCCTACGTTTTATTGCTTGTTCGATGAGTGTTTTAATTAATTGTCCGATCAGTGTTTAATTGTACACTACATTACATCAGAGACGTGCGGTCAGGGTAGGCAGGGTAGGCAGTGCCTACCCTGGGATAAATGTCTTAAAAATAAAAACTAACACGTGTTTAAAAAAATATTCTTCAGAGTTCACATAGGCCTACACAACAATAACATTGATTCAGCATAAATTATGAGCTGTTTAAAGTACAGTATACACAGGACAACGATCAAAAACCTAAGTAATCGCACGAAGCAAAGCGCTCAGGCTTGGGCAGGTTGCCGTGGCAACGCGCAGTCCCGGCTGGTAGCAGAGACAGGCTGAAAGCAGAGCTTTCGAATGCCAGCCAGGCAGCCCGGTAAGGCTCGTTTTTCCTCTGCCTAGCCTGCCTTCAATGCTGTCAATGTAGAAGTTTGCGCATGCGTATTAAGTTGTCACATAGCTTGTCAATGGGACAAGCTATGTGACTAAGTCTGTGGCGGGAGTATGTGAGCCAATCACAGCGCCCAAAATGAAAAATTGTTACAATTCAGGTAGTAGCCAATTTCTGCCCTACAGGCAGCTATGATAGCAACAACTAGCAAGGCAAGGCTTGTTCAAATCTCTAGCCGTATCGGAAAGAAAAACATGGCAGTCTTTGTCTTTTTGTCTTTATTATTTTAAAAAATGCCGAGAAGTAGCAAAAAGACGGTTCAAGTGACAGACAGCTGAGCCGTTGCAATCGCTGCATTGTGGAAATATTCAACATCAGATGGGTAGCAGCTTCAAGTAGTTTGCACTGGGACAAAATGTCTTCATCATGTCAACCACCCCGGGCTTTTAATGGAACTAGCTTGCATGAAAAACACAGCCTACTTGTGATTCTGCTTTAAGGTAAGATTCATCTAATTATTATGCTGCGGGTAGCCTTTTAACATGAACATGCTCAAGTTTTTTCGTGGTGCCTTTTGTTGTCACCGTTTGTCAGGGTGTTGACATTGAAGATTGGTTGTGCGGTGGTGGACATGAATAGTGTGTGTTATTATGGACGCGAGATTGTTTTTTGAGCGTACGACATGACTCCATTTCCCTAATTTATTATTATGATGATGACTACGCAATGCGTGAGTTGTGTGGAGCCTGTTAGCAAGTGCAGCTGCGTTCTTTTGAAGTGCGCGGTGTGCGAGTCGAGATCAACGTGGAACAGGACGATTGATGGTTTCTCGGAGTGCTTCCGCACTCACAAATTGACTTTATTTGAAACACCTTGCACAACCGTAGCTGAAGTGTTTGAGAATACTATCACGCACAAGAATGAGTCTCAGAAGTGGTTTCGTTGGTTTACTCGATACTGTCTGAATGCACGGGTCATGTTTGCAAGCAACCCGCCCCCTTGCCTACTTTCCTTCTTGTCTGTGAGTGTTTGATTATCAGCACAAAACGCGGCAGTGAGGCAGGAGCTGTTACCTAGGTTGGTTTATTGCTAAATGTAAATCGTTTCCCCCTCACATGCTATGGTGTGATTCACAGTTGGTGAACTAGACATTTTATCTTCAAAAGTAGGCTACACTGTGCCACCCTCCATCCATGTGAAACGCCCTGGCATTTGCAACAGAATAAACAGAAGAGCAACAAAATCAACTGCTAAAGGCCAAAACTTAAAGCTTTCCCCCCAAAATGTTGTAGCTTTCTAAATTATTATTGTAAAATGTAGGCCTACAGGTCCTTAAAGGTGTACAAAGTATGGGTCCTGGAGCTAATTTGGCAATTTGGCAAAACAAATAAGTGTAGCTGCCTTTTCAAGAAATTGAAATTATGTTTTCACTTAATTGTTTCAGATTTAGGTCTACTGACAATGTCCAAATGTCTAAATAGTGTAGCCTATTTACTTATTTAGTTATTAGAGCTGTGGTGGTTAAGCACTGATGGCATCTTATAGCCTACTTTATATTTACAGTATTTAGAGAAACATAGGCCTACTAAATTTGTTGCACATTAAAGACCATATCAGCATGTTTATGTGAATAGGCCTATTTGCCTATTCAAACCATACCTTGTGGCATAAGGCCCCCCTCTCTCTCTCACACACACACACACACACACACACACACACACACACACACACACACACACACACACACACACACACACACACACACACACACACGTTACATTTCAGATCTGCATGAAAGGGGACTATTTGTTCAAAGTTTTTAGTCTTTTGTAAAAGTTTTTAGCTGATAGTTACTCTCCAGATTTGGTTAAAATGCAGGAAATTGCATCTAAGAAATACATTTTTTTCTGGGGGAGGACCGAACCCACCGTTAATATATATATATATATAAATAGATATATATTCTATATTTACTGCCTACCCTACCATACCCTTCACTGCACGTCACTGCATTACATTGTTTTATTTGTTCAGTTATTGATTTATGTAGACCTAGGTCTAAAGTTAAAAGGAAGACACAACTTCAAGTTTGCATTTGAAATTTAGCAAATTGCAAATGTTGTACAGTGGCCACACACACACACACACACACACACACACACACACACACACACACACACACACGAGCAGATGGGCACACCTTCAATCGAGGTATTAAAAATAAGTCACTGCGACATGGAGCACCCTCGGCAATCCAAATGGGAAACAAAAAAAAAACATGCACAGATCTCGTGCCGAGGGCATCATAACCGGAGATGCCAGACTACTCCCCCGTGCTGCCTCTGTGCCCTTGCTATCAAATGAGACACCAGTTCCCGTGTTTGTCCTCGTGAGAAAACCCAGGCGCAGTGAGCGCGCATTATAGCCGCGTGTCTCTATAGCCTAGAGTCGGGAAGGCATATAGTCACAGCGGTCAGCGGGACTCGTGCAGTAGTCTATTTTAAAGAAGCCCCGAAAGACCCCTCGAAAAATACCCCTCTCTATTCTCAGGTGAAATTATGTTATTTTGCGCTCAGATTCGGAAAAAAATAAACACTTGACGCCCCTCTGAACATGCTGATGACAGAGGTGTTGACAATTGCATTGACCACACCATAGGATCTCACGCACCACTGTCCCCAGTTCAATGAAGAGGTCCACTAAAGTTAATAACAAGAAAAGTTGAGACACGCGGACAACTCCACAATATGTAGGTCACACCACAAAGCTGAAGCCGCCTCCTAACCTACTGTCCGCGTGACTCGGGTACAGCC
Source organism: Engraulis encrasicolus (assembly GCF_034702125.1). Classification (NCBI taxonomy): domain Eukaryota; kingdom Metazoa; phylum Chordata; class Actinopteri; order Clupeiformes; family Engraulidae; genus Engraulis; species Engraulis encrasicolus. Next base: position 37,385,006 of record NC_085858.1, on the reverse strand, counting down.
TAACCGGGGAAGGAGCGCTCTTGCGCGCCTGCTGCTGCAGCGGCCATTGGGGCAATTCAATAGCCTATGTGTGCATCTCAGGACCGAGCTTCGTTATGGCTATTGGTCAGCCAAAAGTCTCGTACGGTCTCGTTTAAGAAGGGTTGTGATAGGCTATGTATTCTAGCTAAATCTCGAGTAATGTTTTCTACACATAACCTACCCCTTTTGCTACAACATGTCCAGCTGCAACATGCATCATTACTTGTTAGCTAACCTAACCACCGCTCCCTGTCAACAATAGCCTACCGACTAAACACGCATATCCTTCATTTTATAGCCCAGCCATGATGCTGTATCTCCCTGCTACCGCATATCAACCCCCTTCTTCCATGTGAGCTGAGCGCTATGGACAGCGCACTGTGCGCCTGGGAGCGTGAGGAGAGTGTCGTCACCAAACACTGCGGCGGGTGTGCGCGCGGTCACAGGGCCGGTCCACGTGAGGGGGCGCTCTTACGGCGGCAGCCGCAGCAGCACCGAGGATATGTGGAACAGTCGAGTGGAGTGGGCGTTCTATTCAGCTCGCGCTCCATTTTCGTGGGGTAAAAAAGCAAGTCAGCGGGTAACGGGGGTCATTTGCCGGTGTAAACACTCCTCGAGCAGTGGTAGTGACATGTGAGTCTGGTGCGTTGCAGCACTGAACTTGTCAGAGTTGTTTTTAGTTGTTTGCCTGAGGAGAGCAGACAACAGCCAACTAGGCTACTGATGCTCAACTAGTTGAAATAACTGACACATAAAGGCTAGGCAAAGCAGGTGAACAACAGTCTAAGCTGCTGCATTTATTCTTCTGACTATAATGTTTACTAGTACAACAACAACAACAACAATAATAATAATATGCTAATAATAATAATCCCATTATTGTTGTTGTTACTATCATTGTTGTTATTACCATCATTATTATTATTCTTCATGGTCCAACTAAAAATAAGTAAAAAGCTAGGAGTTTTTACAAAATGAGTAGGTTGGTAGTAGGCCACAGCAGTGGTGAGTGTCAGTAGGACAAAGTTTAAAAGTAGGCTTGCATAGTAGTTCCAATGATAGCCTTGTCTTGATGGCAGTTGTACTATTTCAGGTGTAATGTTCTTCAACATTATATAGAAGTCGTATTAGTGATGGGACCAAGTCACTAATTTGCAAGTCAGAAGAACGCCTCAAGTCTTTCCACTCAAGTCCGAGTCAAGTGACAAGTTGAGACACATTTGAAGTGAAGTCCAAGTTGTACGAAAGCCAAGTCGAGTCCAAGTCCAAGTCTCCATTTTTCCTAAACAAGTCCTTAACTATGGGCAGTCATGGGTAAGTGGTTAGGGCGTCAGACTTGTGCCCAAAGGTTGCCGGTTCAACTCCAGACCCGCCAGGTTGGTGGGGCGAGTAATCAACCAGTGCTCTCCCTCATCCTCCTCCATGACTGAGGTACCCTGAGCATGGTACCATCCCGCCGCACTGCTCCCCAGGGGCACCACTGAGGGCTGCCCCCTTGCACGGGTGAGGCATAAATGCAATTTTGTTGTGTGCAGTGTTCACTTGTGTGCTGTGTCACAATGACAATGGGAGTTGGAGTTTCCCAATAGGCTTTCACTTTCAACTACTCACCATGTATACTATGCACAATCTTGATTTATCATATCGTTTTTAAAAAGCAAAATTGGTGATTGTTTGTGTTCTAAACCAAAATAGGCTTATAGTACAAAATAGTGCAAATCATTAAAGGTGCTCTGTGTATTTTTTTTATTTTAGTAGCTTATTTCCACAATGTATGCTACTTTCATGAATACTTACCACCACCATCAAATTCTAAGTATTCATTATGACTGGAAAAATTGCACTTTTCATGCATGCATGCATCCATGAAAAAAACACATGTGAGCTCAAGTCCATAGATGCATACAGTAGGCCTACCCATAAACAGGACAGCTGACAGCCTTGGCTGGACCCAGGGCAAAGTCATCTGAAAGGGCCCCCCAGCCCAATAGATGCAATGTAATGAGGACCCAATTCTGGGCCCCCTTTCTCTCTGGGCCCGGGACAACTGTCCCTTTGTCCCCCTCTGTCGACACCCCTGCCCATAGCCTTCAAATGAACTTGACATGCACAATATCCCATACACGTAGAAAAAATATAGATGAACACATGCAAGCTGACAGGGTTACTGGAAAGGTGACAAATCAAATTCTTCCTTCATTCCCCCTGCTGACATGGAGTGAAGGCAATGTATCCAAAATGCCTCTTCAGAGAAGCATTTTATCTGCATTCCCTGCTCTCTGAGATATTTCAATTAGTTAGAAATGCAAAAAAGTTGTAGAAATACCAAGGCACTTATCTTCTTTGTAATTAAAATGCCTTTATTTTGTTGGGCATAGCATGATTAAAATACTTCGACGCGTTTCGGCATGAAGCCTTCGTCAGGAAGTGAGCTAGAAATGCACTTTAAGTCTTCTAGGGTGTGTTTTTTTCTATCAAGCGGTGATGTTATGTCACATCGCATGGAAGATTTGTGTTCAGTGCAAAGGAAAAAGAATCTGGTGCCACACGAATGTCTATTTTCTGTTTTTTTTTTTTTTCAATGCAGTAAGACTAACGTTTCGACATGCGTCTCAGGACTCTGATGAAGACTCATGTCGAAACGTTAATCTTACTGCACTGAAAAAATAAAAAACAGAAAATAGACATCCGTGTGGCACCAGATTCTTTTCCCTTTGCACTGATTATTTAGTCCTGCTCTGGTTGCACCCGATTATCAGTTTAGAAGCGCGGAGTGTGTATCTCCTTTGTTTATACAAGATTTGTGTTCACTTAGTCTTGTTCTCAAAGATCTCAATATCTTTACATAGGACAGATGACAGGGGCACACCATAAGTAGACTACTCTCTGGGAGGAGCATGTTATTACAGATGGAATATTGTGTTCCTTTCCTAGATGATTGTTTGTGAACTTGTTTGTTGTGAGAATGTGTGGACAAGCCGTACAAGCATGGCAGCAATATTCTATATAGCCTATTTAGTCTCCTTGAGGACTATTTGGCCTGGCAGACACTATGGGTACATCTCATTATCTAATCTCCTGTCTTCACCTTGTGCTTGTGGCCTTGTGCTTCATTGACACTCCACCTCCATGGAGGAAACAATCACTGACGGCCCACCTCTGTGGAGAAAACAATTACAGTTTCCCTGCTGTCAGCCTATAGGCACAACAACTTTTAGGGGACTTTTCTTCATTCAACATCCTGATTACAAATGAGAAAAATGTAATAGGTTGTTAATAATTGTGCTTTTGCGAGATATTAATACAACTTTTATTGTCAATGATGTCTCGCCTCGCATCACGAGGCCACAAGCACGAGCGGAAGACGAGAGTTTAAGGAAGAAAAATCCGCTGGTACCACGCACTGATGAAGGCTTGATAGCCGAAACGCGTTTGCTTTTTGGACATGGTGGTAATATAAATAAATAATGAGACGCATTTGTGAGTGCGGATTTTTCTTTCTTAAAGGATAGTTCCGGCGTAAAATGAAAGTTTCACCATCGCTTTCCCATGCCACATAATGTATCTAATGATGAGCCATTCCGGGCAATGCCGCGCCGTTATGGAGTTAGCTAATTTTAAGCTTTTTGGTGAAAAACGCAGCCAACGCATCACGGCGGGGCCAATTATAAACCTATTCTTTTCTGATGTTTCCCCGCTATAAACAACTTCAAAAACGCTACACACTTCATCACAAAGGTCTCGTCAATCAAACCGAGGCACAGAGAATGTCATCGGACCACACAATCTTTCACTGGCCAGTGTTTTCAGAGGTGTCTCACTGTTGCAACTCTCTGACCCGGATGCCAGGGCGCGCAAGGTCAGGACCATTACGCAATGGAGGAGGGCTGGAGGAATGTATAAAGTCGTACTAGAAGTACTCTTACAGATGTAAGTACACCACCAGTGGTGTGTTATTACAAAGCTGAATCCATGTTATATTATACCGTGTTGCAATTACTTTGTAAGAGTAGTCTGCCTACCTGTACTCTCCATGCAACTCTTCAAATCTGCTGCCTGCACACACGGTAGTAGCGATCCCTCCGGGTTTTTACGCCAGTTTCGTCCACTTCTAATGCTATTAGCCATTCCCGTAATATGGCTGGTTTAGACAGTGGCAGTCGGTGAAAACGGTCGGGGTTCCAGCTTTTCATTTTACGGTCGTAGCCGGTGCGAACCGCGGACCATGTTTAGCCTACCTAGCCACCTGATTGAGTAGCCTGCATCCGGGTCAGAGAGTTGCAACAGTGAGACACCTCTGAAAACACTGGTCAGTGAAAGATTGTGTGGTCCGATGACATTCTCTGTGCCTCGGTTTGATTGACGAGACCTTTGTGATGAAGTGTGTAGCGTTTTTGAAGTTGTTTATAGCGGGGAAACATCAGAAAAGAATAGGTTTATAATTGGCCCCGCCGTGATGCGTTGGCTGCGTTTTTCACCAAAAAGCTTAAAATAAGCTATGTAACTCCATAACGGCGCGGCATTGCCCGGAATGGCTCATCATTAGATACATTATGTGGCATGGGAAAGCGATGGTGAAACTTTCATTTTACGCCGGAACTATCCTTTAAGTTGATCCACTTTATCGCGCACCCAAAGGCTTTCATTTTTCCAAGAAGTTGAGCGCGTCCTTTGCCAAAACTTGAAGACGAGAGTTTAGACATTGAAATGGACACGATGACACTCCATCAACCTGCAAACCAAACCAAATGCTGGTAAAACTTGGCTGTGGCTATTAATGCGTATTCATTTTCAGTGTCACCAGTGTAAATATGGAGATTATTGAATGACTCAGATTACACTGTTGATGCTATCTCGAGTAGAGTTTGGGCCTGTTTGTGCTAGCTCTCCCCCCACTGAAGATGTGGCATCCCCCGTGGTGCCACTGGCCCCAAGACAAAAGGACGATTTTGGGGTGGGGGGTTGCCGTATATAAGCTCACCTTAGAAATTCCTCTGGGAGTCACTTCCTACCTCTGAAGGGCTCCAAATCTCTGTCTTTCTCTCCCTCTCTCCCTCTTTCTTTCTCTCTCTCTCTGTCTATCTATCTTGGGTAAACTGTATTTGATTTCACTGTACCCTATGTAACTTACAGTAGCCTTGAGTTAAATGTAATGTTACTTTGCAGTTGATAATTAAATTGTCATATAACTTTCATTCATTTGTATCTCCTCATCTGTATCATGCCATTTGCCTTTCCTGTGTCTTAAGTTAAGTTAACACTGCTTCTGTTTCAAATGCCCACTCCTGGCCGTCGTTGGTTAGGAATAAAGTGGAGGGAAAAGTTATTATACTTTTACACCAGCCACTTTGGCAGTTTACTCGTGAGCAGGCTATGACATATCACAGCACCCTATATTCAGGGCTGGATTAAGATGGCAAGGGGCCCCTAACGAAGAGGGGATGTCTGCGCTTCAGCCTTGGTGGTGCTCACAGTCGAGGGCAGCAGTTTCAAGACAAACTGGGCACAGTGTCTAGACCCAAGGATGACTGGAGCACTCAGCAACTTTTTTTAAGAGGTTTTTTTATTTTGGTGAACAAAGTGACTGACGTTTCGGTGCACCTGTGCCTTCATCAGAATCCACTGAGGAGTGGACCAGAAAGGGAACAGGCAGTTCTGTTTTTGTTCATATTGTGAAGAACAGGCTGCTCTTTCTGGTCCCATTAGGCTTTCATGGTGTGTCAGTCTTATTTTTGGTCACACCTGGTCCTGCAGCGCTTTCTTCAAGTTACATAATTTTAAGTGTGGATGGTGGGGACATGTCCATACCCCTTTTGAGATGAACCTAGCTTATTCCCATCACCTTTTCCAAAAATATAATGGAAAGAATAGTTGACCCAGACAATTTACCATAATGTCCCCACCACTTTCAAAGCCAAATATACTCCTTTATGTAGACCAACTAATAATATATATATCGATACCCTAACCGGTAGCCCAATAAATCACTCAAAGTAACTTTGTTATGCAGACCAGCACGGGTGTAATTTTAAGTGTGGATGGTGGGGACATGTCCATACCCCTTTTGAGATGAACCTAGCTGATCCCCACCACCTTTTCCAAAAATATAATGGAAAGAATAGTTGACCCAGACAATTTGCCATAATGTCCCCACCACTTTCAAAGCCAAATATAAACCTTTGCCTACTCACCATGCAAAGTCTTCCTTCGGATCCAGTCTCGAGTCTGTGTCCTCACAGGAACTCTAGTATGAGAGAGAGACAGATGCACCAAATGTGATGAACTCATTACAAGTCTAATTAAGCATGATTTTACATGAGCACTAATAGGTTAGTAGAACAGTACAGGTCTGACAAAGCAGGCTGGGTAAATGAGCTAGAGTTAGTAAAAAGATCTCGGTTTAGCATATTTTTTCAGCAGTTTTTTTTTTCTTGAAGACAAAGTTTTCTCTGTATAACCAGACATAACAGGCTGGACGTGTGGTGCAGAAGTTTGATATTAGTGAACAACACAATGTAGTAAAAAGTGTGAGCAGTCACTCCACTGCTTTATCTAGGCCCCCAAACCAGGGATGGGCAAATAAACAACTAAAAGTATTCCTATATACAATACAAAATACGTAACAGTAAAACGTACCAAGTAAGTTACACAGGGCCCTGCCATGGCCTGACAGCGGGGCGCTGGGTTGCTGCGCTGGAGACCCAGGTTCGATTCCAGCCTGGATTGTTTCCCGGTCCTCCTCCGTCTCTCTCTCCCACTCGCCTCCTGTCACCATTCCAACTGCCCTGTCGGATGGAGGCGGAAAAGCCCAACAAATATTTTAAAAATATTTTTAAAAAGAAAGTTACACAGTACGTTTTCGGTAGTTAATTTTGTATTTGTATCTGTATTTTGTGTTTTCAAAATACACAAAATACACAAAATACAAAGTTAGATGGAGTGATCATCGCTAGGCTTGTGGGTGTGTTCTGACTGTCATGCCAATGAGTCTGGCTCTTTGGTGTAGCGGTCAGAGCCCCTGTGATAAACCAGAAGAGACGGGTTCGAGTCCCAGCAAGCAACTCTACTTCCCTTCGCTTCACAAACAGTGAACTTAACACACTACATGACTAGCAGTTAAACAAATGTAATGCTTGGATTCAGTTAAACAACTGTAAAAGGTATAGAGCCACACAAACTCCTGTTTTTTTTTCAATCATTGCACATAGGCCTACAATAATGTTCAGATCTTGTGATGGAGAAGCTTGTATAAACAATGGGCCACTTGTGTAACTTTCAGCACAGCTAGCTTTAAAAAAATAGGCTCTGATACTGTATGTCAAGGCCTTAATGGGAGAGAGACAGATGCACCAAATGTGATGAACTCATTACAAGTCTAATTAAGCATGATTTTACATGAGCACTAATAGGTTAGTAGAACAGTACAGGTCTGACAAAGCAGGCTGGGTAAATGAGCTAGAGTTAGTCAAAAGATCTCGGTTTAGCATATTTTTTCAGCAGTTTTTTGATACATGGAAGTGTCCATGTATCAACTCAGTCACCCGGACCTGTCGATTCCAGATGTCCAACGTACGGAATATCAGACCTGTGCTGACACAATATTCTACACAACGACTGGTCCAGGCCACGGTCCTGTCCCGCGTTGACTACTGCAACTCACTCATGACAGGTCTACCTGCTTGTGCGCTAAAACCTCTGCAGATGATCCAGAATGCGGCGGCACGCTTGATATTCAATCAACCCAAAAGGACCCATGTTACTCCTCTGTTTATTGAGTTGCACTGGCTACCGATTACCGCCCGGATCAAGCACAAGGCTTTGACCCTTGCCTACAAACCATCGCAGGAACTGTCCCAGCTTATCTGAAGGAACTGCGCTCATCCAGCACAAGCCGTCTGGCTCTGCCATCCAGTCGCTCTAGGTACTCCCAGTCAAGACTGTTCTCCGTTGTTGTACCCAAGTGGTGGAACAGTCTCCCAGAGGCAGCAAGACTAAGCACATCTCTTGCAGCCTTCAAGAAACAAGTAAAGACCTTCCTCTTTTGAGAGGAGCTACTAAACTAATGCTTGAGCTGGCCTAGCCCCAGGGCAGACTCTTGACATGATCTTTAGTTTAGTTTAGTTTAGTCTAGTTTAGTTTAGTTTGAGTGTGTGTGTGTGTGTGTGTATGTGTTTGTGTGTGTGCTGTGTGTGTACTCTTTATTAATTAAAAAAAAAACTAACCCCTCTTTGCAACTGCACTTGTTGTTCTGTATATTTCCAGTGCGCTTTGTATCTGCTAGTGATGTTGGCCTGATGATGTCATCTTTTGTAAGTTGCTTTGGATATAAAGCGTCTGCCAAGTGCAATGTAATGTAATAATGTATCTTGAAAATCTTCACTAATGCACCATTTGTGGTCTTAGAGTACCAGATGAGCATTAGTAATGATCTCAGCTGCACATTTGGTGTTCTTAATTATTGGTGATATTTTATCAAGAGTGATGCTTCTTCATCCGAGATTCAACCGTATTATATGGAGACTTCTGTTGCTGGTAATTGGTTAATAACAACAAAATAGTCACCTGCACACCCAACCCTTGGGAATTGAACTGGCAACCCTTAAAATACAGAGTAAAATCTATTTTGTCTACTAAATTCACGTACATGTGGCTCACGTAAATTAAACTTTATATAAAAATATTTTAATATGTTAATGAAAATACAATTCCTGCCGCATACATGCACTCCGACCACAACTAGTATTGCCACCTGTCACAGTTTTCCCTGATCATCACATTTTTTAATGGTCATACCCCGGGGGAAATACATTTGACCTGAACGCATAATGAAGGATGTCATTGCTTACAAGCAAAAAGGTCGGTTGAGTTTGAAATGTCCAGTTTTTGGTCAGACAGTGGTGCCAAACCTAACCGCAACCGCTAAAGCACAAGCTGTGTGCACTATGCTGTGCTCTCCTATGCTGCAGCATGCTGGAGTTGTAGCATTAGGAAGAGAGATGCTGGACGTCTCGACAGGCTGGTGAGCAAAGTAGAGTCTGTTGTAGACACAGAACTGGAGGCCCTGACAACCACAACTGACAATAGGACACTTAGCAGACTGGACTCTATTTTGGACAACTACAAGCACCCACTGTACCCAGTCTTCGACAACCAGAGAAGCCTGTTCAGCTACAGACTGCGCGCCATCTCCTGCAAGACAGACAGGCTGCGGAAGTCCTTTGTACCAAGGGCCATCCAGCTATTCAACATGGCACAGGAGGACATACAAAGAGAGATTGTCATAGGGGACTGGACTGCATAAACTAACACCACTCCTACACACTTTATCAGCATGCTTCCCATGCTTCTACCTGGACTACTTTATCCTTCAACTCCTCTTCACTCTGGGAATGTACAGCTGCTTTGCGTGTGTGTGTGTGTGTGTGTGTGTGTGTGTGTGTGTGTGTGTGTGTGTGTGTGTGTGTGTGTGTGTGTGTGTGTGTGTGTGTGTGTGTGTGTGTGTGTGTGTGTGTGTGTGTAGGGACATAGGAACATGTAAGGAATACAATGGACATTGCTCTATGCAGAGAGACTACTGACACTCCTGGACACTTTATTGGTAACTTTGTCTTGGCTTTTAGGTGCCACTAAGGCACATGTGACACTACAGGTATGTACGCTTTCTTTTTTATTTTACTCTACTCTACTCTACTAGCTGCATTGGAAGTCAAATGACCTCATGACCTTTTGACCCCATGGCAGCACATTATCTGCCTCCTCATGAGGTGCACACATATCTTACTATGCTCCTCCCATCCCTCTCTTCTGCCACACATGCTTGTATGAGGCATCACCCATCACTGGGATGGGATCATTCAAGCTAACCTGGGTGCTTATGTGACAGAGCTCATCTTGCATTAGTTCACCACTCTCAGCTTTACCTTGTGACCTCCAAGTCACAGAAAGTGAAAGGCCAATTGGGAAACTCCAACTCCCATTGTCATTGTGACACATCACTCTAGCACACAAGTGAACACTGCACACTGCACACAACGACATTGCATTTATCCCACCATCAACCTGGCAGGTCGGGAGTCAAACTGACAACCTTTGGGCTACAAGTCTGACGCCCTAACCACTTACCCATAACTGAAATGCACTAGTTCACCACTCTCAGCTTTACCTCGTGACCTCCAAGTCACAGAAAGAGCTTGGCATGGGAATACAAGTTCGAAATCTTGAGCTCAAGATCCATACCTCAGTGCCATTGCATCTGTATGAGGCTTCGGGAGCAAAGTTTATTACCGCTGAGCTGAGTATGTCATTAGAATGAGGGGTGGGAATAGGCTTATTTGACTTTGTTGCCGTTGATCCATGTTGACAAAGCATGTGAGCAACAACTTGTCGTCGCGATGTGGTAAACACTGTGCATTTAAAGTCGGCCATAAATGTGCATGAGACGATGACCTCGCATCAGTTGATCTACTAGCAGCACACCACGTGTGAGGTGTAGGGGGACCGGTGGGGAGGAGGAGCTGAAGTGGGGTGCAGTGCAAACTTGTTTAGGGGTGTGAGACAATGCGCCTACATACACGTGACTGAACTGTTGGCCAACCAGTTCAGGAGTGCGTCTCCTCAGAGGACGAATGCAGAAGGGCATCAACGGGGATAAGCAATGCGGGAGTTGCAAGGTGTGACATGTCACCTTGTTGGCACAACATGGCTGAAATTTGGTAAGTTGGACAAAAAATTTAACCATCATGCAACATTTTCATCCAGAATGTATACATGGGTTCTACATTTTTGTTTTCTCCTGACTGTGCAAAACTAGCTGCGCACAACTCAACATCTGATTGTTGGAAACCACTGTTGGTCAAAAAATTAGCTCACGTGGTTGGCTGCCAGTGTCTTGGCCCTCCTCACAACACCGTGTTGATAAACCCAACAAAAACATCTATTGCTGTCTGCATGCGCATGCAGACGTTGCGGAATCTTGAATAAGCCTAATGGTTGCTTCATGCAGAGGAAATTGATAGATGCAGGCTAAGCCTACCTCACAGGTGCCCCCTTTATGACCAATTTAAGGGTTGTGCCATGTGGTGCCCCCACCCCCCCACTGCTCAACCCTATAGGCACTGATCTGGGCCCCCTCTGTCCATGGGCCTGGACAACTGACAACTCAAATGACCCTGATGAAGGCGTAAGCCGAAACGTTGGTCTTATGAAAAGTACTGCATGAAGTTCTGAGTGTGCGACGAATTGTTTTTTCATAGTTAATAACTATTGACCGCCATGCGCACCTCACAAGGTGTGCGTTTACTAAAACCAAAAAAAGACCTGGGACGACTGGCCCATTTGCCCCACCTGATGCCTGACCTGTCTCTTGGCAAGGACAAGCTCAAAGCACCCAGGAGGTCTGATGGAAGTCCGATGCTACGGTATGGCCATGGAATGGGCACACTATGCAAACAATGAATCTATTAATACCAGGTGAAATGGGCATGTGAAGAGGGGTGTGAATAGTGAGAATATTTAAATCACCTTTGGATTTAAATTTTGCATTTTATCTCAATTTTTTGGGTAGACTCTTCTGGGCCGCTGATAGCTTTGGCAGGGAACAGGACAAAGTCGTCTGAAAGGCCCCCCCAGGCCAATACATACATCATGTAATGAGGACCCAATTCTGGGCCCCCTCTCGCCCTGGGCCTGTGATAACTGCCTCCTTTGCACCGATGCTCACTTCCTGGAACTATTTTGGAACTATGGCAGTAGCGATCTGTGTGTGAAAGGATCCATGATAGTAGGGGCTCTAAGCCGAGAAATCGTTACGCGCTGGATAGAAGCATATCATTCGGTACACGTGTTCCTTGACTGATTTGAAGACATCCTAGAAGGGGTGCCCCTTGAAAAAAAAAAGTCTACCATGTCATATACAATATGTCATGTTGGTAACGCATTACATTGTTATTACATGACATTATACTTAGCTGACAATGTTAATATAGTCCTCAGAAGAGATGAAGCAAGGGTAGCCTGCTAGACCAGATTGATAAAACTACAAAATGTACATAGTGTGAAAGTATGGGTGAGTCTGTGCTTACGTGCTTGACAGCATGTAACATTGTGAACGATTTGAGAAGATTCTTGGTCTGAATTAAAATGAGCATTGCCAACACTAAAACTATGGTGAGAATAGACTGCTGCTAATGCTCGATTTGAATGGGATAGTGTCAGTGCAAGATGCCCTAGGTAGCAGGTTCTCCATCCTCTAATTTCCATAACAGATATACATATTTTATTTGTATGAGAGAGGGTAAAGGACAGGACCTTTCCATATGTATGAAGAACCCCATAAGATCACCTAATTCTATATTTTTACAAGTGCATATTGTGAGAGCATTTCAGTCATCTTTAGAATGGCATTACAGATTACTCAATATAGGCCTACATGTAGGCCACAGTATGGCTTCAGTTCAAATTAAATGGGAATGATTTCTTAGTGTATGTTGAGTAAGAAGACAGAGATTAAAAAAATGTTTATTTGCAGACAAGTCCTCACCTAGTACTTGTGTTAAAAGTTGTATTAGTTAGCTCAGTAATCATTGAGTACTTAAAGGGACACTCCACCCATTTTGCATTAGGCTTTCCATTGATAGACACCCAGTCATACTTTTGAATGGTCTTTCAAAAATCTCTCAATTCCCCCTGAGATAGGAGAAATCCGCATTCATCTCTTAACACTTCCTGTGTCAATGATGTAAAAATGGTCATTTTGCATCATCGACATAGGAAGTGTAAGAGAGGTGGATTTCTGTTGAGACTACAAGCCTTTTTCCCACCTTTTCAACCCCGCCCATAGGGGGTTGGACCTAATGCTCTAACAGACCTATCACAGATCAGTGTCCCAGTGCTTTTGAAATCACTGGCATTGAGGCTCCAGTAAGCAGTGTTGCCAGATTGGGCTGTTTCCCACCCAATTGGGCTGCTTGGGATGGCCGTCTGCGGGTAGAAATGGCATTTTACAGGAAAACTCGCCCAATCTTTCCCATCGACATCAATAGAATTGGGCGGGATTTAGTGCTTCCAGGCGGATTTTGAGTATTTTTTTTTTTGAGTATTTCATCAGCCTCATCTGGCAACACTGCCAGTAAGTCACTGGCATAGCTGGAAAGGAGAAGCTGGAGCACACTGCAGCTTAGTTTTCAAGACTTTATTTTGTGCACACACCCGACCAACGTTTCGGTGTTGCTACACCTTCTTCAGAGTCAAATGATAGCAAGAGAGAGACACACATTTCAGGACTTGACATTCACAGGTGATCCCACTTGGTTTGGCTAAATTGGTCTCATGTCATTGCAGGTAATGGACCCCACCCACCAACACCAGGACAAGATTGCAGACAATTAGACAGAGAGGCTTTGTGGAAAGGCATTTTGGATTCATACTCTAAATTCAGTGGAGCCTCAGGGCATAAATGAGGAACACAATATGTCTTGCTCTCTGTAACAAATTGTTCCAGCATCGCGGCTGTGGTCCTCTAATAATTGTAGCTGTGGTTTTATTGACAATGTTCTTTGTGTATTGTTTTTTTTCATTTTTTTAATTTGTTTTGGGAAGTTGGCAAGCTGTCTAATTGTCTACAATCTTGTTGGGGGGTGGGGTCAATTACCTGCAATGAGATCAGACCAATTTAGCCAAACCAAGTAGGATCACCTGTGATTGTCAAGTCTTGAAATGTGTGTCTCTCTCTTGCTATCATTTGACTCTGAAGAAGGTGTAGCAACACAGAAACGTTGGTCGCGTGTGTGCACAAAATAAAGTCTTGAAAACTAAGCTGCAGTGTGCTCCAGCTTCTCCTTTCCAGTGATGTCTGTCCCACTGTGATGCACCTGCAAGCAGGGTTGCCAGATGAGGCTGATGATTTCCAGCCCAAAAATGCTCAAAACCAGCCTAGAAGCTCAAAATCCCGCCCAATTCTATTGATTTCTATGGCTAAAATTGGGCGGGTTTTTCTGCTAAATGCCATTTTTACCCGCACACGACCATCCTAAGCAACCCAATTGGGCGGGAAACAGCCCAATCTGGCAACACTGCCTGCAAGCTGAGGGAGGGATGATGCATAGAGTCCCAAATAACTGGGTGTGGCCTGTGGAACTTGAGCATTGCAGTGCATTATGGGGATTGTTGTCACAAATCCACAAGCACTAAAAAGTCATTTTCTGCCTTTTCTTGGCCAAGAAGGCACCAAATTAGACATGTATGTTACTATTCTACTATACATATGACCCACTTTCAGTAACATATTCATGTCTCCACCGGTGGAATGCCCCTTTAAACTGCTATCAAAACTGACAGCTGATGGACAACATGTACTGTAGGTCTTTTGCCACCCTTACCCATAGGAGAAATATCTATATAGAACAACACTTCTCATATGGTATATACTATGAAAGTAAATCATTACCTGGACTCATTTTCTTGATATGCAAGGCACATAAATAGTCTGGGCGGAAGAATAGTCGATCATACCCCGCCCCCCCAAACAAAATGCCACAAGACTTTTTTTAACCTTCAAGATTTTGAGTGGTAACAGTAACATAACTCATTCCCACTACACCTTTTTGCATAATATTGTACATGTCCTCAGAATGCTCTACATCAGTGGTTCTCAAACCTTTTGTGTGAAGTACCCCCTGAGAAAATGTTGAGCTCTCCGAGTACCACCTTGACAACCAACATTAGAATATCGCAGTAAAGGCCTTCCATATTCACTTTTGCCAGTCAGTACAGGAGAGGTTCATAATGGCATTCCAAGTACCACCAGAGATGTCTCAAGTACCACCAGTGGTACGCGTACCACAGTTTGAGCACCACCGCTCTACATGTTTCAGTTCTATAGTTGTACTGTACAGTACAGTGCAGTGCAGTGGAGTGCAGTACAGTACAGTAGCATACAGAATGGTGCAGTATAATAAAGTACAGTAGAGTATAGTACAGTACAGTGCAGTAGCATACAGGACGGTGCAGTATAGTACAGTACAGTACAGTACAGTAGCATACAGTACGGTGCAGTATAGTACAGTACAGTACAGTAGCATAAAGTACGGTGGAGTCTAGTTAAGTACAGTACAGTAGCATACAGTACGGTGCAGTCTAGTACAGTACAGTACAGTACAGTACAGTAGCATACTGCACGGTGCAGTAGAGTACAGTACGGTATATCACATTACAGTACAGTACAGTACAGTACAGTACAGTATAGTAGAGTACAGTACAGTGCAATACAGTAGAGTACAGTATAGTCTTATAGACGTTAGCCCTCCAAAGCCAATAGGATTTCCACATGCTGTTGTTTTAAGTTTTTGAAAGACTATTTTAGTAGCCTATGTGAGAGAGGGAAGGCAGGCAGACATGTTTTAAACAAAGGACCACACCCACAAATAAAAAATAACGAGCACACAAAAAAATTAAGTGGTTAGGTAGCCAACATGTCATCTAGATTAAAGCCAAAAGTAGATGGACAAACAGACATGTTACCATTTTGCTCTTTTAAAACAAAGTATCTGTCAATATACTGTATGGATGGTGTATTGCATATTGATTATTCATAATTTCCTAAGCATAAATGCCCTTATCACTCCATTGTACACTTAGGACTGAGATATACACATCTGAACATTAATCAGCATACATTTGTCATTTGACAGCTGTCACTGACACTTGATATGTACATGTATTATTGACTTGATTGATATGAATATATTTCAGTTGGACTCCTAGGGTTAAATCATTGAGGGGGTCCTAAGGAAGTAGTAGTAGTTTGTGTGTGTGCGCGCATGTGTAAGTGGGATTAAAATTATTGTTTGCCATCTTTATCTGAAGAGCAGACTGAGTGTCTGAACCTGCTAATGCTAGCATGCTAACATTTTTGACAGTTGTGTGTGGCCCAGTTCAAGGGTTTATCTCTTCTCCCCTAAATTTTCTAACCACAATTTTCTTTTTGGATGTTATAGATATGACCCACTGCAAATTTTTGAAAACTCTTAATGAATGTTGGTTCAATAGCTAAATGCCCAGAAATGAGCTCTCAATTGTAGAGTGATCTCATTCTGACCATGGTTTTTATGATTTTCCTGTTTTTGAATCTAAATAAGACATATATAACATTGTTTTTATGGTAAGTTTTGCACATATTTTCAAAGTTCAGTTTGTATACATCACACACAAATAGGTGGATTGGCCCATAACACCATTATGTCCAGGCAGTACAGCATTTTACTACTATTGGCTGGTTTGGGGCAGCCATCTTGGATTTACCCCATAAAAATGACCTTAATGACATTGAAATTTGGGGCACCCCTTCTGAAATGATGGAGAACACCCTAAGGGAGGTCTACACCGATTTTGGTGCTTCTATCCAGCGCGTAACGATTAGGCCCTTTTTGGACGCTAAGAGACCCAGCTATGATGAGCTACCATCTTAGTGAAAAAAATGGAATATGGAGGAGATAAGCCTCTTACTTACATGGCTGAGGTAGGCTACCACAAATCACCAACATCAGAGCCAGGGGCCAGATGAGACTGATTTATTTCCAGCCCAAAAATGCTCAAAATCCGCCTAGAAGCACTAATTCATGCCCAATTTCAACTAAATTCTATTGATTTCTATGGCCAAAAATTAGCAGGAAAAACCAGCCCAAGTGCCATTTTTACCAGCAGACGGCCATCCTAAACAGCCCAATCTGGCAACACTGATCAGAGCACAGGTAGGCCTAGCAATGTGCCAATTACTCTTTTCTGAATGTATTGAAGACTTAATAGTGCACATTGCAATCAAAGTCAAAATGAATTAGACACGCCAAAACAAAAGGTCACATAAATGACACAAAATGTGTTTCTCAATTAAAAACTGAAGTGAGGTACCGTATTTTCACCTGAACATTGTAGACCAAGTCTGCCCTCTACTGGTGACTACGTTCCTTCCTGTATCAACTGTTGATTTTCAAGAAGACTTGATTTTTCTCCGGTTCATTTACCTTCATTTCCCCCATCAGAGTGGTTCTGCCGGACTGGGTAGGCCTAATGACCGCATAGACTAAATATTTAGACCTAGTTTTATTTTGTGTTTTTTAAACGTTGGTCTTTACATTATAAACTTTGTTTATTGCATGGCGTGGCTGTGCAGCTCGTGTTCTTAAACAATGTGTTCCAGATTACATGAGTTGGAGCCACTAATATTCATAATTTATGGGTCTCAGGTATTATTACTTACCATAACACATATGTCAGATTGAAGATCAGATTCTCATATGAACGCCTTCAGAAGACGGTTAACGCATGCGCAGTATATAGTATTTTAAAGAAAATCCGAAACTAGGGCATGACGGAGATAGGTGAGTTCGGGCGGGGATAACGGGGATTCAAATAGGAAGTTGAAAGTTAGTATTTAACGTTTAACAAAACTAGGTATCGAGCTTTGTTGGTAATTTCATTACAAAAATGTGCATATTCTAAAATGGCGCCACTACTAGTCCTTTACAGCAAAAGCACTGCTAGTGCAAGAGGCTGTCATTGTTTTGCTAGATCTAAAATGGAGGACAGGGGGTTTGGTAGCTAGCATGTTACATATTCTGAATACACTAGATAGAAATGTCAATTGTTTTGGGTCATGTGCTGTTAAACTGTAGCCCAGTGCTTTTAATCATCGTTGTGCCTTTGTTGTCGCTGCACTAGAATGCGTTTGCATGTCTAACAGCTCACCAAGGTGTAACACTGCAGTGGTTAAACTTAAAGCATTCGGTGTGTCAATTGCCTGTGTTGGCAAGATACAAAAGTAACATTTTCCTGAGCGGGATTAGTTGGTCCATATGACCTTTATGATGTCCTCACTTGATTTTGTTGACTTTCCCTCAGACATAATAGATTTGGTGGACGCTCGCTAAGGCTTCAGTGTATGTAGTTAGCTCACGCGCTAATTTGATTAGCGCTCTGGCTGAAGTTAGTGGAGGCAGCTCATACGGTGCACGCGCCTCCGTCAGCTGAGCGCCGTGATGTTTACGTAGCGTAGTTTTATTCAGTAATACAGGCAGGCAACAACAGTTGCCATGTTGTTTCGTCCTCGTCACATCAGTGTTGCTTGCCACATCTTTGTCCTTGCTAACAGTGAAGTAGTGGGCTAGCCTACGTTTGTTTTGATTCCATCATCCAACCCGCCCCTGACCATTACGTCATCGCTTTTCCACCGCTCTCAGATTGTTCCCCAGCTCATCCATGAGAAGTTGAACCATTACACCTTCCCTCAAGCTATACTTTTGCAATGGTTTTGTATTTCTCATCTGCACTGGCTTGCTTCGGACAAAACACTAAACATAGGTTATTCTTTTTTTTCTGTCACTGTCCACAGGTATGACAATGGACCCCGTAGGGGGTGTGACCAAGTCCAGTTGTTTCCTGCGTGCCACTCGCGTCCAGCCAGCGCGCCGCGGCTGCTGGTGTTGATCAGGCCTCCCTGGTGACTATGAGATCCACCCTGTTGACCAGTGGAGGGCTTCACCAGGGCACGGGTACAGCAGGTGCACTTGACCACCTGGGTCTCACCAAGGCAGCCGTAGAGGAGCTTCTGTCCGGACAGCAGCAGCAGCAGGAGGAAGAGGAGGAGGAGGGGGAAAAGGAAGAGGAAGCAGCCGCCTGCCACTTCATCCACCACTCTCTGCCCAACCTCATCAGCTCCATCCAGCACACACCACCACCACACGAGCACACAGCACCACACGAGCACACAGCACCACACGAGCACAGCCAGAGTGGGCCAGTGCTGCGCAACAAGAACAGGCCGCACACCCGGACGTTTCCGCTCTCGTGCCAACACCCACCGGGCGGCCAGCCGGGAGGAGGAGGGCAGCAGCAGACGACGACGAGCCCCATTTTTGGAGGGGAGGGGCGCTTGGGAGGGCTTTTGGGGAGCTTCGGGGGAACCCTGACGTCGCCCGTCTCCTGCACGCAGATGGGGGGCGAGGGAATCCTCGCGAGAAGCAAGTCACTGTTCGGACACGCCAACAAGAATATGGGGAAGATGGACCCTGCGGTCTCCAACGGCAGCAACAAGCAGCCGCGGGAGGCGGACGAGGTGCGCAGCGTGGTGACTGCGGCAGCGGCCGCAGCGGGGGGGCTGGGCGGGCTCCTGGGGGGGCTGCCAATGCCATCGCCCGAGCCCTGCGCCCCTGCCCCACATGCTGAGGGCAAGCGGCGGAACCTGCGCAAGGCGGGCCCTGGCCACGGGGTGGTGCAGACCAGCTGCATACGGCAGATCCTGCTGCTACAGCTGGAGCTCATCGAGCAGCAACAGCAGCAGTTGCAGTTCAAGAACAATGAGATCGACGCACTCAAGGAGGAGAAGGAGATGGTGCGTCCACACACACACACACACACACACACACACACACACACACACACACACACACACACACACACAGGGTAGAAATGCTAAGCACGGGGCAGGCACACGTGTACACACACACACACAAACACACACACACACACACACACACACACACACACACACAAACACACACACGCACACACGGGTAGGGCTTTCATGGGTACCCAAACGAGGGCGACCATATGACCAGATGGCCATGTCTCCAGGAGCCTCTACACACACACACACACACACATACACACACACACACACACACATACACACACACACACATCCTGATATGTGCTGAAATTTGAGTTGTGCACACTGGGGCCAAACAGTGTTAAATGGTTGCAGTATGATAAAGTGCCAGTGACCAATGAAGTCCCCAAATATTTGTTTATTTTTGTTTCAGTTGGAGACTGTTTTGGGTCATTTCACGTGAAATCAGACACTTTGGGACCCGACCGACACAGATTTCAATCATACTTGGTGTGCCTGTTTAGTAGCAAGGTAGCACCCCAGAACTGCATTAGTTTGAATCTGACACCAATATTAAGGGAGAAGCAGACTAAGAAAGGTTCACATATGAGGGTAGGACACTATACATTCAGCCTTGATATCAGACAATGTAAGTCACAAAAAGATATCTGTGGTGTTTGAAAGCTCTTTTCTGGCTCTACAAATTACACAATCAGCTTGGAATACAACAACCCTCAGAATATGCATTATGATAAATTGAAATTTTTTAAATTGAAAACTTATATTTTAAAATGGCCAGTACCTTGTCTTAACGTAGCCTCCAGTGCCATGAACAACACCTGAAATGCTGGTGTTTGGTTCTTTATTCATTTCGGAGATAATGGGACATAAAGGTTGAAATGAGGTTGTAATAAACTGGCAATAGAGTAGTGTCGGGGAAGAGTACACCACCTGACATGAGAACCCCACCTGACACTTATTGTCTGATGTCACAGATTGACTCAGGTGTTACTCACTGATGATATTAAGTGAATGGTATGCAAGTGCAGGTGTGATCAGTCTACTTAACGGGCTTGCTGTTGGTTGCACTCAACTTAAAGCAGATGCATTGGACTGGGTTGCTCAGGTTACTGCAGCATTGAACCTTGCCATGTCTTCAAAGAGGCATAATTTGAGGCTTTTAAATCAAAAATGTTCTGACCCTTTTAATGGTCATCGTAAAAGGGTAACTCGTGGCTTGAGAGATCTGCCTGAGGATGCCATAGAACATCATCCGACGCTCAGCCTGAGGATTGGTCAGCGCATCTGCAGGAACTGCTACATGAAGCTCACGACAACAATCACAACAACAAAGCCAATCTTACAGCTTGACATTTCAGACTCTTCAGTAGCTGTGGCTGGCCCCTCAACCTCTGCAACCTCTGACATGGAATATGCAAGTGTTGAGCGATGCAATCTTAAAGCCACTTTATCATCATCGATTGGTGAATCTCCAATCCGGTTAAAGAGAGTGGCCAAGGGCACCTATGCTAAAAGAAAAGTGGAGAATATTGCAAGAAAGATACAGGGAAAGATTGAAGCTGCCACCGGACAACCACTTAGACCATGGAAAGGTGACGGAGAAGAAATTATACATCAGCTCCGTGAAAAGCTCAGAAGTTCATCTGCCAGAAGTGATAAGCTGCAGATCTTAACTGCATTACCTGGAAGTTGGAGTGTGAGAAAAATAATGACAGAATTTCAAACCTCAAAACACATGGCAGTAAAATCAAAACAACTGGCAAAGGAGCATGGGGTTTTGACAATACCTAATCCAAAGCCTGGAAGTAGACTATCCACACAAACAGTAGAGACAGTAGAAAAGTTCTATTTGCCCGAGTCTGTCAGTCGGGTGATGCCTGGTATGAAAGACTGTCTGTCAGTCATTGTTGGTGGCAAAAGAGGCTGCTCCTTAGCCTAGAAATCTAGACGCCCCTAGCGACCGCAAATTGAATTTGCTCCCGGGCTAGCTGCTCCTTCAAAAAAGGCTTGTACTTTGCAACCTACGTGAAGCTTTTCAACACTTTAAAGACAAGCATCCGGACGTGAAAATTGGCTTCACCAAATTGTCCTTATTGCGACCCAGACAGTGTGTTCTTGCAGGATCCAGTGGTACACATTGTGTATGTGTGTGTACAATACATCAAAATATAAAACTGTTGTTTGATGGAGCCCGTTTTGATACTGTTTCCAATGGTGAGATTAAACACTACCGGGACTGTATTGTAGCAATACAGTGCAACCCAGGAACTCCCAATCTTCTTTGGAGGCTGGAAAAATATTTGGGAAATTGCATGATAGATAATGTGGAGTACAAAACAATGGACATCAACAGATAGGTCAACACTTGAGACTAAGACACAGCCAGTAAATGAGTTTCTGGAAACCTTTTGTGTGTAGTCTTCCCAAGGTCATGCATCATGACTTCATTGCAAAACAGCAGAGCATGTTTTACCAACAAGCTCGTGACTCCCTTGAACCAGGAACGTTTTTAGTGGTAGCAGATTTTGAAACTATAGTTTTGTAATTCAAGACGCTGTCCAGTCGTTTCACTGGAACAACCGGCAGGCCACAATACACAAATTTGTCTGCTATTATCGAGAGCAGTTGAACCTGGAGAAGATCTGTTTTGTTGTTATTTCAGACTGCAACATACACGACACAATTGCTGTTCATTTGTTTCAGAAGCTGCTGATTCAGTTCCTCCCTGACACTTCAGAGCGTCCAAAGAAGGCAATCTATTCTTTCTGATGGTTGTGCTGCTCAGTATAAGCACCTGAAAAACATGACAAACGTGTGCCATCATGAGGCAGATTTTGGCATTCCTGCAGAGTGGCACTTCATTGCTACATCGCATGGCAAGGGTCCATGTGATGGCGTTGGAGGGACAGTTAAACGGCTTGCTGCACGAGCGAGTCTGCAACGTCCTATTGACAATCAAATTGTAACTCCATACCAACTGTTTGAATTTGTCAAGGATAATGTCAAGAACATCCAATGCCAGTTTGCAACAAAAGAGATGTGCCATCATGAAGCTGAGAACCTGTAGAAAAGGTTTGAATCTGCAAGAACTATTCCAGGTACTCAAAAACTACACGGCTTCTGCCCATTATCAATGGACACAGTGGAAGTTAGACCATTTTCAGCATTCAGAGAAGGCAGAGTTGAAAGAGTGAGCTCAGGAAAGGAATGCGTTACATTTTCAAGCATCAAAGGGTATGTTGTAGCTGTATATGATGGCAACTGGTGGCTAGCATGTGTTGAGGAATGTATGCTGAGCACTTGAGAGGTGAAACTGAACTTCCTGCATCCTCATGGACCATCTCCATCCTTCACTTTCCCATTCAGACCAGATAGACTCGTCATGGATCATCACGACGTGCTTCTGGTAGTGGAACCCGTAACTGCAACGGAACGTACTTATACATTATCTACAAAAGACACAGCTGCTGCATCAAATGCACTGGCGAAGTACAAAATGAGAGTGTAGCCATTGATTCTGTCTTTAAAGTAAAGGGAGGATGGCACATGTACATAGAGAAGGGATGTTCAAACATTCAGAAATCATTTGGTGTGTATAAATGGACATCTGCCTTTTTGTTTTTGAAACCTGGGACCATGGACCCTGACCATTTTTGATGTATATTCCGATAGACATGCTGTCATGTGATATTACCATATTATTACTAGGTGGTCTGTATGGTGCCATATTTGTGAGTCCAATTATCTCTGCATTCAGCATTTCAGGTGTTGGTGTTTGGACAAGGAACTGGCCATTTTAATTTTTATTTTTTTTGAAGATATTTAATTTAAAAAATTTCAATTCATCATAATTAATATTCTGAGGGCTGTTGTATTCCAAGCTGATGTGTAATTTGTAGAGCCAGAAAAGAGCTTTCAAACAACACCACAGACATCTTTTTGTGACTTACACTGACTGATATAATCAAGGCTGAATGTATAGTGTCCTACCCTCATATGTGAACCTTTCCTAGTCTGTTTCTCCCTTAATATTGGTGTCAGATTCAAACCAATGTAGTTCTGGGGTACTACCTTGCTACTAAACAGGCACACCAAGTATGATTTGAAATCTGTGTTGGTCGGGTCCCAAAGTGTCAGATTTCACGTTAAATGACCCTTTTGTCTCTTCAGCCAGCACTTTATTTGAAAAGTGACTTGAGCTGGCTTTTAATTCTGAATTATTTTTGTAGTTACTTCTTACTGGTATGCAACAGATGAAACAATGGATTCAGATGAAGATGCAGTTTTTAGTCCCTTTTTTTTTTTTTAATTCACCGGTGTCAATAATCGGCCCTCAAAAGTAGCAGGCCTTAGATAAGATATGCCACTGGGTGTCTTCAATGAATTTCCAAGCTTGCTATTATATTTAATATACCAATCCCTTTCCTCATTCAGGTCTTGATTTGTCCTGTGTTCATACTGTTTTTTTCCTTTCCCTGCTCTGCTCCAGTTGATGACGCGCATCGATCGTATGGAGAGGGCGCTACAGCACACAACGTCATCCAAGAAGAGAAACTCCAGAAATAACAACAACAGCAGTAGCAGCACTGAGCCACACGTGCCTCCAGCACAGACCACCTCCACATCCGCACGCCGGAAAGAACCAGAACCACCAGGGGAGACAAGCGAGGAACTGGTGGCCGTGTCCAAACCTCCGTTTTTTGGAAGAGGGGGTAAAGGCCAAAAAAGGTAAAGGATGCAGCAGTGTGACTTGCAGATGGACTTTTTGCACATTCCCAGTAGGGGTGTGCAAAATAATCGTTGCATCGATGCATCGCGATACTTACTCTCACGATACAATGCATCGATTCATGACAAGGTATCGTGATACTTATTTTCTCAATATACTGCATGGAGTCATGACAATTGATTATTTGATAACAATAAAATTCGATTTGACACGGGTTATTTTGTTCAGTAGAGCATAGGTAATATTTCTGTTGTGATGTAAGCTCTATCCCAGATGATAGAATGCTTAAATAGAATGAACTGACTTAAGAAAGCGACACAGCAACTGACAAATAAGCTGTATTTTACACATTTACTGAAGTAAATATCGCAATGCATCACAGTAGTACATGAATCGCAATGCATCGTGATAGAATCGCATCGTGGCATGTGTATCGTGATGCGCATCGAATCGTGAACCCTTTGCCAATACCCACCCCTAATTCCCAGGTCCTTAACAAAAACCTAAAAAAAATTTTTAAAAAATGTTTGCTCTCTCCTTTAGGATTTTTCTTTTTTTATATTCCTTTCTTCAGTTTATTTAGTCATTGGCAGGAGATGATGTTTCACACTTGCAGTCCAAGTAGTGTGACTATGACTACAGGACAGGAGCCAGAGAACGCCACGATCTGTGTTACAACCAGAGCATATAATCATGTCCCGATGTCTTGGTAGCGCCATTGCTAGTTAGCTAGTTAGGGTTTTCAGCTGAAAATCGGGCTGATAGTCGTGTAGTTTAAGCCTAGCTTTAGGTAAACCTCAATTAGAATTTGTGGCTTGTAGCCTGTCAAGTCAAAGTAATGTACTATTGCAACTAATTTGTAGGTTGTAGCATTTTAATTGTAACTAACGGTATTACTTCTGCTGTTCAGAAGCTTCGTGTGCCAGCAGGAGCCCCGCACACCTGGCCGAGCACGCCGCACCACCACCACCACCACTGCGGCCGCACCCCTCGTCATCTACAAGGAGGAGGAGGAGACAGAGGATGAGGAAGATGAGGATGCGGAGGACGACGACGAAGAGGAGGGGGAGAGCACAGAGCACGAGTCATTCAGCATCCCCAGCTCCTCTCCCAGCTCCCTGGAGTCAGAGGTGGTGGGGCAGCAGCAGCAGCAGCAGCAGCAGCAGCCTCCCGTGCCCGCGCTGCCCTACCTGGCCACCACAGACATGTACCTATGCTGCTGGCAGCCCCCGCCACCCGCCGCCTCCCCCTGCTGGGAACCCTCGCCATCGCAGGAAGACAATGTCGAATGTGGGTACACGCACGCACTCGCGCACTACCCACTGCTAATCTTATACACGCAGGCGCAGACACACACACACACACACACACACACACACACACACACACACACACACACACACACACACACACACACACACACACACACTTGTTTTTTTTTCCCTTCTATCTTACCCTGACGAGATCCCTTGCCATCACAGGGTGACAACGTTGATGGTGGACACACACACACACACACACACACACACACACACACACACAAAGTGCTTTGTGCTTGTGCATCATCATACTGCGTCTGCCTCATTATCGTGACGAGACCCCTCACAGGACAATCCTGATGATGGGTAGGCAATAGGCACACACACACACACACACACACAGAGTTATGGTTAAGAGATGACCTCTTGTCCTTTCGGGGGAGATACCATGGACAGTGGGTGCTCTTCTCACATACATACTAGTATGTAAAGGAAAAGTCCACTTCTGAATAGTTCCAGACAGGGCACTTTCAAGAACTGAAACTCTGCACCAAGTTCCTGGAATCACTCGGTTCCTTGAACACTAATAATACACACACGTGCACACACACACACACACTCTTTCTTTCCACTGACCTGCTTTTTTGTGCTGTGTCTGTGTCTGTCTGTGTGCGCGCAGTGCCTTCCTGGAGGGAGAACACGGTGCCCCCCCTATCGAAGGAGGAGATGGCCAGTGTTACAGAGGTACGTAGCTCCTACTTGCAACCATCATGCAAACTCACACTCGCACCACAAGCATCATATTATTATAAGTAGCCTTCCACTAACAAGCTCGTGTCGCCAGAGCAGCCACAGCCTATTGGCGAGGGATTTGGTTTTGGTATCGGTACAAGTTTTGGTTGCATTTCAATTGCTACAGGGACTAATACCCTTTCCACCTAAGTAACTGTAAGTGGCTTTGGATAAACGTGGCAGCTAAGTGGTAGCCTGGCTCTCACGCAGACCCTTCATGCTTCGTGCATCTTCGTTAAACTTAGAGAACTCCCACAAGGGTCTGGAAATCTTGGACGAGCCCGAACGGAATCAGATATTTTATAGCCTGTCCAATCAGAATCGCGGGGCGGGGTATATACAAGTCAGTGGTTGAGTAGTACGTGATTAAAAAAAAACCACGTGAATTCTCCAATCAGGTTCGAGCTGTTTTGAACACACCTGCGCCTTTCCAGAGCTAAGCGATTGACAATGTTCCAGATGGTTGATGGCTAACCTGTTTCTCATGCGATGGTTGTTAAGTGGCCCTCTCACAAACAAACTACTGCCTGCCTGCACCACAGCGGTCAATGTGCCAATCACTACTCCATGATTAAGATATTGCCTTTTCACGCAAATTACTGTTTTGCATTTATTACATGAATATCTTAATGAACTCCAAACATGCTGCAACAAACCTGTGCTCTCTAAAGACAGCGTGTAGTGTATTAAAGCACCACTAACGGTAGGGACACATAGGAGGCGAAGCGAGCGAAGCGAAGAGAGGCGAAATCCAGCCGTCATCAGGTCGTCGCGGCGAATCAAATGGAATGGAACAGTTATGTTGTTGATTTGATTGGGCCGCGGCAGGCGAATTCGCTCCTCATTTGCATAACATTAAACTTTCTTTAATAATTTCGCTTCGCTTCGCCCCTGTTCGCTTGCTTTCGCTTGCCATCGCTTGCCTTCGCCTCTCTCATAGGAATGAATGGCAAAGTTTGCAAATTCGCGTGTATGTGTCCCTACCGTAAGCAGTCTCTGATTGGTCTCCCCCGCAGAGCGTGGAGGACGCAGCGTACCGGAAGAGGCACCTGAAGCTGGAGACGGACGAGAAGCGGAGGAAGAGGTGAGGGGGCAGAAAAGCAATATCTGCAGTATAATACAAACCCCAACTCCGGTGAAGTTGGGACGTTTGGTAAACAGTGAATAAAATCAAAATGCTATCATTTTCAAAACATTCAATCTATTGATTAGATGGAGAATAGTGAAAAGACAACATATTAAGTGTTAAAACCGAGAAAAAAATATTCTTTTGGGGGACATATGTACTCATTTCTAATTTGATAAATCCAACACGTCTCAAATAAGTTGGGACGGGGATGAGTGAAATTTAGTAAACATCCAAATAAGATAAAACAACAAAGAAGAACATTTCAAAATGAATTGTACTGACGGACAATATAGGTGTCCAGGTATAAGATCATCACAGAGAGGCTGAGTCACTCAGAATTAAAGATGCAAAGGGAATAATTACCATAGTTATTACATACATTTTTGAATTCCCTTTGATTTACCACGATTGAGTGTATATAAGACATATTTTTGTTACTAAAATCATTGTATAGGTTCATGACATCATGAAATATATATTGGCTGTAGTCTCACTCTAATTCCTGGAGTGCTAGAGCTATTGAAAATTGACCATATTAAGAATGCTTAATGCGTGCAAATGATACAGGGGTGTAACATTCTCCTAAGCACCTGAGCTCACTTGAAATAAACCCAGAAGACATGGGAAACTGTCCTTTGCTTACAGAAGTCAGCAGAAGTTGTAGAAGTTCATTCTTTTTGACAATAATAGAGCATTGCACATCCTGTGCTACAGTGAAAATGGACCATCCAACTTGTGTTAGTGCTAACTTCAAAAGTCAGCCTCCATCATGGCATGCGGGTGCAGTAGTGCATTGGTTAAGATGTTCTCACTAAATACAGTGCTGAATGGTATAAATGGGGTTTAAACCGCATGAAAAGCCACTCATGCATTATATTTTGGGGAGATCTTCGATTACTGCCACATAGTAAGGTCAAATTGCATTCTCTACTATGTTTTAACAGTTTGGCTCCATCATAAGGACCAGCAGATAATAAAATGGTGGGCTTTTGGTCAAGACCTGTCACACTGTAAGCACTACAGAAAGGAAAACATTGCAAAACATGACAAGGAATACACCCACCATTTAAGCTGGTGAATCATGTCCAAGATAGGAATTAACACTGTTTTTTATATAAAATCATCTTATCGGTTAATGTATTTAACTGTTAACCCATTGACGCCTAAGGCACCTGCAAAAAAGGGTGCTGAATGCCTGAGCCCTTTTTTAGGAAAGCTGCCCTCAGCCAATAGAAACCTAATTATCTCAGCTTCTGAAGCACATAAAAATATGCACTAAGTTGCATTTAAATGCTAAGACCCTCATCTTTCATTAGAATGTGTTCATTCATCTCAAACAAACAGAGATTTTTAATAAAGTTGTCTCAAATCTCTTGAGCCTGAATGTTGCATAATGCAGCTCCAGGCGCCAGGGCCAATGTTGCAAAATGCAACATCAGGCATCAATGGGTTAAGTGTTGTCTTTTGTTTTGTTTTTAGTCTTCCTCGACATTAGCTGCCATTTATTGTCCCCATCCCAACTCTTTTGAGACGTGTTGGATTTATCAAATTAGAAATGAGTACATATGTCCCCCAAAAGAATATTTTTTCTCGGTTTTAACACTTAATATGTTGTCTTTTCACTATTCTCCATCTAATGAATAGATTGAATGTTTTGAAAATGATAGCATTTTGATTTTATTCACTGTTTACCAAACGTCCCAACTTCACCGGAGTTGGGGTTTGTAGACAGAGGAGCTCTATTGGTCACAATATCATTATCAGTAAATCATCAGATTTAACTTCACAAGTAGAAGCCAAATGGACACCTTAAGGCTCCTAGATGTCCTAGACACTACTCTTTAGAGTTTAGGAAACACAAGCGCATCTACTTAAGTATCCAGTCAGTGCTATAAATATACAGGCGTGTGTGTGTGTGTTCGTGTTTGAATTCTTTGAGGCAGGGCCTTCATGGGTACCCAACCGAGAGCGACCATATGACCAGATGGCTATGTCTCCAGGAGCCTACACACACACACACACACACACACACACACACACACACACACACACACACACAGAAAGAAAGCTGGTGTGTGCCCTGCCCTTGCTGCACCACCCACTCAGAGATTTATGTCCTGTTCAGAGATTTAGGGAACAACAAATGTTAGTGTTCCACTTGTCATGGGACTCCCTATTTACACACTATCGATAACACAATATAGGGTTTTTTTTTCTCTCTCTCCTTCTCTTTTCTCTATTCAGCACATTGAATGACATTTATGTACGATAATGTGCTATATATTTTTTATTGATATATTTTTGATTGAATTCTATAACAAAATTGCATTACTTCCACTAAAACAAGACATTTTGGGTTTAATGACAAACCAGCAGCTCTGGGATTCTCTTGTGTCTTCAAAAGTGGGTGGGGTCCAAATTGTCTTTTGCAGAAAGCTCGCAGAAAACTTGGCATAGAGTTCTATAAGACAAGAGTGGTTTCATTTCTAACCCAGCTAAGTTAATGATGAGTAAGTAAGTTGTAGAGTTATCACGTCCTGCATAGTTAGTTCAGCCAGAGATATTCTAAACAGAGATTCGTTAAAACCCGCCCATCCAATGCAAAGGAGTGTGCTCAAAATTCGGTCTTCTAAGGGGGCGTTGTCCCTCCTTCTTCTTCTCTTTTCGTGGTGTTTGCTACCGCCATCTACAGCGCTAAGGGGACTCAACCTCAAGACTCCGAAGGTCTCCTAATCGAAGGTCTCCTAAAGGGGCGTTCACCTGACGTAAAGTGGATACCGGAAAAGAACCTGCCTGATTTATCTCTCTCTCATATACGATTCTCTGGTTCAGCCTTCGTCTCATTAACCAAAGTCATCTCTTGTCTGCCCCCTGCTGTTGACAGATGGGACATCCAGCGAATCCGTGAGCAGCGTATCCTGCTGCGCTTGCAGCAGCGAATGGAGAAGAAGAAGGGGCCGGTCCCTGAGCCCGAGCCCCAGCTCATGTCCTTCTACCCCGAGGCAGACGAAGGTAGGCAGCAACTAGGCACCAGTATCCAATATATGTATCAGTATTTTGAAAAGGAGAGAGCTGGGAGAGCGCTACCTTGGGTCTCAATCAAGTGTTGTGCAGGTGCTCTTCAAGGGAAAAGGGCATCAGAATTTTCAAAGTCAAGGAGGGTCCCGAGGCAACACTGCTTTTCAAAGTTTTATGTGTGGAAAAACTAAAACTTTGAATAGCAGTGTTGCCTTGGGACCCTCCTTGACTTTGAAGATATGTATCAGTATCCTGTATCAGTATACCAGTATCCTGATATTCATTTGCAGAAGAGTTGGTAGAGTGCTACTAGTATCCCTCAAAACCAACTGGTGTTCTTGGAAGGGGTTCAATGTTCAAAAAAGACTTGAGGGAAAAAATCCTTGGTCCAGGCACTTCAGTTGATTAATGTGGTAAAAAAAACAAACTTTATTATATGTAAAGTCTAAAGGCTACAGCGCCGATATGTGCCAGTGTTATTTAATGCATTCGCCCATATAGTAAAGTTTGTTTTTTTTACCACATTTATCAACTGAAGTGCCTGGACCAAGGATTTTTTTCCTCCAGTGTTTTCTGATATTTATTTATCGGGATTGCATGATGAACTACTAGACAGACACTTTGGCTTTAGCCATTTCCACCTTCCTCTTCATGTTGCTGATGATGGCTTGGGCCGAGACGTCTGTCCAGTAAGTATCAGGAGAGTTGTTTATTGATATCATGCTATCCTAATAATTAACAGCATTGTAGTCAAGAGTATGGTTTTCTTGTACGTATACTATGTACGGATTCAGTTGCTCGCAACCTTTGCAAACAATTAAATCTGGAGTTGTTAATTCTTCAAAGAAAAGAAAAGAAAAGGCACCAGGATCTACCCAACTCTATGATAGAGAAAGGATTAGCAGCACCAACGAAGCAACAAAAACAATCTGAAAAAAAGTTTTTGCTGAAACGTTTAAAAAAAAAAAAACTTTTACACACACAGTCGCTCACTTTCTCTTTGTCTAGCGCTCCGGCTTATACGTAGCTGTATTGATGTATAATATGATGCAAAAATCACATCATAAAAGGATTTTGATCTTGACTAGTTTTAAGTCAAAAGAAACCAAAAATGTAACTTTAACACACACTCTTATTCTCATGCTCTGTCACAGATTTATTTATAAACCGTATAGATGCCAGTTTTTTCAATACTAATTCCCCGGTCCTCTGACTTTGTCTTCCTGATCTTGTCCTCCAGTTGAATCCATCATGGTCACCGAATTCCTGCCAGTGGTGGCATTTGGTAGACCTCTGCCAAGCATGAAGCCACAGTAAGTGGAATCAGCTTTTTTCACCTCTCCACGAAACATTTTTTGTATGTTTCAATTATTGTAACACAGATAACAGTGTATTGTCTGAAGAAATATTATACAACAGTACCTGCTGAGATTGATTGATAAATTAACATTGCTTCTCTGCGGGCCCTGCCATGGCCAACCGGTAGGGCAATCGTCTGCCATGCGGCCGACCCGGGTTCGATTCCCGGCCCGGGTCATTTATCGACCCCTCCCCATCTCTCTCCCCATTCGCTTCCTTTCCACCTCTCAAACTGTCCTGTCAAATAAAGTTGTTAAAGATCCCAAAAAAAAAAAAACTTAAAAAAAAAAAGCATTAACATTGCTTCTCTGCCTCCACAGGAACTTTGAACTTCCGT
This sequence comes from Engraulis encrasicolus, assembly GCF_034702125.1. Lineage (NCBI taxonomy): Eukaryota > Metazoa > Chordata > Actinopteri > Clupeiformes > Engraulidae > Engraulis > Engraulis encrasicolus. Next base: position 37,352,963 of record NC_085858.1, on the reverse strand, counting down.
GGCTGTACGAGCGCGAGCGCGTGCGGAGCCGTACGGAGGTTCCGGAGAAGAAGAAGAAAAAGACGCCGCACAGAACGTGCCGGAAGTGAGACGGCGGCACCCCACAGCACTTAGAGCCAATCGGACAGAGCGGAATCCCCTGAGAATGGGAAACCCTGCGTCCTGTCCTGTCTTCTCTCTTCCGTTCACTTTTGATACAGGACATGCTGGACAATTCACAATAGCCTGGAATGAGCATAGAGAATGTAGGGATTTGGGGGGTGGGGGGGTGTAATGCATAGAACATGTGACCTACGAGGTTCGGGTCTGGGTTTTTGTTTTGTTTTGTTTTTGTGGAAGAGGGTCGGTTAGGTTTGGGTGGTTGTGGGATCCTAAACATGTGACTGGCGAGGGACACAGGGATGGGAAGACATGGGTGGACGGGCGGGCGGGGGGCTCCAGGTCAGCAATGAGGACTATTAGGGAACCCCCTTCTTCTTTTTTAGCTCTGTAGAGACATTACTGCCTTGTAAAAATCTGCCCCATCCTCCTCAGCTTCAGCAGAAGTGCCCTCATAACAAAGAAACCACCCGCCCCAAGCCTAGCCCCAGCTCAAGCTTACTTTTGCTGAACTCGCTGTATAGGGGACATTTTTATTATTATTATTATTTTATTTTTGTTCTAATTTTTAATTTACCTCTCAAGCAGTGCAGAATGTATATGTTTAAGTTCTTTGTTGGCAGTTTTGCAAAGCTTATTTGTGTCATATACAAGTACGCGTATACTATATGCCAGGCCTACCCACTTACCTCTCGTCGCAAGAGGGACGACAAGAACAACACAGAGGACTTGGGAGGTTGTTGTTTAAAAAAAAAGAAGAAGAACAATGTCATATCATTGTGGTATATGAAGATGTGTTTGACTCCTGTCATTCTTCTCTTCTTTAGTTGTTAGGAGGTTCTGTTCAAATGTACAAAAAAGATTGATAATCATTTGTTGTAAAAAGAAGAAATGTTATGTTATTAAAAAAACATGTCAGAATTATTCTTAAAAAGTTATTCTAAATAATTAAACTTGTTAACAACTGAAGTTTCGAGTCTATCTAACTGTACCCTTGACGATCATGGCATGAGGTCCATAGATTGTGCATTTGTCTACAATTGAAGAGTTCAGATGCAAAACACCCTAAGTGCCTTTTCAGAAAATAATCTTAATTCATTTTTATTTAATACAAAGCTATCAAAATTGCATATTTCTTTATTTTATTTATGTAATACAACTATTTAAATGTATTATCAAGTGCATGGATGTAAACCAAACCAACAACGGGGTTCTCTAAAAATATAGAAGTGCAGGTCTTCAGAAATGGAGTTAGGGGGTTTTGCATCTGAACTCTTCAATTCGGTTTCCTCACAACTGAGTGTGTCTGTGTGTGTGTGCGGTGTTCCTAAAATTTACACACAATGTGCTATTTTTAATACCTGAGATGGGCCTTCTCTTTATTTATGTTGTCTTTAGCTTAGTCCCTCTGTTATGCGTCAATGGTAACGACTCCAAGCTGCAAAGAAAGTACCTCACAGGAACATACTGTTTGCAGTAGGATGAGCAGACATCCCAATTTCTGGGAACAGTGTCCAACCTTGTTGGCTGGTCCTTGGTAAAATACAACAAACAAAACAACAAACTACAAAGTCAAAGTACTTTATTTGCCATTTGTGCATAAACTAGTAGTCCAAGCACATAGGAACTCTTGTGCAGGCCCTCTGAGTCAATAAATAGAAAAAATAGGAAGACAAAATTCATTAAAAAGTGATACAAATCAAAGAGATCAAAAGAATAATAAAAAAAGGAGGATCAAATGTTCTTTTTTGCCATCAGTCTCACTGTTGCTGGGAAGAAACTGTTGAAAAACCTTGCTTTTCTGGTAGGAATGCTGTCCGCTCTACTGTGTCTCAGTTTGTATGTGCAGTTCTTGTGTTTGAGCAGAGAGTTAGCTGGATGGAGTGGGTCTTTAATGATTCTCTCTGCTCTCCTATGGCTGCGCTGTACATATATGGAGTCCATGGAGGGAAGTGCTGTGCCTATAATCCTCTCTGCAGTCTTGATTATTCGTTGCAAAGACTTCCTTTCAGCCTGAGTGATGTTGCCATACCAGACAGTGATGCCTGTTGTGAGGATGCTCTCTACAAGTCCTCTGTAGGCCTGGGTAAGAGGGCGGTAATTTAGTCCAGCCTTCCTAAGCATCCTAATAAAGTACAGCCTTTGCTGGGCTTTTTTCACGATGGATGTGGTGTTCAGACTCCAGCTCAGGTTTGATGTTACTTGTATGCCAAGGAATTTATGACTTTCAGCCCTCACCACCTCTCCCTTTAATGTGCAGAGGCTGTAGGGGAGGAGGATGTTTTCTAAAGTCCACTATGATTTCCCTTGTCTTGTCTGTGTTGAGGATGAGGTCGTTTGTCTCCCCATAGTCAGTGATGTAGTTCACAACAGACCTGTATCCTGACTCGTCCCCTTCTTTAATGAGCCCCAGGATGGTAGTGTCATCAGCATATTTGATGATGATGGTGTTGTCATGGCTTGAGAGAAGGTCATGGGTATACAGTGTGAAGAGTTTAGGACTGAGGCAGCATCCTTGTGGAGATCCCGTACTGACTGTGAGCTCAGAGGACACCTGCCCCCCCATTCTCACCACCTGTGGTCTCTCTATAAGGAAGTCCAGTATCCAGTTGCAGGTGGGAGTTGGGAGGCCGAGGACTGTCAGTTTCTCAATCAGCCTGCCTGGGTGGATGGTATTGAAGGCAGAACTGTAGTCCAGGAAAAGCATTCTGACATACGCTCCGCTACTCTCCAGGTGCTCCAGTGTGTGGTGTAAAGCTATTGCTACTGCATCATCCACTGATCGGTTGGGACGGTAGGCAAACTGAAAGGGGTCAGTAGTGTCCTGGACTGTATAATTTATATGGGCTAAGACCAGTTTTTCAAGGCACTTCATGGCGACTGATGTAAGTGCCACAGGCCTGAAGTCATTAAGAGTTTTTGTGTCTGGTCTTTTTGGAACTGGTATAATAGTTGATTTTTTAAAAATATGTGGAACAACTGCTTGAGATAAAGATGAATTAAAAATGTCTGTATACACACCAGCCAGTTGTTCACTGCAGGCCTTCAACACTCTGGGGGGAACCCCATCCGGTCCGGTGGCTTTGTGGGGGTTTACTTGCTTCAGGACTTTAAGCACTTGTGTGTGAGTCACCTGGTGGGCTGTGAGGGTGGAGTCGCAGGGGGCTTTTATAGGGTTGTCTGTATTCAGTCTGTCAAACCTGGCATAGAAGGTGTTAAGCCTATCTGGAAGGGTAGTGTCTCTGGAGTCTGTAGATGTTGTTCTCCTATAATTTGTCACTGACTGAATTCCCTGCCACATCCTGCGTGCGTTCTGGCTAATATAGTGGCTTTCCAGTTTTTGGGAATGAGCCCTTTTTGCTGCTCTACAAGAGGGGTGAATGGTATTCACTTTGATGAAAATGTGTAATTTCTCAAAACATTTGCTGTTAATTGGATTATACTCCAAAAGCAATCAACTATAGGAATCTTTCCTGGCTCTGGAACTAGCAACTGTTATTCACTTTGTTATTCACTTTATTTTATTGCTTTCAGCAGTTTTTGGTCAAACCACTGGTTGTTTTCACTTAGATTTATTTTTATACCCAAGACTATGTCCTAATATCAAGTTCCCTATTTGGATTAAAACTCCTGACTTTCACTTCACATTTTACCTCTTGAGATTGTGAAACGTTGCGTGTGTCAGCGTTGTAGTCACTGCAGCTTGACTCACCCTACCTACTCTCAGATGGGCATCCTTACTGACAGCATAGTGCTGATCAGTGCACTTCCTGCATTTATCACAACCCCGCTGGTGCCAGGGACAGAACTATGGGGGTGAGCAGGGCACTTGCTCCAGGGCCCTTCTGCATTGGTGATTGGGGCCCTATTATGACCATGACAGGCCGTATGGGGGGCCCTATCAATGTCTTGCCTTGGGGCCCTGTGTGCACTTGTTCCGCATTCAAATGTGGATGAAGCTATTAACTCTATCAAGGTAGAACTGACACACAAAAAAGGATGGTTGATGTGCCTAATCTTTATTATTATTATAACTAAATGTATACAGTGCAATCAAGTTCATTTTCAACAGCATAGCAGCACATAGCTGCTGCAAGAAATGAATGGTGAGTCTGGCCCTTGTCATTGTAAGCAAGTAAGTTTAATTTATATAGCACATTTAAACAGAAAAACTGACCAAAGTCAGTTGGTCATTGCTCCGACTTACATGTAACATTCAATTTACTTTGAATAATTATGAACAACTTCTTCTCCATGCATTCTGCATTTGAAGAGTTTTGTTGAGAAATACTGTACTGTACTGTATATCCATTTTGTAACATTTTGGGAAGCTGAAATTTTTTGCACTGGGTATTCCATTGCATTGCATTTCAAAACACGTTATATACACATAGGTTTAAAAACTAAGTTCTCAAAAGAATTCACACATAGATGATGGGACTTCTGGACAGTCATTATGAATAAAAAAATTAAAAAATTGGTGGATACTATTTCATTTGCAAGATGCACTTGTCCAGTTTTACTTTCCATCCTCCTCACATCATGTTCATCATCATCATCATCATCATCATCATCATCCCCATAACCAATCATCATCCTCCTCCGGACCATCATCCTCAATCATCATTATCATCACCGTCATCATCATTATCACCATCATCATCATCATTATCATCACCATCATCCTCAGCATCAGCATCACCATCTCCCCATCACAATCACATCTCCATCCTCATCATCATCCTCTCCTCCTTCTCAACATCAGTCCTATCCTCCTCTGCATCATCAGCATCCTCTCTTCCTCCTCCTCCTCCGCCTCATAATCATCAGCATCCTCTCCTCCTCATCATCATCATCAGAATCCTGTCCTGCTCCTCATCATCATCATTCTCTCCTGTCCTCCTCCTCATCATCATCATCAGAAGTCTCTCTTCCTCCTCCTCCTCATCATCCTCTTCTCCTCATCATCAGAATCCTCTTCTCCTCATCATCATCAGCATCCTCTCCTCCTCCTCCTCCTCCTCCTCCTCCTCCTCGCCTCATGACCACCATCAGCACTCACATCCTCCTCCGCATCCTCACAGACATGGTCATATCCTGGAGTGGAGATCATTGTTGAGAAATACTGTCGGAATAGTATCAAAAAAGTGAAGCAACAAAAAAGTGAACCGAAACATGCCATTTGTTCCATGCCAGCAGAAATGAGGTCTTTATAAGGCCAGTCTCTCCCTCTCAGAAGCCACACAGAAGAGGGACCTGTGCAAACTTGAATACTATCAAGGTAAGAAGTATCACTTGTTACTGTTCCTGCAGCTGCGAATACACAAGTTGGTTCTCTCATGTCTCTTTTCCACTGCCGGTTTTCTGGTAGGCCTTCAGCTCCACAAAGCACGACTTGGCCGCCACTTTTTGCTTTTTCGAATAGGTACAACACAGCTCAATTGTAAAGCAAAAAGTGGCGGCCAAGTAGCGCTGTGTTGAGCTGTAGGCCTACCAGAAAACCTGCAGTGGAAAAGAGGCATTAGTTTAGTTGGTTTAGCAGTCTAATTGGTTCTCTGTTCCATAAAAAAGAAAATTGTAAATAGATACATTGTCTGAAATACTTCGCCCAATAAACAAAGTGGAAAAAAACCTCAATATCATGAACACGATCTACTGAAAAGTGTCTGTGCAGTAACAATCTTGTCATCTTCCCTGTCAGGTTATAACCAACTGTGGCAGCCATGGCATTGATGGGTACTCTGAGGTGTCTGGTAGCTGTGATGATGTTTGTGTGCGCAGCCAGTGCACAACGTAAGCCATTGTTCATCCTTTATGCTTAAAAAGACGTAATAAAGGTCCACAAAACTGATCAATGTTGCTAAACATTTGGAGCATTCAGCATTGATCAGTGTGTTGTGGACCTTTATATCTCTTGTCATCTGTTTGATCCAGAATACTGATGTGTGTGCAATGTCTGTCTTTTGTTACATATATTATGCTTATTAGGGCTATAATGATGAGTGAAACACATTATGTTACAATGTTAAGTGCATCTTAATATGTATCTGAAAGATGATGGAGGAACGGTTAACTTGGAATAAGATCAATTTCTTTTGGATCATAAATTGCACAATGCAGACAGGTTGAAGAATTTGAAAGGTTTACTTGAGTTTATCCTCCACTGGCCTTGACAAGTCGCCACATCATTTTTCTTTCAACGTTTTCCATTCATTTAGGGAAGTCATTGACTTTTCTTCTTACTTTTCGACCATTGTTTGTGTGTCCGTGTATAGACAGCTAATGTGTTTCTTCGTGTTTGTTTATTAAAATTTCTGCTTTTTGTTTTTTTTCTTCAAGTAGAGACGAGAGTTAGCTTCCCCCCGGGCCGGCCCACCTCAGAAAACATCCGTAACATCTGCCTCCATGGCAACGCCAGGCCTCGGTACCCTCTGACAGACCTGCCTAATGGAGGCCACGGCACCGTGAGGCGCGAGGCGGACGTCATCCACCGCACCGAGGCCTGGTACAGCCAGCAGTGTTGCCAGGGCGACTGGGAGAAGAACACCAGGAAGGCAGTGTGCTGTGCGCTTCATGCAGTATGTAGATTACAGTCGTCGGCGTAAACGTACAAACAGAGGTCAGCTGTCCCAGGCCCAGGATGTTGGGGGGCCCAACATTGGGTCCTCATTACATTGGATGGGGGTCCTTTCAGATGACTTTGTCCTGGGCCCAGCCAAAGCTGTCAGCGGCCCTGCGTACAAAATCAGACACACACGCGCACACGCACACGCACACACACACACACACACACACACACACACACACACACACACACACACACACACACACACACACACACACACACACACACACACACACACACACACACACACACAGGTTCAGTGACAAACAACTATCCTGAGGTTATTTTGTATGACATAAAAAAATATCCAATGTATGTGGCAGTCTGTCACTCTCAAGCACACACCCTAATGAGTACACAGTACACCCTCACAAGTGCACACCCTAACAAGCACACATCCTAACACCATGTTGCTCTCTCTTTCTCTCTCTCTCTGTCGCTCTCCTGCAGTGGAAGAAGACAATGGACATCCTGTGTGAAGAGGAGTCGATGATTAAGACTCAGCAGCGCTCCTGCTGTCAGGTGCAGGGTAAGGAGAGGAGGGACTGCTTCGCTGGGAAGGCCCCCAACCCCTCCTACCTGCCGCCCTCCAGCCCCTACACGGGCCCCAACGTCCTGCCCCAGGGGCCCGCCTTCGTCCCCCCAGGCACCTGCTCCACAATGCTACAGCAGAAGAATTAGAATGGAGGAACTTTATTGATCACAAGGACGCTTTGCCTTGCGCTTTACCTTGAGGCTTTACCTGTAGTTCATGACAGTACATCAGTCTGATTTTTTTGTTGTTGGTCTGACTTTCTCGTCCCGGGTTTCCCATGAAGAAACAACAAGGGAACTCAAGAACACAAATACTGCTAGATTTTTACAAAACAATTGGTTGTATTATATTTTGACCAGAATACGTATACATATCATGTATATTATCACCAGAATATGTTTTTAAAAATGTATATTGTGACAGAGTGACATCCTCCAATGCAATGATTCTGTTATCTGGTGATAGCCATATTTGTAGAAAAGAAGAAAAACCATGCCTGAAGTTGAACAGATTGTCTACTTTACACACCCATATCTGTACCTTCATCCCATTTGCAATCTGTATTGCATGCCATTTCTTCGTTGGTATGTTTGAATTCTGTCTTTTGTATGTAATTGCTCATAAGTGTTGCACTAAACGCAATAAATATATTTTAAAAAAAACATAGGCTAATGCTATCCATGTTCACTGTGTTTGACCTTTCCACTTTTGCGCCTGCCCTGGAAGTGACTGCACTGTATGCTACAAACACTTGAAGAGTTCAGATGCAAAACCCCCTAACTGCCATTTCAGAAAATAATCTTAATTCATTTTTATTTAATACAAAGCTACCAAAATGCATATTTTTTCATTGTATTTACGCAATATAACTATTTATATGTATTATCAAGTACATGAATGTAAACCAAACCAACAACAGGATTTTCTAAAAATATAGAAGTGCAGGTCTTCAGAAATGGAGTTAGGGGTTTTTGCATCTGAACTCTTCACTTGGAGCATGGCATTTTTGAGGCCATGGTTTTAAAATTAAAAAGGTAAACGTCACATATTCCAAAGGGCTTGGTTTTACCCGTGCAATTCAGCTAGGTGAATGGCTGGTTCAATGATCACCTGGTTAACCCATTTTAGCCTGGAGCGACATACGCTGCATGCAGGCTCTTGAGATTTGAGGTTTTTTTTTAAATCAACAATGTGGGTATGTTAGAGCTGAATGAACACATTCCAATGCAAAATAAGGGTCATAGCTTTTAAATGCAACTTATTTCATTTTTATGTGCTTCGGAGGCTGAGATAATTTAGGTTTTAATAGGCAGAAAGCACCTTTTCCCAAAAAGGGCTCAGGCTAAAATGGGTTGAATTGGATAGGTAAAACAAGGTCATTTGGAAAATGAGGCACTAGATTGTAACTAATGAATCCACTTTGCCCACCGCTGATTTATTATTGTCAAGTCGTCCCTACTTTACACTAATGGCATTTTGAGTCATATTTTGGAGCAATACTTCCACCTAGTGGCGCGATAAGGAAGTTCTTCATTTAGTTGCATAACACTTGTTCACATAGAATTAAACCAATAACATCATCATTAATTTACATTTCTAATTTAGCATAGGCAAAACATCACATGAAGACAACATGAGAAAACACGTATGCATGGGGCAGATCATATCGTAAAAGGGAACCCACAGAGACGGCCTGCAGGCATGCAGGACATTGCAGACAACAGATTGTACTTCCTCATCTGTTCACTGTTACACACACTCAATGACTACACATAGATTATACATACAACCGTTGCACCATAGTGTCCTGGATGAGCCAACTGCTTTCTTACATTGTACACAAACAAAATGGGCAGTCATGGGTGAGCGGTTAGGGCGTCAGACATCCCAGAGGTTGCCGGTTCGACTCCCGACCCGCCAGGTTGGTGGGGGGAGTAATCAACCAGTGCTCTCCCCTATCCTCCTCCATGACTTAGGTACCCTGAGCATGGTACCGTCCCACTGCACTGCTCCTCATGGGGCGCCACTGAGGGCTGCCCCCTTGCACGGGTGAGGCATAAATGCAATTTCGTTGTGTGTTCACTTGTGTGCTGTGGAGTGCTGTGTCACAATGACAATGGGAGTTGGAGTTTCCCAATGGGCTTTCGCTTTCACAAAATGTAATTTTGACTTCAGACTTATCATATGGCATGACCTATGACCTTTTGGCGTGTCCACAAAGTTCACGTCATGAGACTCACTAACAACATTATAATGTGATTTGTATGTTTCTGATTAAATTTGTGAAATACTATTATGCAGATCAAAAGACCATTCCAAAAACTAGCTAAGATGTTGAAGTCAAATTGTGAATTGCCCGAAGAATCATGAATGATAGGAGGGTTGCCAGTTCGATTCCCGACCCACCAGGTACGTGGGGGGAGTAACTAATTAACCAGCGCTTTCCCCCATCCTCCTCCACAGTTACCCTGAGCATGGTTCGCCTGATGCACTGCTCCCTTCGGGCACCGTTTGGGGTTGCCCCTTTGCACGGGTGAGGCATACCGGTAAATATAATTGTGTTGTGTGCACGGTTTGCTGTGGAGTGCTGTCACAATGGTAGTTTCCCAAGCAGCCTTTCATGTATACGGTATGTTGTTACCTGACCCTGCTATTTAGATTTAGAGTAGAGTAACATTTATTTGTGTATTTTGGGGGGGTCCTGAGTCTCGAACAGTGGTAGGCCTATGCAATTCCAATGTATGCAAGTCTGTGTGGCCTATGTTTAATCTGTTGTGCAATTTTGTAAATTTGAGTAGGCCCTATGCTGCTGGACGCCATCATTTCTTTGGGATTAATGAAGCTACTGCATTAGGCCTTCTCTGCTCTAGCCTACTATGAGCCTTGTGTGCAAAACAGCGCAATCCTCTAAGGACCTACTATTATAAGCATTTAACTCAAGGTGCTCAACACTTTAAATTGCAAAACTAGCCTACACCAATTTTAAATTTCATGAGCACCATCACACCTAAGACAAACTGTCTGGATAAAATTCATGGACAGGTGTTTGCCTAGTGCAGGCTACTGTCACTGTCCATTGCCTAGTGCAGGCTACTGTCACTGTCCAAAATAAAGCAGCATAGGCCAACTCTGTTGCCACCTCTTCAGAAGCAGGTCAAGAAGCACTAATACTAACTGTAGTATATGCCCTTGGCTTAGCTGCATTGCAACTTCAATGGAGCAACAGCCAGAAGGACACAGCCAACCCAAGAGGATTGACTGACTGACCTTATAGAGCTCTTCAGCGTTGACGTCAACTTGTATGCGGCGTTTGGACTACCGGTTCCCTGGCGATTTTTTACATTGCAAAACGCCATAGAGATTCAGGTTTGGCAAAAATATAAGTTGCACGGCAACAACGAACATTAGCGTGTCCCCGCATCCCTTTCTCATTAGTGGAACGGATCGTATCATCATGTTGGTGTATTCACATGTTAAATCATGACGATTATAATTCAATATTGCTAACCCCTTTCTGATCATTAAAACTTCCGAACTACATACTTTCCTTTGGTTGCCATGGGTACAACCTTCTGCACGTACATGCCGTTAGATACTGGCGCCGTTTCTGTAGTCGCCAAAAGCTTCCGGGTTTAGCATATGGACGCAACATCGTATTTATGTCGAAGTTTGACACAAAATGATCAACCATGTCACACCTACAGCCTATTTTTAACACCCTCGACAGTTTGCGGGGGTTCGCTAAGCGCGTGCTTGCACTCGGAGCTTATTTGAAATTTACCCCTATTCATTCCCAATGGAGGCCGGAAGCCGATAGGAACCAGGACGTCCTTAAATGCTAACATGAAAGACTACAATCTACTACATGCTTCCGCTTCCGCTGAAGAACTCTATACTCAAGAATCCTTTCCAAAAACCCTTTCAGCAGCAGTGAACAACTGGGTGCTCGACACTGAAGAGAGGGTGGATGTGACGCAGGGCAAACGCCCACAATTCCTTGCTATGTTCCGGTTTCCATTCCTTCAGTGCTAAGATGGCGGACCGGCGACGACGAAGGAGGCGCGCGTCTCAGGACAGCGAAGAGGAGGACGAATCTGCCTCCGGTTCGGAAACTGAAGCACCATCTTCAGTAACGACAAAGGCCCGTGATAGGGACCCCGAGACCGTTGAGGTGCCATCGGTTCGACCTGTGACAAAGAGCGATGACGAATCGGAGTGTGTAAGTGCCCCCCTCTGAGTTGGTGGTAGCAATGTTGCTAATCTAGCCTAGTCCGGAGATGACGGCTGGTTTGATGTTGAAGTTTTTGAGTTATCCAACTCTCAAGGCTTTGTGGATTGTAGTCTATGTCCTAGCAACAGGAACTGGGAGAGGTTATTTAATTCCCATAACGTACACTGACGTCCATCTTTTCTTTTTTAAACTAGCAAATAGAAACCCACTACATGCAAGTACTAGCTGAGTAGCTACGTCTGGTTAAAGCTAGAGAGGTCGGTTGAGGAATATCTTATACCAGCTCTTGGTTATGCCTGAAGGGAAACCGTTGCTAGATAAATAAGTAAATAAAAACGACTTGTGTAAATGGTTTGGCAGTTGTAGATAAGACGTCTATGGAACTTTATTAACGCTGGCTCGCAGGATAACATTAATCTGGTCAGCGTCGTTACCAAACAGGGCGCGCTTTCACTTCCGACGGGATGATTATTTGTAAATGACCATCACCTGTATGTTGGCGCTGTTTGTAATGAGCATCCTCAGTTGGAAAAGAGCAAGTGAGTGTTGCATGATTTGTTTTGGCTCTTATCAAAGAACTTGGATCTATTTATGCTGTGTTGTTACCGTGGATGTCGTCTAGTCGCATGTAGCATGAAAGATGGACATGCAAGATCATGAATGACCCAGTTCTGTGTGTCAGTAGGCCTATGCTGGATTACAAACCTGAATAAAGAGTCTAACCCCAATCATCAGTGGAGCGCATTTATCGTAACATTCTAGCGCCATGTTGACATGATCTAACACGCTGAAACGGTCTTCGCTAGAGGGGTAAAAACGCGCGCTTGGACCACCACAGGGCAACAATGCCTTCTCATCATGGATGGTCGTCTGTCCACTGCTCCACGCTGTGCAATCATTTAATGCTTTTACCCTAAAGTACCCACGAAGAACACTCGAAGCACTGAACTGAGTTGACCCTTCCCTTTTTCAAAATCAAAAGTGAAACAGCACTCCAGAATGTTTGTGCTCGTGGTGACTCGTGCGGGCCCATACTCATAGATGTGTATAGAAGTCTTCTATACACATCTATGCCCATACTAACTTCATCCTTGATTTCTTGGTTCTCACAGGAGAGTGAAGATGGCGGCGTAGGTGAAGGTAAGACACATTCTCTCTGCTTTTGTTATTCCACTCGATTTGTGTTCTGTTGTCAGAGCCTGTCTCGGATAACTATTATTGTAATGCAAGTACATGTCTGTGAAGATTTGAACCTGAACCCAAATACACCGTTCTACTAAGTACATCTATGCTCTTATATAGGGCTCCTACGGTCATGTAAAACCTTCAAAAGTTTTGGAATTTGAAAATTCAATTTCCAGACCCTGGGAATATTATGGAAAATTATTTGTCCAGAAGGTTTGGAAAAGTCATGGACATTTTATCTAATGGTTTATCAATTATATAAATGAACCCTGTTTATAAGACTTACCGGAGTTACTATATCAGGGTCTGTAAAATATGGCTGGGTTGAATTCTGTCTTTCTTTCCCTCCCTGCAGCGGTGTTGTCAGACTATGACAGTGCAGATCCTGAGGAGAACGGCTCACATTCAGAGGTTAGTTACCACGGCAACTCCAGACAGACATTAACTGGAGGCTTGAAGCATCTATGAACAGCACAGTCTTACCCTCACCCTAAACCTGCATCCACTGCAGAATGGCATTGCTTTTACATAACTCTGGGCCTCTCCTGTCTTCTCTGTGTCTGGAATAGTCTGGAAATGTCTGGATAGAATTGAATTGGCCTGTGTTCCTGCTGTGGGAGAGTATGACCGGAAGAGAGTGGGAGAGAGAGATGTGGCAGGGCTAGCAAACGAACCTGGCTGGACTCAAACCTGGGTCGCCATGGGCATGCAAGCCCATATGTAGGTTGCTTGATGTTGCCTTGAGAGGACTTGTGCAAATGCTGTGACTGCAGCACTGTGCCTTTATCCTGTGACTTCAGCCTTTCTGTGGCTTTAACGCGCATCTTAAGACTGGTTGACTGTGGCTTTGACTGGCCAAATTGAGTGCATCTGTTTGAAGGTCCTTTGCCTACTCGTCTGATTTTGGCAGTGACTTGGTGATGCTTATGTCTGGCCAGATTGACTGCCTCGTTTCTCGCAAGCAGCATTGTTACTAACCTTATGTTGCATTCCAGATTGGTGGGAGCTAGGCTGTTAACTGACCTCCTACTAGCTGAAATGCATTTGGAACAGCTGTTGAAGCTGAACATGCAAAGCGTGCCACAGCGAAGTACGCTGACTTCCCTACATTGAAAGTCGTGACGTCAACAATGGCAGTGTGCAGTGATATGAATATTTTGTTTAACCATTTTTTCAGAAATGATTATAAAAAATTGAATTGGTTAATGGTTGCAAAACAGCTCCTGAACTTCGCCAGCATGAAGTTGTGTTGACATTGCCTCTTTCAATGATGTGCGGCGAAGTGAAAAACGTCTGTAGTTTACATAGCTCACATCTTCCAACAGGTGGGCAGGTATTCTTGGCCCTCCATGTTTGTAGTGTGTTTGACCTGCTGTCTGGAACGCTTAAGGTGGGAAGTAGCTGACTCCTGGTGGCATTTTGGGAAGTTCCTACCACTTAGGAGGGAACACACAATTAGCCTTGTGTTGTGGTGTCTTTGAAATGGCCACGACATGGGGATACTTTGTCCCTTCTGACTGGACAGGTGGAGCTTACCTGTCCAAAAGCTCCATTGGTTGTGGGTGCTGTCTGACTTTGATGGGGCTTTGAAAGTGAGTTAGTGTCTGACCAGATTTCACGCATGTGTTGAAGGCCCTTTTGGTAGTCTACGCTCACTTTGAAGCAGCTCTGAAAGTGACAGTGTGTGACTTCCAATATGCACACTCCTGTCCTCCACTTGTGCTTGTGGCCTCTGTGGGGAAAAAGATTAAGTTTCACTGCTGTCAGCCAAGCCACAACAACTTTTGGAGAACTGTTTTTCATTCACCATCCCGATTGCAAATGAGAAAATTACACTAGAATTGTGCTTTTGCAAGATACTGAATACATTTTCTGTCGTCAGTGACATCATCATGAGATCACAGGCAGGCAAGTGAGCAAGGGAGGACAGGAGTCCGCAGATCGGAATCCACACAGAGATCAGATTGAGTGCATGTCTTGGTGTCTGTCTCAATCGGTAGTTGCTGCTGACTTTGAGACCGCTTTGAAAGTGGCATAGTGATGTCTGACTGTACAGCCGGCCAGATTGACCGCATGTGTCAGTGTCTCCATTGGTATTTCATGCTGCCTTTGAGATGACAATGAAAGTAACCTAGTGATGCCTTCCTCCGGCCATATTGTCAGCATCAGTCGGAGGCTCTGTGGGTAGTCTGTCTGATGGGCGTCTGCTAGCTGTTGTGAGCGGAGAGAGAGGGTGCATTCCAATATGCACACACCTCCGTCCTCCATTTGTGCTTGTTGCCTCGTACCAGGAAATGCGGTCGTGATGACATCACTGACAACAGCGTTATATTTCAATGTCTTGCAAAAGCTCAATTGTAAAGTGTTCTCATTTGCTAACTGGATGGTGAATGAATAATAAGGGAAACTTCATTGTTTTCTCCTCGGAGACGGGGCATCAGCAAAACGTGAGGCCGCAAGCACAAGTGGAGGACGCAAGGACGCATATTGCAATGCACTCAGGGTCCTCAGGAGAGGTTTTGCTTCTAATTGCTTACATAATTCCTCAGCCCACACGAGACCACAGCTTGTGTAATATCCCGACACATCCAGATGGCTTCCTCTCTTCTTCTGCTTTCTGTCTCTTTCTTTCTCCTCCTCCTCTCGGTCCCCTTTTCACGTCCGCCCGCTACACCTCTTCGTCCTTTCCTCCTCTCGTCTCCCATCTGTCTTCATCTCGCTTCATTCTTTTGCATCCTGTCGCACACGCGCACGCTTGCTCAGCTGCCAAGAGGCAGAGGCCTTTCACCATTGGTGTCCTAGCAACTTGTCTCTGTCCGTCTGTGGCAGCTGCACTGAACTCCTCAAGTACATCTCTCTCTCTCTCTCTCTCTCTCTCTCTGTCCTGTACATTTCCACCCTCTGCCTCTTTTTGTGTCCCTCTCTCATTCTCCCTCTGCCCACCCACCCCCATTCTATCTCTCCTCTCTCTCCTCTAGTCTTCCTCCTTCCTCTCACATGCTGTTTCCTCTTCGGAGTACATTTCCATCCTTCCCCTCCTCTCCCACACAGAGATGCGCACACACAAACACAAGTACACCTCTCTCTCTCTGTGTGTCTGTCTCCTCGTCCTTAATCCATGATGGTGATGAGACTGAGGCTGTCTCTGTGGATAGCAGGTCCAGGCCACTCTGTTCCTCTTTTGCATCGAGACCAGCATGCTACCACCCCTACGTACGCGCGCGCACAAGGAGTACACTGCTTATATCTCTCCACTCCATGGCATGATAGGATGACAAGCGACAGGAGTGGCCTTTGTAGAGAGAACATGATGTTCTGAGGCTTTTCTTTTCTTGCAGCCCTCTCTATTATAACACTGTTTGTTCCAGATTGAGATTAACCACTTCATGTAAGCAGTGCACTAACTCAGACAATGAAAGGCGTTGTGAACAATGCTATAGGGTGGAAAGTGCCTGGTTGGTCAGGTATGTAGGAGGAGGAAGTGAGGGAAAACCCCTGTAATCCAGAAATGTAGTGATTTGCAAGTTCTGTTATAGCACAATGGTGTTACTGTTTTTGTTTTTAGTGCAGTACACGACACCGGCATATTGGATCATATCTGGATATGCTGTAGTAAAAGGTCTATGGCAGTGGTTCCCAACCTATGGGTCGGGACCCACCTTATGGGTCGCCAAAGATCCACAGGGGGTCGCGGAGCCCTCTTGATTTTAAGGGGTTTCATTTTAAATATATATAGGCCATTTTGGATAAAAGACAAAGCATTTAACTAATAAATGCATAGAAGCAACACATTGTAAGTGCTACATTAAACATTTATTCTATATTTGACCAAAGACGAATTGAAGAATAAAATAACTAAAATTAGTTTTCGCAGGAAACAGAGGGCATCTTGTGACTCCGTCTCGTGCGGGTGCTCGCGTGGTTGGGTCACCAAAGCATACAATAGTAAAAACATGGGTCCCTTGAGAAAAAGGTTGGGAACCACTGGTCTATGGTCACTTGCGCTCCCTCTTGCACTCACACACATTCTCTCTCTCGCTCTCAGGGAGGTGAGGAAGACGAGCATGAGGAGGATGCATCCCAACCGGCGGCAGCACCCGAGCCCCCGGCCGTGGCCGTGGCCCTGGAGGAGCTGGAGGAAGGAGAGATCAAAGAAGAGGAGCTGGAGGAAGGAGAGATCATAGAGGGAGGAGAGCAGGGACTGGAGGAAGGAGAGATCGTGGAGAAGGAGGAGGCCAAGACGGGCGACAAGAACAACCTGGCTGGGGAGAGGCAGAGCGGAGATGGACAGGTATGAGTTATCTAGATTATCTATGAGGTATCTAGATTTATTGACCGTTGATTCAACTGTACTGATGGCATACTGAAGGAAGCAGAATTACATTTTTAGTGGTCAGCTGTAGGGGTGTGAATCATACGATGCCGTATCAATTTCTTAAACCAGGGACTCGGATTACTTTCGATTCTTAGAATACTTAAGAATTCCCCACGATGCGGTACAATTTGATCGCTTTTCCAAATGTAAAGATGTATGCTCTTAACTTGTCTACAAACTCAACGCGTCTGTGATGAAATCCTAGCTTGTTTTGTTACAGAAGAGTGGAGGCCTCAAGTCATGCTGTAGGAATATGTTGTGAAAGTAAAAATAGTTCCAGTGGCTCCTTTTTAAAAGTCATGTGAAATGCCAAGACGGAGAAGACAGCAGGGCTGCTGTTTTCTGCGGCGTGTGGATGTTGCGGATACTCTCCCTTGATTTGCTTTCTTTATGCCAACTTTTTTTCACGCCAACATTTTTAATCTTAAAAGCCACTCTCATTAATGGGTCAAAGTGTCTAGTAAGTTGGTATTTTCTACCAGCCAAACTGAAATTTCACCAGCATTTGACTGGTTGGCTCGTATTAATTTAGAGCCCTGCTTCTGTTAGTTGGCTCTGTTTGTGTGTATGTACAGACCTTCTAATTAGGGATGGGATATCGGTATCTGTGTATCGGTATCAGATTCAGATATCAACATTGGAATTTTCCTGATACAGACATTGAGTCAGGTGCAATGTTCATTTGAAATCATGACATTTACATATTAGTTTTCAGGATGGGATTGTTACTTTTTTACTTTTACTTTTTGCTTATTAATTGGTTTCCTGTTCTTCTGACTCCCTTTTCTGACCAAATAGTCTGCTTGGGCCTACCTCAAGTTGAAATCCATGCATATGTTATTTTGGTATTGGATCGGAGTAGTATCGGTATCGGCAGATATTCAAATATAGATATCGGGATCGGATCGGAAGTGAAAAAATGTGTATTGTGCATCCCTACTTCTAATGTAAGCAGCGATGGCTTGTCTGAGCGTGCTGATGTGAGCGTGTGTTTGTGATTTACAGGAGAGCACTGACGACCCTGAGAATAAAGGCGGGAACCAGCCCGGCCAGAAGTTGGACGATGATGAGGATCGTAAAAACCCAGCCTACATCCCCCGCAAGGGCCTGTTCTTCGAGCACGACGTGAGGGGACAAACGCAGGAGGAGGAGAGGTAGGAAAATGTTTGCCATCAACCAACGAAGTGCTTTATGTTGAGACGCTGTTCACACGCTGCCGCAACTATCAGGCTGATCACTCCGTGTGTGTTTGTGTTTCTTAACAGGCCGAAGGGTCGTCACAGGAAGCTGTGGAAGGACGAGGGTCGCTGGGAGCACGACCGGTTCCGTGAGGAGGAGCAGGCGCCCAAGTCCCGGGATGAGCTCATCGCCTACTACGGATACGACATCCGCAACGGAACCGGCCCCAGCGACATGCGGCAGAACCGGCAACGCAAGCCCAGGTACACACACACACACACACACACACACACACACACACACACACACACACACAAACACAAACACACATGCACTATACATGACTCGAACATCAAGCAGAACGAAACCAAGGTACACACACAC
The DNA here is from genome assembly GCF_034702125.1 of Engraulis encrasicolus. Classification (NCBI taxonomy): domain Eukaryota; kingdom Metazoa; phylum Chordata; class Actinopteri; order Clupeiformes; family Engraulidae; genus Engraulis; species Engraulis encrasicolus. The sequence goes on along the minus strand of NC_085858.1, from coordinate 37,334,350 downwards.
ACACGCGCACCAGGGCTTGACATTAACTTTTTTGCTCACCGGCCACTGTGGCTAGTGGTTTTCCCGAGTTACTCGCCATTCAGTTATTCTACTAGCCACAAATTTGATATTGTTTTTTTCTTTTTCTTTATCATGACGGTGTACATCTAACCTCAGAAGACAAAGTGCTAAAGCAAGAAGACGAGTGTATGGAAATAAATCAAACTAATAGAAACTGAGTAACTAAGTGTTTTTCTTTATAAATACGAGCAATTGATGCACAAGGGGTCAAAGTGCAGAATAAAGGCTATGCTGATATGTCATGCCATAGAATAAGCTACCTGCCAAATTGGATAGTGAGACTGAAATTATTACTAGCCACAGCCACATTTTACCAGCGTTTGGCTGGTGCCAGTGTCGAGCCCTGATGCACGCAGACGGATGCAATGGCACTGGGCCTAGCGAGCTGCAACAGAACAGGCAGAGAAAACACACACACACACACACACACACACATACAGCTCCAGGCCTTTTTATTAGAATAGCATGAAAAAGTTGATTTATTTCCATAATTCCATCAATAATGTTAAACTGTCATGGATTGTAGATTCATGGCCCAGTTTTTTAACTATTCCAACCATTATTTTTTTTCTTTTTATATACGTTGGCCTTCCAGCTCAAAAAACCCATGAATTGGGGAATTCGCAGCATTAGAATATTGTTATAAAATCTAATTTTTCTTCATCAAAATTCGGGTCACATTAAATCAGTTGAAATTTGGTACTTTCTACATAACATGCAATGGTCAATACTTGGTTAGGACTTTCTCTGTCTTCATAATGGCCATGATGCGTTTAACATTGAAGTCAATTGCAAAAACAGTGCATGGGAGTTATGGAAGCCCAGATATCCTTGATGCTTTGCTGTCAGCTGTTCTTGTTTGTTGACCTGGTGCCCCACACTTCACTCTTCAATATACCCTGTAGATTTCCATGCCACGTTTTGGTGTTAACTCACCAGTTTAATTCTAACTCAACAGAAATAAAACCCCATTCATTTTCAATGGGGGTTAATTTCTGGTGATTTAGAATTAAACTGGTGAGTTAACACCAAAACGTGGCATGGAAATCTACAGGGTATATTGAAGAGTGAAGTGTGGGGCACCAGGTCAACAAACAAGAACAGCTGACAGCAAAGCATCAAGGATATCTGGGCTTCCATAACTCCCATGCACTGTTTTTGCCATTGACTTCAATGTTAAACGCATCATGGCCATTATGAAGACAGAGAAAGTCCTAACCAAGTATTGACCATTGCATGTTATGTAGAAAGTACCAAATTTCAACTGATTTAATGTGACCCGAATTTTGATGAAGAAAAATGTGATTTTATAACAATATTCTAATGCTGCGAATTCCCCAATTCATGGGTTTTTTGAGCTGGAAGGCCAACGTATATAAAAAGAAAAAAATGAATGATTGGAATAGTTAAAAAACTGGGCCATGAATCTACAATCCATGACAGTTTAACATTATTGATGGAATTATGGAAATAAATCAACTTTTTCATGCTATTCTAATAAAAAGGCCTGGAGCTGTACATGCGCAGACAGACACACGTGCGCATGCGCAGACGCACAAGACGTCTGGTAGCAGTCAAATGTTGATTAGTTGATCTAATTCAGCAAAGTGGATGATTTGCTGTTGATGCTGGTGAGTTCAACCATTTGCTTGTCTGTGGTCGGTAAGGCTTCACGTGTGGTGCAGTTCATTTCAACCTTTGATTTGGATGTTTGTGTGTGTATGATTATTGCATGTTCACTACTGGTGTGCATTGGGTGCACTGCACTCACGATTCGATTACGACTCTGGAGGTAACGAATCGATTCAATCTGATTCTACGGTGCATTGCAATGCATTACATTTTCTACTGAAAGCAAGGCAAATTTTCATCAGTCATAGGCAATACAAGCAGTCAGATACTGAACAACATTTTATTGGCTGTTTTCTGTATCAGTCTTGCCATTCTCTTTGAAGTGCTTTCATTTAATACAATTTTCATTTACGGAAATATCCACCAAAGTAATTGAGACTTCAAAAAATAGGCTGCATCAATTATGGCACTTGCCGAATTGAATTGAATTGTCCTGCCCCGCATTGCGATGCATTGCCGAATCGATTATTGTTGGCACCAATGTTCACTCTAAATCTGTTAATGGTGTTTGTTTTTTGTGGTTTTACTGAGGTGTGTCATATCTCTTGGGTTATCTTTCCCCAGGCACGGCTCTCCCCCGTCCCGAGACAAGCGCTACCGCGACATCCCCAACGACAAGCCTCGTTACCGGGACTCAACTATAATGAACGAGAAGCCCGCTCCTCGCTCCGGCTATCAAGGCTCTCGCAACAGCAACAACAACGGCGGTGGTGGAGGTGGGGGCCCCCAATCTTACCAGGGCCCCCCCACATCCTCAGGCCCTCCCCAGTCATCCAGCCACCCGCCCCCCTCGGCCCCACGACCCTCTGTGCCCCGCTCGTCCAACTCCCAGCCCCCACCAAACACCTCCTCCACCTCGTCGTCATCCAACCGCGGCTTCCAGGGCGGGCGGCCCCAGTCAGGTCCATACAGGGCCGAGGGCCGAGGGGAGAGGGACAGAGACAGGGACCGGGAGAGGGACAGGGCTCCCAGACAAGGGCCCCCAGACAACATGGGGCCTCGGTCCTATCAGCAGCAGCAGCATCGGCCGCAGCATACGGAGGGCGAGCGGGGCCCGAGGCTGAGAGGGCCCCGGGGCCCCAGTGGAGGAGGAGGAGAGGGTGGACGCGGCGGTGGATACCACCAGTCGGAGAGGAGGAGTCCCTCGGTGGTGGTGGAGGACGTGCGTCACCTAGGAGACGAGCTGGACGACGATGACGACGAGGGACCTGCCATCACCATGACCACCACCTTCACCAGCTCCAGCTACAGCCACTACAGCAAGAGCGGTGGTGGGGTGTCCGAGAGGGACATTGCGGTGGCTGCCACTGCCCTGGCCACCGCCCCTTCCTCCTCCTCCTCCGCACCCCCTGCCTCCACGCAGTACTCACGCCAGCGCCACCAACAGGCGCAGCGCCACGACACATCTCCCCCCGCCCCACACCACCAACACCAACACCACCCCGCTACGAGTGCAGGCTCGCAGCAGGATTACCCAGCGTCCTCCTCGGCGGGCGGCGTCCGGGACGTGTCTCCGCCTCAGGAGCGGCCCGTGGCGGAGAGGAAGTCTTACTCGGCGGCGCGCAGGACTCGAGCGCGGGCGACGGACATGATGGGCAAGCAGGCGTCCCTGGAGGAGCAGCCGCCCTCCGCCGGCATGCCGCACTCCTCGTCGGCGCCCCCTGCTGTCGGAGGCCTGAGTGGCGGCGGCAGCACTGGAGTCGTGGGGATGAAGGGGGAGCAGTGGCAGCCTCAGCAGCCCCAGCAGCAGGGACAGGGGGACGGGCTGCAGCAGCAGCAGCAGCAACAGCCCCTCTCTGGCCTGGACCAGGACCTTGCGCGCCTCAGCCTGGCGGGGCAGAACTGGGCCGCACAGAGCCCACCCTCGTACCTGCGCGCCGACCTCAGAGGTGAGCAGCGTGCTGTACTAGTACACACACACACACACACACACCTGGGAGAGGAAGCAGTGTATACTTCACACACGAGTGTGTGTATGTATGTGTTTGGATAGAAAGGTGTACACTTCACACCGTGGTGTGCGTGCGCGTGTGTGTGTGTGTGTGTGTGTTTGTTTATGTCTGATTTATTGTGATGGTGGTTTGATCTGCCTTTCGCAATGTTTGTGTGTGGGGTAATAATCTGAATGAGCAGCCCATTTTACTAGCCTTGCGAGCCATCCTACGTACTTCCGCCAAAGGATTGGCTCCACTACTGTAGTCTGGTCGTGCTTCTCTGTGGAGTGCCTGGAGCAGTAGAATTTTGATCGCAACGCCCCCCCAGAAAACAGCCAATAATCGAATACGCCCCCCACGTGGGGACGAAAGGGGGAGGACGCCCGTGACAATTACGTCCTCATCTGCGCCAGAGCCATTGGTCTGCGCTATGTTGTTGTTGAGTAACTGCCAGCGATTGGGTGAGAGGTGTCCAATAATTTCAAACCATAACTGAGTGCAAACTTCCTGCTTCCTACAATCGCTTCAGAGCAAACAAATGCCAGACCATAAATACGAAATGAAATGGTAGTATTATGGGATGGTCAGGACCAGGCTACCATTTTACACCCCAAAAAACACATTTGTGTTTTACAGTTAACAGATGATGAAATTGCAAGTATTTGAATAATGCTTTGCAAGGAGAACGTAATGACGCTTATTGGGGCTCATTAATCCATGCAGTTTGATGAATTGCTTTAAGTGAAAAGCTGTTTTCTTCCTACTTAGTAATCAGTCATTTAATAGTGCGTTGGCACCTTGCCTTATGGAAGGAAGGTGTTACAGGATGTGGGCATAGATGGCTGTTTTTGCCCTTGTAATATTTCTCCTTAATCAATCCAGTTTTATTACAGATGTCTAAATTGACATACAAACATAGACGATACAAATACAATACATAAAGTGTGACGGGTGTAAAAAAAAAGATTCAAAAGACTAGGGCATTTAAAAACTGTCTACTTCATGAGGTTCGGAAAGCAGGCAACAGTTCTGTACTGTTACGAATCAAGTCGATTAGTTTTCACAGAAAATCAAGTCTTGATGTGTTTTTTTCTGACCGTTATGCAGCATAGTTTGGATGCAAATTACACAAGTGACTCGTTTTAGTTTTTTCTAGAGACTTTACTAAATTCAAGGCTTGTTGAGGCACTTAATCAAATTAAATATAAGACTTATCTGTTTTGTTTTACATGGGATGGTGGTGTTGAACGTGAATTTGTCATCGAGTTTATGAAAAGGTGAAGGGGGAATCACCCAGCTGTACGAATTAGTTGGTCAAAATGGTTAGAAATATTAGAATATGCCTTTTAAAAAAACACCACGATGTCTTATCCAGTCTCACTGACTGTACTTTAAAGGAAGTCAGAAGAGATAAGATAATACTCCTAGAATCAGTGACGCGCGGGCTGACTCGAAGTCAGCGGGCGCTTGCCGTTAACCGCGGTCGACCGCAGGCACGGGTTATGAAATAATATTTTTAATGATATTCGGGTCGGTTTCGGTCGGTCAGGACTAGGGATGCACGATGTCAAAAATTTCGGCCGATACCGATATCCGATTATGATATTGCGGTTTTGGCCGATGACCGATATTAACCGATACCGATGTTTTTCTTTCTTTTTAAAAAAAAAGAGATGACAATGATGCAAACAAACAGAATTTTTGAATGTCGTCTTATTTCCAAAAACACTTTTTAACTCCCTGTGATAATTAGATAAAAAATAGAGACAAAATAGAAGACAAACAGTGAAAGTCATCGTCAAGTCCATTCTTTTAGAACCGTAACATATAAAAAAAACATCGGCGTTAACATCGGCCCAGTTTTACCCATCAGACCGATGTCCGATGTGTTGAATATCGGCCGATATTGGCCGATACCGATACATCTGGCCGATACATCGTGCATCCCTAGTCAGGACCTTTTGAAATTATTCAAAATTTAGTAGCAATAGTCCGTAGGCTATAGTCTAGAGCAGGGGTCCCCAAACTTTTTTCTCTGGGGGCCACATTATCGTTCCTGACTGCGATCAGGGGCCGGGATCAATCATGTGTGCTGTGTACTAGGCCACTGCCTGTTATAGCCATAATTTATAGCACAAAATAATGAATCATTACAAGTGATTTGCAAAAGAAGTGAGTACTTCACATTTTCAATTTGAAATACCACAGGTATTCCTTTTTATTTCTAATAACCATGTAAAAATAGCAAAGAAAGGTTAGAAAAATATGGTGATTGACAGTTTATGAGTGATGCAATAGAAATGGTAGGCCTGTTTATATTACAGTGAGATGAGAAACTATCAAGATAAGAAGCTTCTGGTGATTCACACTAGGTTGGTAAAAAACACAAGGCCTGTTGATAAAATATACTTTTTAAATATATATTTTTTTATCATTATTATTTTCTGTGAGGATTGCTTCTTTGGGCCAGTTCAAATGGTGAGGCGCAGAGAGGTGGAGGGCCGGTCAAAGGGGCATGGCGGGCCGCATCCGGCCCCCGGGTCTTAGTTTGGGGACCCCTGGTCTAGAGACATTTTTCTTCTAAATAGATAAAGTTTATTTGGCTATAAGTACGATGCTGCCCCATGAGCTCTGCAGGAGACTTGTGTCCGACAAATCCTCTGCGCGCAACTGGTGCAACCATTGCATTTAGGAGAACACAGCTAGGGTGCTCTCTACACTGCAATGATGGATAGGATAGCCTACATATTTCTTATACAATTGTAATGGGTTCACGCTCCTGTGTTGCTCACAGAGTTTGTTTTCATTTCCTGTGTCATACGAGGCAATCCACTTGACTGCTGGCTCCGTCAGCTTCCCAACTAGCATTTTCTGTGCATATGTGAAGTGTAGGCTACCCAGACCCCTCGGAAGTGAACCATGCTGAGACCTTTATTGATGTGGTCTTATAAGGTCTGTTGTGCGTTGCCAATGACGCTAGGATATCCATAAGATGCACGGCTACTTTTTTTTAAAAGCGGGTCGGGTCAATATCCTTTTCATAAATATTTCTTGCGGTCAGGGCAAGCGGGCGGTTGCGTTTTGTTTTTTCGTCGACCCACGCATCACTGTCTCTTGTACAGTAATGTTTCTCAACGGGGCGGTAAAGCCCCCCGGGGGGTGTTGGGGAGCTCTAGGGGGCGTTGAGAAGGCTACAGCTGAGAGGGGTCGGTGTTTAGTTGCCTTTCAATTTTTCAATACTAAGGGGGGGCGTTGTCAGGCTTATGATGTTGGGAGGCTTGTGATGAGGCCAAGGGGGTGTTTGTTCAAAAAAAGGTTGAGAACCACTAGCCTGGTTCACACCAGACTGTTTGTGTGTAGCTTTGGCGCCCCCTGGCGGAGCAGAGCTACACACACTACCGTCTGGTACAAAGCCATAGAGCACGCTCCGTCTCCAACCAGAAAATAGACGGAGCATTTATTTCTGAAATATAAACGGTAACTCACATTGAGGAGTCACAAGACAGATTAGAGACTACCTTGACTCTTTAAAGATTAACAGGAAGGTTTTTGAAGGAATTTGTTGGTGAGGAGGCCGTGCAGAAGCAATAAATGCTCCGTCTATTTTCTGGTTGGAGACGGAGCGTGCTCTATGGCTGTGTACCAGACGGTAGTGTGTGTAGCTCTGCTCCGCCAGGGGGAGCTGAAACTACACATAAACCGTCTGGTGTGAACCAGGCTAGAGAACCACTGCAGTACAGTCAATTATCCCATTAGCTTTGTGCTGAGCTGTGCTAATGGTGATGTTGTGATCAGGTGTGTGTGGCAGCCTCCTGCTGGGCTTGCCCATGTGCCTTTGATGTGTAGAATAGCGCTAATAAGAAATGCAGTGCTCAGCCCTCCCGTTAAGGGAATCCACACTGAGCTCTACTGTGTATATCCTCTTCCTCTTGGTACAGGATTTGTCTCCAAGTGTGTGTACCCTGCTGTTGGTAGTCCTTTTCATGTAGACGTGACACATTTCAGGTGTCAAATTGGTCATTAACAAATTAAGGTTTTTTTCATTAACTGGGGATGCACCCTTGACTGAGTCAACACTCGGCTTTCGCCCAAGCCCTGGTGCTGTAGGTACAGGATCTATAGATGTAGATACATCTGCATCCTGGTGCTGAAACTGGAGCTTTCCCCAGATGAGTTCTGGCTCTGAGCTGTCTGGATTCAGCGCGTGTGTGTGTCTGTGTGAGAGCTTCCCACATTGGAGTCTTCATCACTGACTGTTTGCCCTCCCTCCCATGCCCTCCTTCTGTCTCCTCCTGTCCCCGATTCTTTGCTCTGCACTCGTCTGCCTCCCACGCTCCTTCCATCCTTCTCTCTCCCTCCCTCTCTCTTTCTTCTTCAGGTATTCCCAGCTCTATGCACATGGGTGGAGCTCCCTACGCCAACATGGATGATATGGTGAGACGATTTTTCTTACTGAGCATGAACCCCATTGTTAAATTGCTAAAAAAAAAAAAAAAGAATAAAATAAACCATATTCATGCAATGTCCCCTCTCTCTCTCTCTCTCTCTCTCTCTCTCTCTCTCTGTTCCCTCCATCCAGGGTGTGGCTGGTGGTCGGGCGAAGCGCTACTCTTCGCAGCGTCAGCGGCCGGTGCCTGAGCCGGCTCCTCTGCACATCGGGGTGATGGAGGGCCACTACTACGAACCCAGTGAGTACACTACCACTCGCCACCAGCAGGGGGCATGCTCTCCTTTACTGTGTGTGTGTGTGTTCGTGTGTGTGTGTTCGTGTTCACATGCACACATTTTGTTTTACTCCATAACCATAAGGAAAGTAGATTAAAAAAAATAAAAAAAAACTTGGGAGGGCGTAATGATGGTCCTCAACTATTAAGTCTGTTGTTACTGATAATATGAAAAGTGCAACAATATTGGTTTTCTAATCGGAGTGCTGTAGAACAAGTGAGTGTCTAACGACAGAAAGGCAATAACGTGCACACAATGTGTGCCACACAGTGTTTTGAATGGCCAAAAGTTGCAAAATAATCAGTAGTTATGAATGAAAATGGAATACATTTTGACTGGCCAAAACAACAATGTGTTCACAAGTGTCCCAAGAGCAACCTCTGAACCTGACGGCTCAGGAAGAGGATCTTTAAAGGGACACTGTGCAGGTACTGCAACTATGCTGATCATTGAAACTGGGCTGCCTATTGCCAAATTTGATCTTTTCATGAAAGTTTACTAAATAATGAACTATTATTTTCTAGTATGGCCAAAGTACAGTCATTTTTGCAGCTAAAAATTAAAAAATGGCGGACCATGGAGAAGATCCCCCTTTTCATGTATGAAAATGTAATTTTTTTCAGTCATAATGAATACTTAGTTTGATGGTGGTGGTAAGTATTCATGAAAAAGGTAACATTAGTGAACGGGAAGCATGATTTCTGGAAATAAACAACTAAAAATCTCACACGGTGTCCTTTTAAGTATTGCTCTAGCAGGAAAAGGCTCAGCATTGGCATATTCTTTATTGTTGTGAGGCTTTTATTGGTTGGATTTGCTGCGTCTGTGAACCACAGCAAGTAGACTTGTTGAGTACCGCTACTGGCTCCTTACTGAAGTAACACTGTGACGTAGTACATGTGAGCAGGTGCAAGGTTCATACGTCGCCATGTGTGGATTTGAAATGTTTAAATACATCTTCAGCGAAAAATAAGAATTTCACATCAACAGATCCTGTACCAACGGGATGCTGTGACGCAGGCAGAATTCACAGCGTTGCGTTCTTCACGAATGGTGAAGGATGTGATGCTGTGAATTTCGTCTAACGGCCTCTAGAAGCAGAACTTTAGTCATGGTTCCACTGTGCGCCTCCTCTGTACTTTCTGTAGACATGTGGGGAAGAATGCTCTGTCCTGGGGCCTCATGTACTAGCTAAGCCTTATGTAGATTTTTCTACTGAATCGTTGCGTATGTGAAAATCTCGAAAATGTACATCACCCAAAATGTCAAATATGTCATTCCAGTCATAAACAGGTTTTCACACCGATTCACAAGAAATTCAGTGCACATGCAGATTAATTTGGATGGTACTTCTGAACATTTGCATGAAAAGCTAACATGGCTTTTTGTGCTTAAGCAAACTTTTTCCGTTTATGATTTTGTGTGATTGTTGTTACCAGCGGTAACCCTCTGTTATGTACCATCCTCCTCTCTCTTCCTCCAGTGTCTTACCAAGGACCAATCTACACCCACGGCGACAGCCCCGCCCCTCTCCCGCCCCAGGGCATGCTGGTCCAGCCAGAGATGCACCTACCACATCCGGGACACCCAGGTCAGTGCAAACACACACAGACGCACGCGTGCGCTTGCACACACACATTTGCACACACACGCACTCAAAGAAAGGTTTCATGGGTGATCTTCTGTGTTTCCTACTTCCTACATTGACTTCCCAGTACACCATGACTGGTGTCTGTTCCAGTGTTTTCTTTTTTATATATATATATAGTTCTCTGCATATTTTTTTATTTCTGTATGTTCCCTCTCTGGATACTTGCTGCCTTTTTCCTGTAGACAGTGTTATGGTCGGACATGATTGTATTTTGGAGGTTTTTGTTTTTCTCTTGTGGTGCCATGTTTAGTCTGCTCCACGGCCCTGGCTGGGTTCTCTGCTGCTGGTGGCTGTTGTCTTCTATACTGTACACAATGCGACTGTGTTTTCCTCAGTTTTTGGACACTTTCTCGCCATTTTACTTTATGGCCCCAGTGTTGTCGAGTGTGCGGCGATTTGGCTTTGATATGTGTGCGGACATAAACCTGAAATAGCCTTGAGCGAGCGGGGAGTGTTTTGGGATAAAGTAGGGCATTATTTTTACCGCCTCTATCAATTTGTTCAGTCTCTGTGGAATGTGTGTTTAGTCTGTATGTCTCCTCAGCACGGCTTTCCTGTCACACACACACACACAGACACACACACACATACACACACACACACACACACACACACACACACATACATACACACACACACACACGTCTATCCTAGACTCGCACGCGCGTTCAAGGATGGGTCTATCCTAGCAAAGCTTAGCACGCACACAGACGCACGCACGCACGCACACACACGCACGTCTTTCCTAGCATAGCTTTTGCGCCAGTTAGTTCAGTGTCACTCCTCTCTGCTCACACACCAGCTGCTGTGGGGATGGGAGAGGATACAGCAGGGAGTTGACAGATGCTTCATGTACACACACACACACACACACACACACACACACACACACACACACACACACTTCCCCTCCTCATCCTTTGCTCAACTCCCTTGTTCAATGTTAAATTCCTGGAGGAAGTAAACACAGCCGTTTTAGGGCAATACAGGGCATGTCTGCAATGTGTACCGTGTACCGTGCTCTATGTAATGATGAGCCAGTAGTGTGTCTGATGCCGTGCATACTGTAGCATGACGTAGCAGGAGCAGACCTCACAGCAACGATACTCAATCAAACCAAGATATCCCAAACCCTGCCCACCCAAAGCAAAAACAACGTGCCAAAGTTATGTCTCCTAAGGGGGCTTTGTCCCCCCTTCTTCTCTGTCCGTTGTGTTTGGTGGCAGCAAGATGGATAGGGGCGTTATTTATTCTTAAACTCGTTGGTCTCCTAAAGGGGCGTTCACCCGACGTGAAATGGATCCCGGAAATGAATTAAGATGATGTATGTTGATCTTCTTAAGAATATCTTTGCTCACAGCCTTCCTGATTTAAAAACCTCCCATGTGACGTTCCGTTCGCTTTGTATTATGTGAATGTAAGGTATGCATGCACATCTGTGAAAGAAAGCCCGATTGGGAAACTCCAACTCCCATTGTCTTTGTGACGCAGCACTCCATAGCACACAAGTATTCACTGCACACAACGAAATATAATTTATGCCTCACCCGTGCGTGTGGTGTTGAATTGGAGCAATGTGTATTTCTATTGATGTGTACGCTGGGACTTGAGATGAATTCATTTACTCTACTCGTACCCAAATGTGCTATGTCAAAATAATACCTGAAATTGTTTCTCTTGAATGAACTAATATGCAATTTTGTGAGATTGGCGTGCCCTCACACCCACATGTTTGTGTTTTTTGTTTATTTCTCAGGTCTGCACCCGCACCAGTCAGGCGCCCCGATGCCTAACCCCGCCCTCTACGCGGCCCCGCCCGTCTCCATGTCGCCCGGGCAACCGCCCCCTCAGCCGCTGCTGGCGGCGCCCTTCTACCCTCCGCCAGGGGTCATGACCTTTGGCAACACCAACTTCCCCTACACGCCCGGCGCAACGCTGCCCCCTATGTACCCAAACCCACAGGTGACGTGAGAACGCACACACACGCGCGCACACACACTCGGGCGCGCACGCACGCACACACACATGCACTGCCTCCCATGTACCCAAACCCACAGGTGACGCAAGAACGCACTTGCACACACGCACACACACACACACAGTAGCAGCATCCACTTGTGATGTTTTATCAATCATGGCAATAATAACAGAAAAACATGAGTGACCAGTGTGTGCACATGTTTAGCAGCGGTGGTGCTATTCACAGCAATGGTGCCTATGACCCATCAAATGTTAGGAGCTCATGTGAAATCTGTCAAGTAGGGGGGCGCTGTGGCGCAGCACGCTAAGCCCCCCACATTTGGGCTTACAGTACTACATGCCCACGGGGACCCCCGGTCATAGAGGTAGAAAATAACACTAGAGAGGTCACAGCAATTTGCGACAGCACTGGGAAATGGCAGCTGGAGCTTCCCAACTTCCGTAGGTAGTGTAGGCAATGCAAGTCAATGGAGAACACGCCCACCCCTGTCAAGAAATTGACTAAAACTGTGTAAATATGAAGTAACACTTAAATCAAAGACCAGATTTGAAATGTCATGCTAAATATTTACTTGTATCATATGAGTCGATAAAACACATTTAAAAATCAAATAATATATTTTATGAACATAGTTGGCAACACACTTCAACTATTGTCCTTATATAGTGTGACATTTTCACATGATTAAGCCATTTTTGACAGAGGTGAGCCTCGTTCTCCGTTAATTTCCATTTCTCTGATCTACCTACAGATAATGGCTGCTACAGGTTGCCGTAAAAAGGGGGGCGGGGTCCTCTCTAGTGTTACTTTCTACCTCTATGCCCCCGGTTCGATTCCGGCCAGGGTCATTTCCCAGCTCTTCCCCATCACTCTCTCACAATTGTTTCTGGTCTCCTCTCATACAGTCCTGTTAAAAAAAAAAGAAATCTGTCAAGTAATTGAACCAGTTTAAAGCTTTTCCACCGAACTGCCTGACCTCTAGGCTGATAATAGACTTCCTTTCCTTGCTCAATGTCGGGTCAGTCTCTCGTGTGTGTTTCTGTCTCTTGACTGTGTGGTTGGCCATTGCTGAGGTGTTCTAACCCTTTCCTCTCTCTCCTCTCCTCTCTCTCCACTTCCTGGTGCAGGCCCAGTCGCAGGTGTACGGTGGCGTGACGTATTACGACACAGTGCAGCAGCAGGCCCAGCCCAAACCCTCGCCACCCAGACGCTCCTCCCAGCCCGTCACAGTCAAGCCACCGCCACCCGAGGTAACACTCACTCACTCACTCACTCACTCACTCACTCACTCACTCACTCACTCACTCACTCACTCACTCACTCACTCACTCACTCACTCACTCACACACACACACACCAATTTTTTATAATGGCGGCTTTAGTGATGGTCTTGCGCTATCCCTAATCTTTTAGGATTATAAACCAAGACGGTATACCAAGAGGGTTTTTAGATTTTCTCCGTCCCTCAGTCTGTGGCAATAGCCGCAGTGCATATCCATTGTTGGTGTATTTATGTACATCTGTGTAAGTCATGTTGCCTTTCTCTCTATCTCTGCTCTGCTCTCTGTCGCCTCCTGTAGGACCACCGGGGTGGTAAACAGAGTGAGGAGGTGCGCTCTTAGCCCTCAGTGCTACACCGCCGCGCCGCCACGATGCTGAGGAGCCTCTTTGGTCAACAGACCAGCCCAGACCAGAGGAAGCTGAGGAAGGGTGTCTTTTGAGGACCAGCTCCACTTGTGGATGAACAGATTCATTCTCCCCCTATTTTAAATTTCTTTTTTTCTTTTTTTTATGTTGCGTCGTTAGAAATATATTGCTAAAAGTATTCCTTTTTTTAGATTTTTATTTTTTCCATTTTTTTAATGAAATTTTTGTGTGGTGTGTACGTTGTGCTCACACGTCCCTACAGAATTCATGCTCCCTGCACCCACCCCCCCACCCCCCGCCCCCTTCTCCGTAGTCATGGCTTTAAATCCTCAGCTTCCTGGCATGTGCTCCGCCTGTAGTCCTATCCTCTGTCTGCCTGAAACCAGTCTAGTTGGCATCGTTTGTGTGGCACGGTCACAGGGTGAGAAGAGGGCAGCCACCGGTTTAAGAGGGGGTGGTGTGGGGGGTTGAGGCTGTAGGGTTTGGAGAGTACGAAAAGTGACCCACAGGGCACAATCCTGTAAACGAGACCACCCCCTTGTCTTCAAACCAAACCATCCATTGGACCTTTATCCGTTAATATGCATGGTTTACGATATATATTCTTGTTGATTCAGGTTTCTTTTTGTGTCCCTTTTTGTCATTTGATGAGGGCTTACCCATCTTTTTTATTTTGTCATACTCTGTGGTATTTGTTCCAGAATGCCCTTACCAGGTTCCATTGTCTTGGCATTAGAGTGATTGGTGGAAATTGGTGTAGAATGCAGAGACGAGTTGTTCTTTTATACTGTATACCTTTAACAAATGGGACGATCACAGCCGCCTGATTAGCTGTTCATTCCCCTGATCACTTCCCTGCCCAGGGTTACATTTCTCGAAAGCATACGTTAGCTACTTTGTTGTTTGCAATGCAATTTCCCATTGACGGCTAACTGGCCATCAACTATGCTTTCGAGAAATGCACCCCCCAGGCTGGTGCATGTTTGTTTCAGTTGGCAAGGTGATGTCTTGAGTGCTGTATTATACCAGTATCTAGAGCTCAAACACACACCGTTACTGTCGCACCTTCATTCTTATCATCAGTGTTTGTCCTTCAAAGGTTTTAGAGAGTTTCCGTTTGGTCCCCATTTGTGAACTGTTGACTTGAACGTTTCACCCCCAAAATGATGTCTCTGAGAATCTGAGGGAAAAGTTTGGACTTCTTTTCCCCCCTCCCTGCTGTATTGCATTCATTTTTCCCCATTTTACACCAACAGTCACTGGTGCTTAAACATAACTTCCCTGTAAATCATCCATTACTTAAAAAAAAATATATATATCTAGAATAGATTGAAACACTTTGTTGAAATACTTGACCAATTCACCCACAGTGTGATTTACATGCAGCGACGGTGCTAGCGTTAGCCTGTAGCTAAAGGCGCTACAGATGTTTCCACTGGCGAGCGGAGATTCTTCTCGCTTGGTTGTCTCTCTGTTTTTATTCCCCTTTATTTGTTTTTCTGTTTGTCATTATCTCCCTCTTCTCTTTGCTAACTTCCACGTTGTGCTGTGTGGTTGAATATACTGTATTATCAGAATAAGAAAAGACAAACGATCCATTAACCTTTTTGGCTGAAACTGAAGTACTTGACAGTGCATCTGCTTGGTGATAACGTTTCTATGTGTGTATAGATAAGTGTATATTGAAGCCTGTGGTTTATTGAGCTGTAATACTTTATTATTAATGATTCTTTTTTATTATCATTATTGTTTGTTTCTAGTTACAAAGGAGTCAGTACTGTCAGCTTGAGCTCTGTCGGCAGGGAAGACCCAGCCTGCTCATATTCGTATGTTGGTCTTATATTTGTAATGACAGAGAATTTAAAAACGTGAAAAATGTAAAGCTATATAGGTATATATACTAATGATCCTAAAGTGGCCAGAGTCAAATATGGGATGGCCTCTCGTGTCATGTCTGTCATTACTAAAAGAAGAAAATAATAAAAGGAGCAATGGTCATGGAGAGGCATCTACCAGCCACTTTTTTCCTGAAGGGGTTGGGGAGGGAAATGCTTTTTAAGTTTTAATTTTGCCTTTCACTAATGCTGTACAGACATGCATGAGGATAAAAGTATATTTCATTGTAAAAGCAATTGTAGAGGGTTGCGTCAGGGGCTAAGAAGCTGTTATACGCTATGCCCCACATAGGGGTTCGCACACGATGCTTATGTTATTATTTTTCTTTATTACGTAAAGTAAAACAAATAAAAATGACTAAATGAAATTTCCTCCCTGTTATGTTCCACAGAAAAGATAAAAACCTAACAGTATCTTAACGGAAATAGTCGCAATGTTTGTTCTCAGTGTTGATTAGACATGAGTAATTAAAGATGTATTGCGTTTTATGCCTTAATGATGGAATCGGTTTAACATATCTTCGGTTTTTGTTTGGAATAGACCTGCCAACACTGTGAGGCCGTGTGCTTGTTTTGTCAGTGATCGACTATACAAACTTTAAAGTTTTTCTTTTATTTCTGGAGGAAGGAGGACTATTAAAGAATTGGAGTCTGAAACTGTTTGTCTGGGGTTGTCTTTCTTTGATATTTCCTTTCTTTCAGATACTGTCCTCTTTCAGATCCTGGCCAATTAGAATATCATTGAAAATTGATTTCCGTAATTCCATCAGTAATGTTAAACTTTCATGGATTGTAGAAGCATTGCCCACATTTTGAACTATTCCAATCGCTCATTTGTTTTTTGTTTGTTTACCTATTTTGGCCTTCCAGCTCCAAAATACATGGATAGAGGAATTCACATTATTATAGTATTGTAATAAAATCACCATTTTCTTCAGAAAATTGATGTGACCCGAATTTCTTTATTTTTTTGTTAAGGAAATGGTCATTGAATTTAAATGGGGTTTAATTTATTAGGTGATGACCACTAAAAAGCTACCAATCTCAGAGGTCGATTATGTCAACACATAAATTAGGGATGAATAGGTATACAAAAAACACAACTAGAACTTGCCCCTCCAAATGGTACAGGTACCCGTGGACTAAATAGTGAATATGATCTTATGTCAGTTTCTACATTTTTTTCTACAGTTAGACTAACACATTTAAAGTTATGGAATGACAAGCCCAAACAGTTGATCTTAATTTGATATACACCAAAAAATTGTGTAGTGTGTGACGTACGTACATATTAGTGTATCTGATACAAAAACCATGAAGGTAGGCGGTTTCTTGAGTGATACCACATTGTGCTGGTGTATTATTGGGTTGAATGATACAGATGACATTATATATATTATATACTCTATATTGGTCAGACAAACTCCATTTTATCTTAAGACTCACAAACAATGCATCTGTCTGCTTAGGCCATGTCAATGGAGCATGTGGACTGAACAAAATGCAATGAAGCTTGACTGGCTTGTTTACTAATTAAAGGTGTCTGAATTTTGAATCCAAAAACCTGTATTTTATGACCTCTTCCTCAACTCCCCTGTGAGCAAAGTGTGTGTGTGCACATGAGCACGCGTGTGTGTCTCACCCCTGTAGAGTCTGCCCTCCTCCCTGGTGAATAGATGGGGGCTGCAGTCACTGGCATATTTATGCTACTGGGGTATTTTGGAGCAGCAAAGCAGGTCACTCATGCACTGCGTGTGTGTAAGAGAGAGCAATGGTGATGGTCCAGGGCTGTGGTGAGCTGGCCTCAAAATGCCCAGGGTGACCACCACGACCCGTAAAAATGGAGTCTCCTGGCTGCCCTACCCAGCCCAATGCATGTTTAGCTCCTGCCAAACTCAATGTACTGTACGTAGGGGAGACCGGGGTTGGTTGTCACACTTTTTACTTAAATCTAATTTCTGCTACATTGGTATATGGTAAGGCCACCCTTTCTGTCCATAGTTATTGACTGATGTCTCAGGTCCATTTGGGTAGTCTTAGATCCAGAAGACTCCTTTCTCTTAAAAAGATATGGATTGTCAAAGGCACCTTGCACAGATGTGACAACCAACCCCATTGCAGGGTAGGTTGTCACACCCCATGGGGTTGGTTGTCCCTGTGTTATTGTAATGGGGAAAATGGAAAAATAGAGACATATTTTAAATTATATATTTTTCATTATTTTCAATGAAATATGAAACTAAACTACACTAAACTAATCTCATGTGTATAAAATCATCAATTGCATTTTAAAAAGCCATTAGTTTATTTCGTTTTCACTTCATTTCATTAAATTCATTAAAATGTCACTGAAATTCATTAAAAATCATTAATCCATAAATGTTATCCATAAGTTCATAAATGTTAAACACAAAGCCAACCAATCCTCAATCATGCAAACATACAGTGCACAGGACAAACTATAGCCCAATAAAAGTCATAACAATGCTAGTACTAACAACTTTGCAATGCAATTCATGTGACAACCAACCCCGAAAAAATTGTGACAACCTACCCCAACTGACATTTTGAGCTATTTTGGAGGCTTGTGTCCACATGCATTACTCTAGCTCCGAAAGAAACTAACCAATTTGTAGCTTTATCTTTACACTTTCAAATGGCAATATTTATTGTGACATCAACTTATAGTGTCATGACTTATAAGAAAGACAATGGAGTCCTCAAAAGTTGGTTTTGCATGTGAAAAACACTTTAAGTTGTCTCACTTCAAAGTGATGCTGTTTTCACCTCCACTATCAACGTAGGTGACCTTAGACCCCAATTCTGAACAGATCTGGGTCAAAACTTTTGATCTACGCCCTATAGTGGCTGAGATATGATGACTGTGACAACCTACCCGTGTGACAACCAACCCCGGTCTCCCCTATATACAGCCTATCTATGAACATTCATTATTTTCACAGAGCTATACTTTGAGTTTGGCCATTCTACAGAACACATGCGTATAACAGGCGTATGTGAGTGCGCTTGTTTCATTTATGCTTGGGTCATTTATGGTATAGCTCCTGCTAGGGGTATCATTCAGGGGATAAAGTGTGACTGAGCTAGGGCCCCATGTATATAGGGGCCCACACACAGTCTGATTCATGAAAATATACTATGGCTAGGGGGTCTATTGACGCTGATTGTACATAGGGCCCAACCTAGCTACACTCCTACCCCATGTTTGGATGTTTCGGGCTAGTCTAGGCATACAGGCTATCCATGGGTGTGGTTTATTGTTATGGCAGACCTAGTACACTGTATATTCTCCATGTTTTTGGATGGTTGAAGCTGGGCATTGCCATTGTCAGAGAGCTGTACTTGGGAAGTTGGACTAAAACACATACAAACTGTGGCCTACCCACGCAGCTGCCTAATTTTGGCAACACCTCATGTCACCGACACCACACACACACACACACACACACACACACACACACACACACACACACACACACACACACACACACACACACACACACACACACACACACACACAAATACTGGATGTTCTCTTTCTTTATAATTACTGTATGTGCCCTTTGTCTTTTTGTCTTGTCTTTATTCTTCTTTCTCAGTGCTTTCCTCTCCCCTTGACCATCTCTCTCTCTCTCTCTCTCTCTCTCTCTCTCTCTCTCTCTCTCTCTCTCTCTCTCTCTCTCTCTCTCTCTCTCTCTCTCTCTCTCTCTGACTCCATCCTATAATTGGCGAGTTGATTGCTTCTCTCTTTACCTATTGGATAAATGACTTTCTCTCCACCCCCTCACTCTGTCTGTCTCTGTCTCTGTCTGTCTGTCTGTCTGTCTGTCTGTCTGTCTCTCTCTCTCTCTCTCTCTCTCTCTCTCTCTCTCTCTCTCGCTCTCTCTCTCTCTCTTTCTCCCATGTGACATGACATGCCATCGTTGACATTGCCAGCAGGGAGGATGGGATGGGCCTTCTTCTGTGGTGATGCATCTTGCCAAGCGGGACAGGGGACAATACCCAGCCAGGGGACAATACCCAGTCAGTCAGTCAGCCAGTGTGGTGCCACCAGAGACTGTCTGTATATAAGGAGACAGAACACTTCAGAAAGCGTCTATAGGAATGAACAGGGGTAGTTTGTTATGACAATATGGCGCGTGCTTGCACCTGGCTGGCAACAAGAGCCAATTGCCTGCTGAGCTGCTGTAACGCCGCATTATGTAATAACGGTGCAATATGTAATAATGTAACAAATTATTACATAATGTGGTGACAATCGCCGCATTGTGTAATAATTTACGCATTTCGTAATACATTTCTTGAACGCATTTCGTAATAACTTTTTTCTCATCTTGTAATAAATTATTACAAAATGCGAAATTTATTACGGAATGCGGCCGCAACTTTTTTTTTTGATGGAAATGTAATAACATGGTGCATTATGTAATAATCTATATGGATATGTTTTTTCTGCACTTGGATAGGCGCAGCACACATAGGCTACATAGTCTCAGTGACATGGTATAGTCACTGCCCTCTCTCTCTCTCATTCTTCTCAGTTCTCAAACTGCTCGAGAGTCGCGAATGATGCGGTTAAAACCGTTAAGAAATAATTTCACAACTTGTTGCGTGCAACGAGTCCAACGAATGTCTCGCACTTTCTGCTACATTACACCAATTTACAGCGACATTAAATAGGCCAGGTCTAAACACTTCACGAGGAGGTGAAAACTTGTCTTGCACTTGCGTGGGTCTGTGGCGAGAGAGAGAGAGAGAGAGAGAGAGAGAGAGAGAGAGAGAGAGAGAGAGAGAGAGTGTGTGTGTGTGTGTGTGTGTGTGTGTGTGTGTGTGTGTGTGTGTGTGTGTGTGTGTACGCACAGAGACAAACCTGGCCCATATTGATCTTAAGCCCCATCTTGGCTCTTTGGAAATATTCTTAACATTACAAAGGCTATTTTAATATTTTCCCCCAAACAACATGAATCAAATCCCAGGAAAAGATCAACCATTATAAGTGACTCGTGGGGAGCTGTCCATGCTGGTGGTGCTTAATTTTTCCCGATATTTGCCCGTGGAGTAGTGAGTCTTTCATGTCTGCCTACATGCGCGCCAGGGTCTGACCATGGTGCTTTTTGCCCGTGGAGTGAGGAGACTGTCTTCTTGCAAAGCAAGAAGTCATAGCACCCGAGAAAAATGCCACTCTTTGTCCTATTTTCAATTTCAGTCCACTGTTCAGTAGGCCTATTAGGCTGCAATCAAATTCAATAGCCTATGCTCATCCACATGCACGCGAAAAACAATAACCCAAGCGGCGGGACTAATTCGATTATATTCCTTCCAAAAATGTCCGAACGTCACAAAAATCAGTTATTTGCATTGTCCGTAATTATACCAAACAAAAAGGTATCAATAAAAGAAATCAAGTCTTCAGTTTCGATAATCCACGTTACAAATCCTCAACAACAGCAAGCCATTCCTTCTCTGCTATGAGGCAGGCAACGGAACAAGTGCAGACAGTAGGCTATATCACCACGTTGATGCTGCACGGCTTGAAAGGATTCTGTCTAAATTAAATATCTTGGATAGCCTATATAGACCTAGGCCTAACTAGATTTGTTGCAATACAGATTAATTTTCTATAGCCAGAAGTGTTCCGTTGGACTGACGAAACCGAACACGATCAAGTTTGCAACTTCTTTCCCTCATGCGCTGTCCGTCAGCACCACCTGTCATCAGACGTCCGATTAGCTTTCATTACGTGCTGAGGGAAAAACTCTCGCCATTAGGCTCATGTGCTGTTGCACTGTTGTGAGGGATATCACCAAATAATTTAGATCAGAACATCAGAACATTATTTTGGCAATCTGTTCAGTCTGTTCATTTAAGTTTTTGGGTGCTCTTGGATATCGGGGATCAGTTCATGTAGAGAGAAGAGTTCATCCAGGCACTCCAAAATAAGGTGTCCAAACGGGAAGTTACATTAAAAAGCCTTTAATGGTACTGGGCTGGGGTTACATTAAAAAGCCGACATGTTTCGACCTCACCAGGTCTTCATCAGGGCTACGTTCACCATTGAAAAGAAAGGCCTCCCTTAAATAGTGACATCACCACATATGACCCATTACGCACTAAACACATTTGCGCACACCAGAGACAACAAAGATTAAAAAATAGCCTGGGGTAATAAGTGATGCCACAGAAAAAAATGACCAGAAGTACAAATAAGCATCACAAAAAACAAGTAAAATCAATATCCTCATTTAGACCAGGATAGCGCATGGCATCCAGTTGGTGTATCCAAAAAGTCTGCCTCTGATTAAGTCTTTTTAGCCTGTCCCCACCCCTCGGAAGAGGTTTGATATGCTCGACGCCCTGTATGCGCAGCAGATAATCATTTTTACCATGGTATATTCATTGAAATGTTTCGCCATGGGATAGTCAAAATTGCCCACTCTGATAGCATACAGGTATTTATGTTCTGCTAGCCTATCTCGCATGCGCCTTTTTGTGCGTCCGATATAAAAGAACCCTTCAGCGCAAGGACAAGTTAGGCGGTATATGACAAATGTAGAATTGCAATTAATGAAATCTCTCTGTCCGTATTCTCTCGTGGTTTTAGTATCCACAAAAGATTTGGCTTGTGTAACATTTGGGCAGTGAGGTCAGTTCATACATCTATAGGTGCCAATGGGTTTACGCAGCCAGGTTTCTCTCTTTTTCACCTGTAGGTGAGAGCGCATTAATTTATCTCCTAGGCTGGGTGCACTCTTTAAAGACACCATGGGTGGTTCTGGGAACACCTCACGTAGTTGCGCATCACTTTCAATAATGGACCAATTGTTCTTAATAATTTGCCTGATCCGCGTCGCTTGTGTACTATATGTCGTAACAAAAAAAGGACGGGACTGCTGGTGGCGATGATGTTTCTTTTTGGCCAATAACGTGTTGCGTTGAAGGGAGCGCGCTTCACTGTATGCGTTTTGGATGGCTTTAGGGTGATAGGCTCTATCACTGAATCTTTTCTCCATCAGCTCGGCCTGCTCGTGAAAATCATTTTCGAAATCACAGATACGCCTAATCTCTGGAATTGGCCGTGTGTAATATTTCTAATGAGATGCGGGGGATGGAATGAATCCGCTCTCAGAATGGTGTTCCGAGAGGTCGCCTTTCTGAATAAGGTGGTGTGCAGCTGTCCCTCCGCGTCTTTATATATCGTCAAATCCAGAAAGTGAATATTAGTTAATGAATATTCCAAGGAAGCCATTCAAAACGCATACAGTGAAGCGCGCTCCCTACAACGCAACACGTTATTGACCAAAAACAAACATCATCGCCAGCAGCAGTCCCGTCCTTTTTTTGTTACGACAGTTCATAGATGTATGAACTGCCCCCACTGTCCAAATGTTACACAAGCCAAATCTTTTGTGGATACTAAAACCACGAATGAATATGGACAGAGAGATTTCATTAATTGCAATTCTACATTTGTCATATACCGCCTAACTTGTCCTTGCGCTGAAGGGTTCTTTTATATCGGGCGCACAAAAAGGCGCATGCGAGATAGGCTAGCAGAACATAAATATGGTATCAGAGTGGGCAATTTTGACTATCCCATGGCGAAACATATGAATACCATGGTAAAAATGATTCTCTGCTGCGCATACAGGGCGTCGAGCATATCAAACCTCTTCCGAGGGGTGGGGACAGGCTAAAAAGACTTAGGCCTAATCAGAGGCAGACTTTTTTGATACACCAACTGGATGCCATGCGCTATACTGGTCTAAATGAGGATATTGATTTTACTTGTTTTTTGTGATTTTTATTTGTACTTCTGGTCATTTTTTCTGTGGCATCACTTATTACCCCAGGCTATTTTTAATCTTTGTTTTCTATGGTGTGCGCAAATGTGTGTAGTGCGTAATGGGTCACATGTGGTGATGTCACTATTTAAGGGAGGCCTTTCTTTTCAATGATGAAGACCTGGTGAGGTCGAAACATGTCGGCTTTTTAATGTAACCCCAGCCCAGTACCATTAAAGGCTTTTTAATGTAACTTATCGTTTGGGCACCTTATTTTGGAGTGCCTGGATGAACTCTTCTCTCTACATGAACTGATCCCCGATATCCAAGAGCACCCAAAAACTTAAATGAACAGACTGAAGACTGCTTGAGCTTCCAGCCACCTGTGTGCCTTTCATTGCCAAAATAATGTTCTGACTTTTATCTAAATTATTTGGTGATATCCCTCACAACAGTGCAACAGCACATAGGCCTAATGGCGAGAGTTTTTTCCCTCAGCACGTAATGAAAGCTAATCGGACGTCTAATGACAGGTGGTGCTGACGGACAGCGCACGAGGGAAAGAAGTTGCAAACTTGATCGTGTTCGGTTTCGTCAGTCCAGCGGAACACTTCTGGCTCTAGAAAATGAATCTGTATTGCAACAAATCTAGTTAGGCCTAGGTCTATATAGGCTATCCAAGATATTTAATTTAGATATTTAATTTAGTTTTCACCACCTCGTGAAGTGTTTAGACCTGGCCTATTTAATGTCGCTGTAAATTGGTGTAATGTAGCAGAAAGTGCGAGACATTCGTTGGACTCGTTGCACGCAACAAGTTGTGAAATTATTTCTTAACGGTTTTAACCGCATCATTCGCGACTCTCGAGCAGTTTGAGAACTGAGAAGAATGAGAGAGAGAGAGGGCAGTGACTATACCATGTCACTGAGACTATGTGTGTGTGTGCTGCGCCTACTGAATCCAAGTGCAGAAAAAACATATCCATATAGATTATTACATAATGCACCATGTTATTACATTTCCATAAAAAAAAAAAAGTTGCGGCCGCATTCCGTAATAAATTTCGCATTTTGTAATAATTTATTACAAGATGAGAAAAAAGTTATTACGAAATGCGTTCAAGAAATGTATTACGAAATGCGTAAATTATTACACAATGCGGCGATTGTCACCACATTATGTAATAATTTGTTACATTATTACATATTGCACCGTTATTACATAATGCGGCGTTACAGCTGCGCTGTCATTTATCCAATCACCTCACTGCCTCGACTCACCTGGTCTGACTAATCAGTGTTGCCAGATTTGTCTGATCAAAACCCGCCCAAAAGGTTCTCAAAAAACGCCAAAATGCGCTAAATTCCGCCCGATTTCAACAAATTGCATTGGTTTCTATGGGCACAAAACTGCTTTAAAAAAAGCCAAATGGCCAATTTTTCCCTTTTTTACCCGCAGACAGCCATTCCAAGTAGCCCAATTGGGCGGGCATCAGCCCAATCTGGCAACACTGTGACTAATCTCAAATTGTGACCCAAATTGCGACCCTGAGGTGTAGCCAAGATGGCCGCTGAGTGAAAGGACTTATGGGGCACCTAAGTCACGCCCTTCTACTTCCGATCTATGGGGCTGGAGGTCGCAAAATTTTGAATGCGAGTTAATGGAGCGAGTCAAGCTAAATCCTCATCCCGTTTGGCATGTGCTTCGGATTTCACATATGATGACAGTGAATTTGAAAGGTTTGGATTTGCGTCGTAAGACCACTCATTTTCGGCACGCAAGAAACGTTATTTTAGCTTTTGAGCAAAACTGTGTTGGAGGCTACACGTGCGCCTCGCATATCTGACGTGAACCGAGGCACAGCCAACCCTACCGCTGCACCGTGGCTTAAAGCAATGGTTCGGAGTAGAATCGCCCTAATGCCATTTGAACCGTGACACCCATCCACCTTTACACCCGAAGTGTTTTCTGCCGCAGACTTACATCAACAGAGTTGCCGTGTTATTCGATGTTTATTCCGGTTAGCTTGACTCAAGCGCATATGGATACTGGGCACCGTCTCCAAACTTTCACCACAAAAATAACATGTCATTACACCAAACTTCTGCAGTAGCACAAATATGGTCTGTACTCACGAAACGAAGCATTTGGAAGTTTGGAAATAGTCCAGGAGTTTAGTATTATTAACACAAGCTGAATAGCTTCTCTGCTGCTAAAGCTGTGCCAACGTTACTTCCGTCATATGAGACAAGCCCGTAAAAGTCTTCAACAAACTTCCAGACGAGAGTGTTAAAAAAGTTTTCATTGAATTGTGATTAAGGCTTATATTTTCAAGGCAATACTTAAAAGATATTTCAAATCTTACCTACTATCAATTAGACAAGGATTTTCGTTATCAATACTGATGCTGAATTCACTTTTCATTGTGCATATTATGAGCTTCGTTTAGGACTCTTACATGCTTGTCTTAGATGACGGAAGTAACGTTGGCGCAGCTTTAGCAGCAGAGAAGCTATTCGGCTTGTGTTGATAATAATAAACTCCTGGACTATTTCCAAACTTCCAAATGCTTCGTTTCGTGAGTACAGACCATATTTGTGCTACTGCAGAAGTTTGGTGTCATGACATGTTATTTTTGTGGGGAAAGTTTGGAGACGGTGCCCAGTATCCATATGCGCTTGAGTCAAGCTAACCGGAATAAACATCGAATAACACGGCAACTCTGTTGATGTAAGCCTGCGGCAGAAAACACTTCGGGTGTAAAGGTGGATGGGTGTCACGGTTCAAATGGCATTAGGGTGATTCTACTCCGAACCATCGCTTTAAGTGGCTGCACCAGAGAGAGTTTAGATTGAGAGGGGACATATGGCGGCCATCTTGGTGACGCCTTCGGAGTGCTATTTCGCGATTAAGTAGACCAGATCTGAGAGTCAATGGGAAAAATGAATGGGGAAACTGAGTATAGGACGGAGGGGAACCCAGCGGTTGTGAAAACCATATGGTTGAAACGACCGTGAAAAACTGATCAATCTAGACTACTTGGTTGTGTCATACGAGTCAAAATAAAGCTTTTTGAGCCACTTTTCTCACGTTTTTTTTGACAGAGCGCAGGCGCAGTAGTTCCATAACGGCACGAGAGCAACGGCTTTTCACAACTGAGCATGTTCATAATTTCGCGTGCGCCGATGCAGCCAGATGATTGGATCACTGGCAACGCAGCTCAGCAGGCACATTGGCTCTTGTTACCAGAAAGGCGGGAGATGTGCGGGTAGACGCCATATTTGCGTTACGAATCTTCACCGTTAATTTCTATGTACCTGTCCTATCTCCCCTTACTAGAATATTTCTGGCTGCACGTCGGACATGCGACGTCTGTTGTGTAGTCCAAATAATTACATATTTTTGCACACACACAACTCAAAACTGGCTTGCCAAGTGAAGTCAACAAGCACACCATTGGTTGTTATTAATTCTGAGGCACAGCATATGTGTGATCGACGGGGAAATGCGAGGTGGGTCGGAAAATAGCTTTGATCAGTCCATTACAGCCCAGTCAAAAGTTTTTCCGTTGCCAGCCCCACAAGCCGCCCGGAAGGGGTGGAGACTTAGGTGCCCCATTCCAGGGGCTGTTCACTCACGGAACTTGCTACTAGCCACAACTGGCTAACCCTAACCACGGGACAGTGCAAAATGAATGGGTGTCAATGGAGTTTTTTACCATTATAATTTTTGTGATTTTTTATATTTTTTTGTCCTGAAATATTAATATTAAGTTCGAAGCTAGAAATAATAAGACCCCATTTGAGTAGCGTTTCGATTATTTTGCGCAACTAGATTATTATATACTGGGTCACAAAGCTCAATTTTTATGGGGCCAAACCCATAAACATTAGCACGATGCTAACGAGTACAGGTTGAAATCCTCTAACCTGCTGTAAAACTACACACCTGAACGATTTGTCAATGCAGCCTGTTAAACAACAGTCATAGTGCTTACCAGGAATGTTTTGTTGATAATATTTGTGACTGGAAATGGCAGTAGCAATGTATTTAGCATGGGTTCCCCTTTCCATTCCATACATTTTCCCACATGAAGGACTGGCCTACGCTCGTTACTGCAGTATGCA
Source organism: Engraulis encrasicolus (assembly GCF_034702125.1). Lineage (NCBI taxonomy): Eukaryota > Metazoa > Chordata > Actinopteri > Clupeiformes > Engraulidae > Engraulis > Engraulis encrasicolus. Next base: position 37,306,895 of record NC_085858.1, on the reverse strand, counting down.
TGCAAAGCTAAC
>NC_085858.1:37301883-37304383 GCF_034702125.1 Engraulis encrasicolus | reverse complement strand
GAGACAGAGAGAGAGTGAGAGAGACAGAGAGAGACAGAGAGAGAGAGAGAGAGAGAGGGAGAAAGCGAGAGAGAGAGGGAGAAAGCGAGACAGCACTGCACGTGTCTCTCCTGCTGACTGACAGGTAGGGGTGTCTGGAGGTGGGCCTCAACAGACCTCTCTTATGTAATCAGACCTATTTAAAGAGGGAAATTATAGCACTTTTAGTATGTGCAGGGAAGCTGACAAGGGGGGGACAAAGGGGTCAGTTGTCCCGGGCCCAGGGAAATTGGGGGCCCATAATTGGGCTCCAATTCATGGAATTTATTGGATGGGGGGGCCCTTTCAGACGACTTTGTCCCGGGGCCCAGCCAAAGCTGTCAGCGGCCCTGAGTACGTGCTCACAGCTTTGGCAGCCGCATTCTCTCCTCACACCTCCATTACAGAGAGAGGAGGAGAGGAAGAAGAGGAAAGAGAGAAAAGAAAAGCAGGGAGAGGAGAGGGGGGTAGTGGAGGAGGTATAGAAGAGAGGAGCAAGAGGAGGAGAGGAGGAGGGAAGAGGGACGAGAAAATCAAGAGATGTTCAGTGCGCCATCACAGTCAGAAAAGTGGAGGAGGAGAGAGAGGAGAAGGAGAAGAAAGAGAGAAAAGAAAAGCTGGGAGAATAGATGGCGGTAGGGGAGGAGGAGCAGGAGGAGAGGAGGGGGAGGAGGAGGAGGGAGGAGGATGGAAGAGAAAAGCAAGAGCTCCATCACAGTCAGAAAAGTGGAGGAGCAGAGAGAGGAGTGAAGGAGAAGAGGAGAGGGGGGAGGAGGAGGAGTGCTCCATCAAAGAGGAGGTGGAGGAGAGAAAGAGAGGAGGAGGAGGAGGAGGAGGAGGAGGATGGAGGAGGAGGGAAGAGAAAAGCAAGAGCTCCATCACAGTCAGAAAAGTGGAGGAGCAGAGAGAGGAGTGAAGGAGAAGAGGAGAGAGGGGAGGAGGAGGAGGAGGAGGAGGAGGAGGAGGAGAAGGAGTGCTCCATGAAAGAAGAGGAGGCTGAGGAGAGGAAGAGAGGAGAAGGAGGGGGAGGAGGAGGAGGGAGGAGGATGGAAGAGAAAAGCAAGAGCTCCATTACAGTCAGAAAAGTGGAGGAGAGTGAGAGGAGTGCAGGAGAAGAGGAGAGAGGGGAGGAGGAGGAGGAGGAGGAGGAGGAGTGCTCCATCAAAGAGGAGGCTGAGGGGAGGGAGGAGGAGGAGGATGGAGGAGGAGGGAAGAGAAAAGCAAGAGCTCCATCACAGTCAGAAAAGTGGAGGAGCAGAGAGAGGAGTGAAGGAGAAGAGGAGAGAGGGGGGGGGGAGGAGTGCTCCATGAAAGAAGAGGAGGCTGAGGAGAGGAAGAGAGGAGAAGGAGGAGGAGGAAAAAGAAGAGAAGAGGAGAAGAGAAGAGAAGAGAAGAGAAGAGAAGAGAAGAGAAGAGAAGAGAAGAGAAGAGAAGAGCAAGTGCTGTGTGCTGCTGTTTAGTGCTGCTTGGTGCCACTCTGCGTTTCTATGGCAGCCGGCTGTGAGTCTCTCTCTCTGCTGCTTTCTCGCCTTCTTTTTCTTTTCTTTTCAGCCTCCCTCCCTCCCTCCGCAACCCTTTTCTTTTTATTTATCTCTTTCCCTCCACCCCCCCCCCCCTCTCTCCTCCTCTCCCTTCCCCTCCTCTCCTCTCCTCCTTTCATTACCCCTCTCTCTCCTGTGGCCCCTCCCTCTCTCTTTTGTTGGGAGGCCCTGGCGAACCCCTTTGAAAAACACACATGCACGCACGCACGCACACGCACACGCACACGCACACGCACACGCACACGAGCGCACACACACACACACACACACACACACACACACACACACACACACACACACACACACACACACACACACACACACACACACACACACACACACCATAACTCCACCCTGTCTCACACCCCTTTCACACTGCCCCTCCCTCTCCCCTTTCCTTACCCTCTCCCTCCCAAACACACACACACACACACATACACACACACACACACACACACACACACACACACACACACACACACACACACACACAAGCACACACACGCCATGACCCCACCCACCCCACCTCTCTCCCCACCCCTTTTCACACCCCTAACTCCATCCTCTGCTCTCCAGTCAGTAATGTATGGAATCTTGCTCCCCCTCCTCTCCCCTGTTCCTCCCTTCTCTTTTCTCCCCTCTCACAGTCTCCCTCTGTCTCTCTCTCTCTCTCTCTCTCTCTCTCTCTCTCTCCCTCATCACCCCTGCTGTATTTCTCTCCCTCCCTCTTGCGACATCCCTCTGTATCTGCCAGTCTTTCTCCCCATCACTCTCTCTGTATCCCTCTCTATTCGTTTCTGTCTCCTCTCCTCCTTTTGTCTGTCTGTCTGTCTGTCTGTCTGTCTGTCTGTCTGTCTCTCTCTCTCTCTCTCTCTCTCTCTCTCTCTCTTTCTCTCTCTCACTTGTTCTCTCTCTTTCTCTCTCTGTCTCTCTCTCTTGCT
>NC_085858.1:37279383-37284383 GCF_034702125.1 Engraulis encrasicolus | reverse complement strand
ACCGTGCCAAACATCCATGACGTTACTTACAGTATTTCACAGGCTCTGTGACAACGCCACGGCAACAGTTGACATGACAGCGGTGAATCATCACTTGTCCGTCATGGCTATCATGGGAAGTTGTGCCGCCCAGAGGCCACGCAAGACGTTCCACGTGGCAGATGGACATGTGACCACTATGAGTGGACGCTGAGTGTGTGTGTGTATGTGTGTGTGTGTGTGTGTGTGTGTGTGTGTGTGTGTGTGTGTGTGTGGTGTGAGACCTGGTGTGTCTGGTGGAGTCCCCACTTCTCACACTTTACGCACTTCCTCTAAATTACTCTCCACAGTTGCCAGTTATAAAATAAACAGCAACCCACCAACACACAGAGAAATGCAGAAGGTGGAGGAGGGGGACATTTGAGGAGATAGGAGAAGGTGGAGGAGGGGGACATTTGAGGAGATAGGAGAAGGTGGAGGAGGGGGACATTTGAGGAGATAGGAGAAGTCAGATGATTCTGAGAAAGGGTGGACATGAGAGTGATAGGGGTTTTTTAAGTACAGAATAGCAAATGATCCAACGCATCGCGTCCATCGTACAGAATTAAATTAAGTTATACTATATAAAGCCAAAGCGTGTGTGTGTGTGTGTGTGTGTGTGTGTGTGTGTGTACGTCATGAGCGCTGTTACAATTTCCTCTATTTCCAGTTTTCTTAATATAGCAGCGTGACCTGCCTTGCCTGTGCAAGTCAGGCAAGCTCCAAACGGCCTGTGTGTGTGTGTGTGTGTGCACGCTTGTGTGTGTGTGTTGGCGCATATATATGTGACATCACACTTTCTTTTTCACACCTCTGGTGTAAAGCAGGCAGGCTGTTTCCTCCATCGGCCGTAGTGCAGATGCAGCATCACATCCACCATCTCTGAGGGAGTTTCCATGACATCACGCACACACACACACACACACACACAGGCACGCAGACACACGCACACACACACACACACGCACGCAGGCACGCAGACACACACACACACACACACACACACACACACACACACACACACACACACACACACACACACACACACACACACACACACACAGGGTCAGCATGGTGGAGATGGAACACATCACTTTCTTCAGTTGTCTTTCTCCAAGCATCAATGGTGATGTCACACACACACACACACACACACACACACACACACACACACACACACACACACACACACACACACACACACACAGCCTACACACACGTCAGCACAGTGGAGCCTGTGTGCTCACATCAGGTTAAAGGGTTCTTTCCCTAAGCATCAGAGATGAGAACACACATTGTATCTGTAAGGTGTCTAGGTCATTCTAGGAGGGGGCTATGTAATTCTTAAAATTGTTGGTAATTTGCTGGACAAAAAAATGATTTACTTTTGTATTTCAAACAACAAAACAATATTTTTTAGTCGTGTGATGCCTATGCCTATACAACCACTGAACTCATAGGCCTATTTAATAAATAGCCTGACCTATTTTTTTCTGGGAACCGTGTTGTGTGATTTCCCTACCTCTCCTGGTCTGATTTAGCAGAAGTAGTCTACCCATTGCCAGTTTGAATTCACTGGAAAGCAACTTCCGTCATTGATCCTGAAAGATAACAGGCCTAGCCGTAAATGCCCAGCTACCACCTGCCGAAAGAAGAGAAATGTAGAAGTTATAACTTCTCTCTGCTTTTTTTTTTCAAAAGAAAATTCCCTAACCCACCTCGGAATAACTGCTATGGCTAAAGGCTAAAGGCTAAAGCTCACTGACCTGCCACAAGGTCACAGTGCATTTGCGTGCGTGCGCTTGGTGCTGCTACTGGTGAGATACTGGTGGCGGAGTCTGTCTACAGGGCATGTTGTGTCTCCGCGGTTGTCCGAGCCACACTCTGAGGTAACAAGATCCACACACACACAGGTCTCAGACCTCTGAGTAACATGCTACCGTCTAACGGTACGGTGTCACGGGTCAGCGAGATCATCTTCTACTTAACATTTTTCGGCTGTCACTACACGGACACCCGAGCAGGCTCTCTTCGTTAAATAAGCTGACGTCGCAGAGGCTAGCGCGTCGTGAAGCTGTTGTTGAAACGTCTTCGCTGGCTTCACTGCTCAAAGTAATTAATGGGTCGCTGCTACAGTGCCATTGACAGGCAGCGGTGCGTGCATGAAGGCCACACCAGCACAACCTACTATTATGTTGTGTAGATCAGACACGAGTTCAGACCGCCTAGCTAATACTAATGTTACCTGAAGCATTGCGCACGCCTATTTGGTTAGTATGGGGTAAGGTTCAGGGTTCAAATTCTATTATAGACATAAACAATAGCCTATCCCAAGAATCCTCCAATATGATTATGATCAGTGACAAAGGCAGGCACAATAACCTAGGCTGGTCCAGTAGATTTGGATTACATGATTAGGCAGACTGACTTAAAGCAATTAATCAATTAGACTAATTATCAAGTATGTGCCATATATCTCCGTTCAGGCGGCTACTTGGTATGTTGGCATAGACAATGGAATGGATTTCAACTGATAGGAAAACAAATGACTTCCCTATGCTGGATTAAACAATAGCCACACAGTCTCATTTTCAATTGTGACCGGTGAGCGGGGGAAATACGCACCCACACGTGTCTCACCTAGCCTACTATCATACAAGACAGGAATACCAGCAAACGCGCAACTGCAGAACGGCAAGAGAGGGAGGTGAAAGCAGCAAGCTCGTACTCGACACACTCGCACCTCCCTGGTGGGTGTGTGTATCGTAGTCGTGTGTGAGAGCGAGAGAGCGGCCGTTCAATGCCTATCATTTCGCTGAAAGGCAGGCTACCGACGCAGAGGGAAAACAGGAGTCCATTGAAAGGCAACCGAGTCTGTTTGCAGCCATTCGGATTTCAAAAGGAGCCTTCTCAGCCACGTTTGAAGGAAGAAAACTGATGGATTTCTGAGACGCCTGACGGCATTACCCATTTGAAGCAACGACCCACCATATATCAACGCAGCCGACTCAGTAGTGAAACTGTCGCTGGTCTATGTGTTTACAATCCTCTTGTTATTCCTATCTTTTGTTTCCGCGTTCATTCATTGTGTTCTATTCAAGGCTGTTGCCTCGCAGTCGCCGCATTGCTTGTTTTTGCACAGCAAGCAATTCAGCAATGATTCTGTTTTATCGCACACGGATGCTGATATCGTGAGTACAGTCTGTGGACGTGGTCTGCATAACTGCAGAGGTGGGGAAAGCGGTAGCCTCGGGATCACTGCTGGGTTTGAACGATAACCTAAATGCTGGCGACGCGGTAAATGCCAAGCCATCCTCTGTAGAGAGGGCGTCACTGGGCATTTACATCGTGTTATTCGTGTCTGCATTTACGCACTGGCTTTGGCCACTGACTGATGGGTTGGTTTTCCCTTTGAGACAATTGGTACACAGAGAGCATCGCGATTCATCGCAGGAAATAGCCCAGTAGTCTACCATGTAGAAGCGCAGGTACCTACGGTTATTGTGGAGGCTCAATACTATCGCAGTAATTAGTGTTCTGCCGGGCCTTCTTGCGGTATTCGATCAAAATGCCGGCCGGAATGAAGCCCTTGGAAAAGTTTTTGAAAAAACAGACCACTGCCCTTAGTCGAGCTGGTGGCTTCGGGGACAAGGGAACGACTGCCACCGGGGCTTCGCGGCGACGTGCCAGCCTGTCCCGAGTCGTGGGCCTTCCTTTCTTCAGGGAGACTTCACCCGAGAGCGGTCCGGCCCGGGAGGTGTTCAGCCCGGACACCGAAGAGGCTCCGTGCTGGCCCTCCGCCACGGCGGACATCAGAAGTCCATCTCTATCCAGTGATGAGCAGAGCTCCGAGGCAAGTCTGGATACTAACTGGACCCCCCTGCCCCCGGACACACCGGACAATCTGGCGCTGGCGCTGTTGGATAGTGTGGCGGGGAAGCGCTTTGGAAATTGCACAGGTATGTTGTCAAGTCAAATACAATAAACTACATATACACCCACTGTATCACACGCATGCAATCCCAGCGGGTTACCTCCACAGATCAGGCCACGTACAGCAGAAATAAGGTGCTTAGTCTACACTTCTTCTAGAGCGTGCGTTGTGAATGCATAATGTGAAAACACCTGTCCCTACTGTAGGCACTCGCCGTTTAATAGTGAGACTGTAGCATATCTGTCAGAATGTATGGGATGAAGTTTGCTGTTGACAACACCCCTCTCAACAAAGTGTTCTCCTCTTAGCAATGTATTTGGCCGTTTGTTCACTTTTACTGTACCATACGCTGGTGAAACACCACAGCACTTGTGAATGTGTATTGGGAGCTGTAACGCACTGCTGCTGCTCTACATAGAGTTCTTCAAAGGTTACATAATTACGCCAGTCTTATGCATGGGTTACGAAATTGGCTCATATGGAGAGAGAGAGAGAGAGAGAGAGAGAGAGAGAGAGAGAGAGAGAGAGAGAGAGAGAGAGAGAGTTTATGTTTTTACTGCATCAGATCAGCAGCAAGGCTGTTCATTCTTACACTGACACATGGTACTTTACGCACAACATTTTTGTGGCATAATATTGCACCTGCTATAGAAAGCGGTAATGTAAGTGGACTGCCTCGCATGTGGCAGCAGGCATTTTAGGGCTGTGAGTTCATTCATGCGGCGGCGCAGCTTCACAGAAGCCTATTTACACAAACTGCACGCGTGCGTTTATTTATTAATTTAGCGGGAAACGAGGTCACCCTCCTCCTCTAAAGGGAGGGGAAAATCAGGAAAACAGTCGATATTTGTCGACAAATTAGGCAGTTCTCAATATCCTTATCACTGTTGTCACACATCTAACAAAATCTATTTTCCTTTGGTGGGCATAATTTCATTTAAAACATGAGGTTGTGCAGCACCAGTGAGAAATGTGTATAGGAGAACGTCGACTTGGCACCAGATCTTGTGGTAACTAAGCAGGTTATAACGCAGTTGTTATGCCTCTT
>NC_085858.1:37269383-37271883 GCF_034702125.1 Engraulis encrasicolus | reverse complement strand
AGAGACAGAGAGAGAGAGAGAGCGAGAGAGAGAGAGAGAGAGAGAGAGAGAGAGAGAGAGAGAGAGAGAGAGAGAGAGAGAGAGAGAGAGAGAGAATATGAATACAGATCCACGCCATCAGCCCCCTATGCTCCTTCCTTTCCATTGCTGCTGCTGCCCACACACACGTGTGCCTGCTGAAGATGGAGAGAACGAGAGAGAGAGAGAGAGAGAGAGAGAGAGAGAGAGAGAGAGAGAGAGAGAGAGAGAGAGAGAGAGAGGACATGGGGGGGAAGAGAAGGGGCAGCTACAGGGTTTTTTTTTATTCTGCCTGTCTCTCTCTCTAGCATTTTTTCTCCTTCTCTCCCTTCCACTCTTTCTCCTTTATCCTTTCACTCTATCACTCTCTCTCTCTCTCTCTCTCTCTCTCTCTCTCTCTCTCTCTCTCTCTCTTTCGCTCTCTCTACATTTACCTTCATTTCTGTTACACGCTGTGTTTTTCTACCTCCACCCCCTCGTCCATACACAAACACACTTTCTCTTGTATACTCTCTCTCCCACACTATTGATTTTAGTGTTTGTTGTGAGGGGCTGTTTGTGTGTTTTGGCTGGAGTGTTTGGAAAAGTGATAAGGAACACATTCCCAGTGTGTTTGTGCAGGTGAATATGCATTGGTGGGAGTACGTGCTTGTTTGGGCTTTAAGTGTTTGTGTGTTTGTGTGTTTTTGTCTTTGTCTGTGTGTGTGTGTGTTTAAGTGTGTGTGTGCCTATAGATTTGTCTAAGTCTGAAAAGAAGCATTTAAGTTAAGTACTGTATGTATTGGGGATTGCGGAAAGCTTTTTGGCTTTTTGCCTGTGTGAGTGCAGTTGTTTTTGTCCTGCATTGCATTTTTAATTAGTTTATGTTGAGTTGTGTGTGTGTGTGTGTGTGTGTGTGTGTGTGTGTGTGTGTGAGTGTGTGCGCGTGCACGCGCTGCAGGCGTGTGGGCCTGTGTTTTTGTGTGTTTCTACAGGTATAAGAGAGAATTGCTGACTCGATCTGCCATAGGCGTGGTGCTGACAACGGTTCCTTGCACATGCATACATGTGTTTCACAGTGTTTTGGAGTGTGTGCACGTAGAGAGGGGGGGAGGAGTGGAAGAAGAAGAGGAGAGGGAAAAGGAATAGAGGTGGAGGAGAGGAAGATGAGGAGAAGTGCGCTGAGCTGGGCTGGGCTGCTCCTCAAGCTACACTTGATGTGATTCTCATTGCAGCTGCACACTCTCTGCAGCCAGAGACCGACACACACACACACACACACACACACACACAGAGAGAGAGAGAGAGAGAGAGCGAGAGAGAGAGAGAGAGAGAGAGAGAGAGAGAGAGAGAGAGAGAGAGAGAATAGGAATACAGATGAACGCCATCAGCCCCCTATGCTCCTTCCTTTCCATTGCTGCTGCTGCTGCTGCTGCTGTGTGTGTGTGTGTGTGTGTGTGTGTGTGTGTGTGTGTGTGTGTGTGTGTGTGTGTGTGTGTGTGTGTGTGTGCGTGCATGTGCGTGCATGCGTGTGTGTGTGCGTGCGTGCATGTGCAAGCATAGCTGTGTGGGAAATGGAAGTTGTGCTGAGTTGCAGCTGCCTGGAACCAGTTCACATGGCAACCATGTTCAACACAGAGAGAGAGAGAGAGAGAGAGAGAGAGAGAGAGAGAGAGAGAGAGAGAGAGAGAGAGAGAGAGAGGAGCGTAGGAGGCAGATGAGGATGAAGTGAAGAGAGGAGTGAAGATGAAGAGAGAAACGCGAAACGCGCACCATACCTGAGATGCCAAAAAAACACCTTTGAGATAGAAGACAAGATGAAGATGAAGATGAGGGAAGGAAAGAGAAAAGACGTAACACAGAAGAGAGGTCACATGGAGATCAGAGAAGATAGAGAAACGAAGGGAGTAGAGGAAAGTAGAAGATAAGAAAAAGAACACACATGAGTAAAAAGACAGCAGGCATTCAGGGAGAAGAGAAGAGAAGAGAAGAGAAGAGAAGAGAAGAGAAGAGAAGAGAAGAGAAGAGAAAAGAGAAGAGAAGAAAGTAGACGAGAAGAGGAGAGAAGAGAAGAAAATAGTCGAGAAGAGAAGAGAAGAGAAGTGAAGAGAAGAGAAGAGAAGAGAAGAGAAGAGAAGAGAAGAGAATAAAATAGACGAGAATAGGATAGAATAGAAGAGAAGAGAAGAGAAGTGAAGAGAAGAGAAGAGAAGTGAAGAGAAGAGTTTACAAAAGAATCATGTCAGCTCTGAAGCCCAGAGAACCGTTGAGCCCGGTGGCTGTTGGCAAAGGGATGCCAGTGTGTAAATGCCCACATGCCCGCCTGCGTGCCCTTGGGCACAGTGTGGTGACTGGCACGGCACCACGTGACGCTGGGGCCCCTTTGATGTGCCGCGCTCTGCTGTGATGGCAGCAGCCAGAGAGAGCGCGGGCTGCGATGGATGCCCACCATGCCAGTCCGCCACATCGGGCACACCGAGCTCGCTGGCACAGATGGCACTGA
>NC_085858.1:37256883-37264383 GCF_034702125.1 Engraulis encrasicolus | reverse complement strand
TGTGTGTGTGTGTGTGTGCGTGCGCGCGTACGTGCGCGTGTGTGTGCGTGTGTGTGTTTATTTCATGGCATATTAGCTCCAGCCCCAGTAACCCTTTCACTGGGTCACTGGTTTTGGGGGGTTCGTCGGGGACGTTCACCCAGGGGGTAACCCACAGCTGAGACATGACCCCTGGCTCTCAGCCCACTCTCCAAGGAAGAGTTTTGTGTGTGTGTGTGTGTGTGTGTGTGTGTGTGTGTGTGTGTGTGTGTGTGTGTGTGTGTGTGTGTGTGTGTGTGTGAGTGGTGGATCCAGCCCATCCCCCTACCCAACCCAATTGAGACCCCTTTCCCTACTTAGTGTATCCAGTATCCACCCAGCTACTCAACCACCCCAAACCCCATCAACTCAGTCCAAGGGAGCCACTCAACCCATTCAACCCAACCAAGACCCCCATCTTTCCTGTTTAGTATACACCCACCCCACTTCTCCAGCCCCCAGCCCTACCCTCTCCTCTCTTCCATGGTGTACCCCCCATCTTTTCTGTTCAGTATGGGTCATTTCACGTGAAATCAGACACTTTGGGACCCGACCGACACGGATTTCCACCACAGACATCTTTTTGTGACTTACACTGACTGATATAATCAAGGCTGAATGTATAGTGTCCTACCCTCATTTGTAAACCTTCGCTAGTCTGTTTCTCCCTTAATATTCATGTCAGATTCAAACCAATGCAGTTCTGGGGTGCTGCCTAAAAAGGCACACCAAGTATGATTGAAATCCGGGTCGGTCGGGTCCCAGAAGTGTCTGATTTCACGTGAAATGACCCGTATATATACACCCCATTTCCCATTTCTCTCTCTCTCTCCAGTGTACGGCGTCCCTCTATTCTGTTTAGTGTGTGCAGTGTTTCCCACAGAAATTTTGGAAACTATGGGGGCAGCCGGATTTTTTTTTGTCGGGGGGGGGGGGGCGGGGGGGGGGAGAGGGGGGGGGGGGGGGGGGGGGGGGGGGGGGGGGGGGGCGAGGGGAGGGGGGTGGGGGGGGGTGGGGGGGGGGGGGGGGGGGGGGGGGGGGGGGGAGGGGGGGGGGGGGGGGGGAGGGGGGGTGGGGGGGGGTGGGGGGGGGGGGGGGGGGGGGGGGGGGGGGGGGGGGGGCGGGGGGGGGGGGGGGGGGGAGGGGGGGGGGCGGGGGGGGGGGGGGGTGGGGGTGGGGGGGGGGGGGGGGGGGGGGGGGGGGGGGGGGGGGGGGGGGGGGGGGGGGGGGAGAGAGGGGAGGGGGGAGGGGGGGGGGGGGGGGGAGGGGGGGGGGGGGGGGGGAGGGGGGAGGGGGGGGGGGGGGGGGGGGGGGGGGGGTGGGGGTGGGGGGGGGGGGGGAGGGGGGCGGGGGGGGGGGCGGGGGGTGGGGGGGGGGGGGGGGAGGGGGGGGAGGGGGGGGGGGGGGGGGGGGGGGGGGGGCTTTCTACCACGCAGGGCCTTTTTTTTTGGTGGGAGTTTTATTACGCTCGCGCAGTGTAAATGCAAAATGGCAAAAAACAAATGAGTACCGTAATGACTGGCGCACTTGGAAGAAACTATAGCCATAGGCCTACATTTCCAGCCCTTATTATATTTTGGAGAAAAAAGGCTACAATAATACACATGCAGGGGTCTATGTCAAGAAAAAAATAATAAAACAAAATAGGAGCAGAGATAAGAATTTAAGATTACTGTGAAATTGTTATGCATAAACAAAAAGGGTCCTAAGAGGTAGGCTAATGCCTTTTCCCTTCCCCACACACACAGAGGCGACACATTCTACAATGAGGGGTGCTGCTCACAGGGCCAGTTTTTTTCAAAATCCTCCCCATTAAAAGGTCTGAACAACATATTACACATTTATGTATATTCACATCATACACAGTAATTTCTATATCAGCCCGATTCTCCTCTGCGTGTCAATGAAGCGCCTGTCACGCTAACTAATTACAATCTTAAAAACATAGCCTGGAGTGTTAGTAAACTTCATCCCCAACTGTCCCTTCTCTGAAGGTTTTTTTTATTGCTCCCAAAACCGAAGTTAACTACAACTAGAAATGCATTCAGAGAACGCAGACCTCCGCCAAGAAGTTCACGTTCGTTTTGGACATAAGTGGAGTCATGATGTGGTCTTCATCATTTAGGCCTATAGGCTACATAGCATTTGAGTTTCAGAGGTAATTAAACCGTCAAGTTCGTAACCAAGTATAGTTCTACTGTCTCTTTTATCCATTTTTCAATGTCCTAAGCAGTGGTCTGTTTAGTCTCCTTTGATTGTTTTTATTGCAAAGTGATGTTTCATGCTATACCTATGCATACTGTGATTTGCAATGCACTTAAAGCCTTGAAGCTCATTGCTACATAGTCCCCCCCCCCCAAAACATATTGTTGATGATTGTCAGCATGCCTTCATTTAAGGCTACCATCTAAAACCAAAATACAAATTAAAAAGCACCAAATTCATTGCCAATCACCCGTAGTAGACCACATATTCCTCTACATAAGCAGCGCCCCAACGCGCAGTAATAGGCCTATTATATTATAGTTATTATATATATAGGCCCTCTTTGTTTTGTAATAACAAGACAACACACTGTGGCTACTTTGAGCCGTTCACTTAATAATTGATCAAATGAAATAATGCAAGAACCCCTTTATCCAGTGTCTGTGCCATGATGGTAGGGAGTGTCCAGTTATTGTTTTGCTATTTCGTAAGGCTAAACAAACAACTTATGAGAGGTAATCCACTTCTAAAATTTCTAGCTGTTGCAAATAATATCGTTGCAATAACGCACCAACATTGTGGTGCCAAACGCAATTGCTTAGCGAGAGAATGTCGACTCGACTAGGGGGAATCAGTGCCTACCCCGGGAAAACAAACCTACATTGTTGGAGAAAGTTTCCTCCTACCTGTGTATAGGTCTTGCGCTGTGGCTGTGACCCGACCTGCTCTCTATTTCGTATGAACAAGCACTGTTTCGCCGCATCTGAAGTCTAGGAACCTAGTCGATATGGAATGTTTGTAATGCTGATGGCTTCAGTCTCGGGATTTGGGAAGCAGCAAATCACCGTGGACTAATGCAATTCGCGCCCACGCCTTTCTTTGAGCTTCATTTATATGAATGTGTTGTGACGGCATTGTGAACGTAAACATCTGCGAGGCTGTAGCTAAGGCTGCTTTTTGATAGCTATTTGACTGCGGTAGAGCTAATGCATTTCACTTCAATGCTCTGCCCCGGTGTGCTGCGTTGAAGGTGCTGCGTGAAGGTACGCCATATAGTAAGTGGGTGCTGCTCAGACTCCTCCTCATGGTCCTTGCGCACCCAGTGGCAGGCCATTAATAGCAGCGGGGACGAACCACACACAAATTCGGAGCCATCACATAACCCTCCTGGCGAGTGTAAAAACGTGACAGGCACTTGTGTTTTTCTCTATAGGATGTATATCCTCCGGAGTAAACTGCACTGCGAAGGAAATCGTAATTCAAATCGTTTTAACAAAAACGGCAATCGTAAAAAAACAAAAAAAACAAAAACATTTTTTTTTTTTTTCTATTTTTTTTTTTTTTTACATTTTCGGTAAACTATGGCGGCCAAATTTAAACTATGGCGGGCCGCCATAGTTTCCTCAATGTATGGGAAACACTGGTGTGTGTGTACAGTATAGTATAAACATACTTCTAGGGCTCACTTGGAGAAGAGGCAACATCCTCAATGTGACTACACTAGTGAAATAAATAAAATATCCATCCCACTCCTTTAGCCCCCCCAGGGGTAAGGCGAGACAGGCCTGCCGAGGCGACAGGGGGAGGAGGGAGAGCGGAGGAAGAGGGTGTCGGGAGGCTTGTTTATGGCGGGGGCGAGAGAGGGGGGTCACAGGGTTCGTCATGAATGGAGTAACTAGACTGGAGAAGGGTTTAGTAATGGAGGAGAATGGAGAAGGAGGAGGAGGAGGAGGAGGAGAAGGGCATGGTAATGGAGGAGAATGCAGGAGGAGGAGTGGAGAGGGTGGTGGACGAGTCTCAAGAAGCGGTGGAGGGGGGCGGGTGACGGAAGGTTAGGATGAGGGTGATATGGGGGTCGTCTGGGATGGGTGTGGGACGAGATAAATGGGCAGGACTTTGTCATTAAAAAACTTAATAGAGGCAGAGTGTGAACTGTAACACTCTCACTGACAAAATCATCCATTAAAATAACAAAAAATAGAACACACACATTAACTATCCCAAAACTTTTTTCACGCATTAAGTTTTTCAGTAGCTGAAGTGACTGATGTGTGAATGACCCCATTATCTCAGACTGTGACCTCCAGCTAGAAGACATGCCATTCTGAGAGGATTGAGACAGAAGCAGAAGATTTTCCCCGAGGCATAAATGTCATTATCTTGTTGTTGTTTGGGTCGTCCTTGCGTAACTTTCCACCGGTTTTTAATGCATATTCATGATATTACGACTTTATAAGATGGTAATTAGTTATAGTGAAATTTTGGAGCTGGAAAACGGTTGATATGATGCACTCATGCGCTATCCAGAGGTTATCTGGCCTTTGAGTGCTTTACTACAATGTATTTTTGCCCTTTCACCCTCGAGTGTGTATGTGTGTGTGTGTGTGTGTGTGAATTTCGATAGGGGTGATGGGGTAGTGTGTGTGTGTGTGTGTGTGTGTGTGTGTGTGTGTGTGTGTGTGTGTGTGTGTGTGTGTGTGTGTGTGTGTGTGTGTGTGTGTGTGTGTGTGTGTGTGTGTGTGTGTGTGGCTCATGGTGATGGATGAGGTGAGGTTAAGAGAGGGAGATGGTGAAAGGGAGAGCTAAGATGGGGAGGCATCCTCTCTCTCTCCCTTTCTCTCTCTCTCTCTCTCTCTCTCTCTCTCCCTTTCTCTCTCTCTCTCTCTCTCTCCCTTTCTCTGCACATGTAACGGATGGCCGTACTTCCGTGTGCTCCACAATTGCAGAGACTATCAGCTGTTAAGATTCTTTGACCCTGAAAAACGGACTCTAAATACACTCTTTCAGGGTGGATGGGTGGAAGCAAGAAAAAAGCAGAATGGGAATGAGAGAAAGAGAAGAAAAGCTGAACTGAAAAGCAAAAGTGATAAAGGAAGGGCAAGAAGCACTAAATCACACAATTCGGTGTATGCTCTCTCTCTCTCTCTCTCTCTCTCTCTCTCTCTCTCTCTCTCTCTCTCTCTCTCTCTCTCTCTCTCTCTCTCTCTCTCTCTCTCTCTCTCTCTGTGCATGCTTGCGTGTGTGCTCGTGCGATTGAGGGTGGTCTGTGGTAGAGCTGGTTCATGGGGTTTTGTCTTGTGATTTTAGGGAAGTGTGCATTGCAGAAATGCATACACCCACACACACACACACACACACACACACACACACACACACACACACACACACACACACACACACACACACACACACACACACACACACACACACACACACACACACACACACACACACACACACACACACACACACACACACATACTGGCACTCTCACATGCAACATGTGTACAGTCCTGATGATGTGCCCCTCACATGGTCATGTGTATGGAGATGATGTTCTACATATGTCCATCTACACGTCTATCTTGATGACGTCAATCTCTTGATCGCTCACATGTAAATGCATTCAGGCAATGTGCTTATCTTGCTTTCTGCATATGTAATGATTTTCTGTTTACAATACATGCATCATCAATTATGTAATTATGTAATGTTCAACATACAGTACATACATTGTGATAGCACATAAGAGGGCAACTGCGATGTACCAAGGCAGGTACCAAGTGCAGGCATCACTGTTCAGTGTTCATTTTAATGCATGTCTACCTGCTATGCATGTAGGTGGGGAGTATGTTTGTGTGTGTGCGTGAGTGCATGAGTACGTGCATGTGTGCGCGTGTGTATGTGTGTATGTGTCATTGTTTGTGTGTGCTTGTGTGAGTGTGTGTGTATAGTACATATGTGTGTATCTGTGTGTTGGATGGTTTCTTAAGTGGGCACATTTGCTTTTTCCCTCCCACTCCTCTGCTGCAGAGCTGAGCCGTGCTGAAGTGCGGAGTGGAGGAGGAGTGGAGTGGAGAGATGGAGAGGGAGAGGGGAGAGGAGGAGCAGAGCACAGTTAGAGTGGAGTGGAGTGGAGTGGAGCGGAGTGGGGAGAGGGAGAGTGGATCGGTAGGGGAGAGGGAGAGCTGAGCAGAGTGGAGGAGTGGAGAGGAGCGGAGCGGATGGGTAGGAGAGAGGAGAGGAGCGGAGGGGGAGAGAGAGAGTGGAGCGGATCGGTAGCAGAGAGGAGAGGAGAGGAGAGGAGCGGAGGGGGAGAGAGAGGAGAGGAGATGAGCGGAGAGGAGCGGAGGGGGAGAGAGAGGAGAGGAGATGAGCGGAGAGGAGCGGAGGGGGAGAGAGAGGAGAGGAGATGAGCGGAGAGGAGCGGAGGGGGAGAGAGAGGAGAGGAGATGAGAGGAGAGGAGCGGAGGGGGACAGAGAGGAGAGGAGATGAGCGGAGAGGAGCGGAGGGGGACAGAGAGGAGAGGAGATGAGCGGAGAGGAGGGCTCTTTGGCAGTGTGTGCTGCAGGCCAGTCATTGGCTTCACTTGAAGGCCGATCATCATAATGTTAATTGTGAGGCTCCAGAGGAGGCAGAGAATCACGCAGAGGCAGAGAGTGTTGAAAAGAGAACGACAGAGCAAGCGGAAGAGAGAGCGAGATGGAAGAGAAAGTGTGTGAGCTAGAGGAAGAGGAGAGAGAGAGAGCGCAAGATGGAAGAGAGAGTGTGTGAGAGGAGGAAAAGGAGAGAGAGAGAGAGAGAGAGAGAGAGAGAGAGAGAGAGAGAGAGAGCATGTGTGTTGAGAGAGGAAGAGAGGGTGCGTGAGGTGGAGAAGAGGCAATAAGAAGAGAAAGGGGGAGAAGAGGAAAGAGGAGAGGCGGCGGGGATTGCTGACAGGACCAGTTAGGAGTGTGAGAGGCCGAGGAGAGGGGGAAGAGGAGAACCAAGGGATCTAGAATGGGAGAGGGGAAGAGGAGAACCAAGGGATCTAGAATGGGAGAGGGGGAAGAGGAGAACCAAGGGATCTAGAATGGGAGAGGGGAAGAGGAGAACCAAGGGATCTAGAATGGGAGAGGGGGAAGAGGGAAGAGGTGTGAGAGGCAGGGAAAGGGGGGAAGAGAGGAATGTGTGAGGGGCAGTGTGGGGGGTGGGTGGTGGGTAGAGGAGGCAGGGCGATGCTGAGACAGCTCCCCATACGTTAGGGCCAATGCACCGTTTTTAGCTTTGCTTTACAAAGGATTCTCCGCAGTGCTTATTTAGATACAAACCTTTTTCAGGTTTCCACTGCTTGTGTGTGTGTGTGTGTGTGTGTGTGTGTGTGTGTGTGTGTGTGTGTGTGTGTGTGTGTGTGTGTGTGTGTGTGTGTGTGTGTGTGTGTGTGTGTGTGTGTGTGTGTGTGGGTGCACACACCTGCATGCATGCTATCAGTACAAGTCTTGCCCAGCACCCAGGGC